>NW_028261394.1:19524128-19824128 GCF_051295495.1 Thamnophis sirtalis | reverse complement strand
AGGGAGGTGTTATGTATTAGGAGACTTGCAAACGGGCCAGCAACTGCTCTGCTGCGGCCTGATTGGCCAGGACGCAGCAGAGGCTGTTGCTAGCCTTCCTTAACTGTTAATCTTCACTGATTGGCCGAGGTACTGCACCAGCAGTTGCTGTGCAGTACCCGGCCCCTGATTGGTTAATGTAATAGTTACAATTTCTATAAATACTGGGCGTGTTGTGAAAGGTTTGAATCGCTGTTATCTCACTTCTGTAACAATAAAGACCATCTTACTGGCTATCCATGACTCCTGCGTTTCCATCCACTCAATACTTAAAACTGGCGACGAAGATGGGATCCGCGATTCCCGCAGGGCCTGGAACAAGAAAAAACAGCCAGTCGCAGCCACCTCTACCTCGCACAACTCCGGAGGCTACCCGAACTAACTTCACACAACTTCAGAGGCTACCTTCCAGCAGCAGCAGTAGCCGTAGCCACCGCCGTTGGAGCCTGCCAGCGTATCCGCCAACTTGGCATCGATCAGACGCGGCCTCCGTCCGCCCGAGGGGGTGTTCCGCACTCACCTTGGACGGAGCGCCGCCGATGCGCAAGGACGAGCATTGGACCGTGAGGCTCAAACACAACTACCTACAGTTAAAAGAGTTCGTGAAGGACCCGCCGGAACCCAAGGCCAGCATGCGCCCAGCTGAAGCAGTTTCCAGCAACCGAGGAGCTTCAATTTACACCAACTCGGAGGACGAGCAACAGACCCCCGGTCTATGCCTACTCCGAGGACGAGCCGCAGCCTGCGGAAGCCAACCTCAGCCGGAACTGTCTGGGCCCGAAGCCGTTGGGTTTTCCGTGCACCTCACGGATCCAGCCAGCTGTCCCTATAGCACAAACTGCTTAGCGATCTGGCCACTCAGCCTACCTGCGAAGTCTGCCTGCCAGCCTGCCTGCAAAGCCTCGCTGCCTCCCGAAGAGCTGCCTTTTACACACTGCGCCGAGTTGAAGTCGCCTCGACCGGCTCAAAGCACAACCCTTTGGCGCGCCGGTAGATCGATGTTCCTCAACCTGCTGACACGCCAACGTTGCCGCTGTGTCCCTTCTTGTGAAACCGGCCTCCCAAGAGCCGCCAAAGTCTCGCTGTTTCCGATGCCGCAAGCAGCCCGAGAAACCAGGCCACCGCCTGCCTGCCTCCTCCCTCTACTGCCGGCATCCCCTCTCAGCTGCTGGAGCCACCCGCTACTCCGCCTGCCTCCCAACGAGAAGTTTGAGGAACTCCCGAGCCAGCCGCTCTCAACGCTCCTAACCCAGGGCCGCCGTTCTCTCCGAAGCCTGGCCACCTGCGCGTCTCTACTCCTCCCAAAATTTCAAAAGTTCGTGTGCCTTGCCATCTACGCCTTCAGGCCTCCGCTGCCGCCTTCTTGCGCAAGCCGCCAGCCTCCCAAGGCCACCTGACTGCTCAGCCCTGCCGCTGCTCCCCGCTCCGGTTTTCCGCGCACAGACCTCAGCGAAAAAGCCAGTCTGCATCGCCTGCCTTCAATGAGGGCCTGACGACGACGCTGCGGCCATAAAACGTAAGACATGATTGTTAATATCACTATCATTAAAGTCAATATCAATAAGATTCAAGAAGGAGAGAAGAAAACTGAAAAGCTAGAGATTAGACTAAGTGATGTAGAAAGAGAGAGCAGTGGAATATTAAGATGGGAGATGGACAGGTCTGAATTCTTTTTAAGATTCCAAAATATAGAAGAAGAAAAAGGAGAGGACTTAGTCCAGATAATTTCAAATATTTTGATAGATGTTCTGGGGATGTCCCAGGACCAAATAAAAGAAACAATTGATGAGACTTTTAGAGTATACACAAGGTATGCAATGAGAAATGCTCTTCCAAGGGAAGTGCATGTAAGATTTACTAAGAAAACAATTAAATCACAAATCCTACAGAAAATGAGAGACAGAAAATTAGAATATAAAGGAAAGGAGATTGTAGTACTTAAACAAATCCCAAGAGAGGTGAGAGAGAGGAGAAGAGAATATCAATTTCTGACCAAAGTATTGATAAAAAAAGGTGTTAACTACAGATGGCTCATACCGGAAGGTTTATTATGTACTTGGCAAGGACAAAGACACAGGATAGATACAATTGAGAAGGCAGAAGCTTTCTACGAAGAATACTTCAGAGAAACGGCGGAGAAAGCTGGGAAAGACGATGCAGTGATACAAATACTGGAACCACCTGTAACCGCGACCGAAAAAATAGAAGGAGCAGTAGGTGGAAGTGAGAAAGAAGGGGAGATAGGGAATGGGAGCTGCAAAGAAAAACGAGAACCTAGATCCACTAGAGCAATAAACCCGGTATATAAAGTATAAACATGGAAGAAAGAAAAATGATTACAATTAACATTAATGGACTCAATTCGGTAGCTAAAAGGAAGAAAGTATTTCATAAATTAGAGAAGTTACAACTTGACATAATTTGTCTGCAAGAAGTACATATCCAAAAGAAATATGAACATTTATTAACTCAACCAAAGCTTGGGAAAATGTTTTCATCATTGGCAAATTGTAAGAAAAGAGGAGTGGTCTTCTATATTAAAGGCAACATCCCAACAAAAGTAGTATACGCAGAGGAAGAGGGAAGAATTTTGATGGTGGAAATCATGGACACCAAAAAGACACTCCTAATTGGAATCTACGCCCCTAATGAAAAACAAGATGAATTCTACAAAAAACTACACAAAAAAGTTTTGGAACTAGACTATGCTGATATTTGTATGATGGGAGACTTTAATGGCATTGTGAATCCAAATATGGACTATAAAACACATAAAACAAAAAAATTAAACAGGAAGCCTCTGCCAAAATCCTTTTTTAGGATGACAGATGAACTAAATTTAAAAGATATATGGAGAGAAAGAAACGTTAAAAAAGAACAATATACCTTCTACTCAAATAGACATTCTTCACTCTCCAGAATAGATATGATATGGGTTTCAGCGGACCTGAGCTCCAACATAAAAGAAATTGAGATCGAAGCTAGCACCTGGGCGGACCATAATCCAATTTTAATTAAATGGAAAGGACAAAGGGTAAGATCTAGATGGACACTAAATAACACTATATTGAAAGAAAAAGAGTTTGTACAAAAAATGGAAAAAGAGTTAGTCCTTTTTTTAAAAGAAAATAGGAAAGAAGATACGTCGTTGCAGAACCTCTGGGATACAATGAAGGCTGTTATTAGAGGTTTGACAATAGACTATACAAGGAAGAGAAACTCCAAAAAAAGACAAATGCATAAAGCTTTAGACAATGACTATAAAATACTTGAAAGAGATCTACAGAGAGCACCACAAAAAAAAGATGTTAAAATAAAGATGGACATAATTAAACACAAAATGGACTTATTAGAAAAGGAAGAATTGGCACAAAAAATTAGAGGTGCCAAACAGAATTATTTTGAAAATGCGAACAAACCAGGCAGGTGGTTAGCATATAAGATGAAAAAAGAGAGAGAAACAAAGAAAATACTACAACTAAGAGACAAACAAGGAGAAATTCAATATGGAAATACCGAAAAGAAAAGAATTATACATGATTACTACGTTAAACTTTATGAACAAGAGAAGGTGGAGGAGGGACGAGTCAAAAAGTATCTACAAGATGCCAATCTCCCCCAGGTACCAGATGAAACTAGAACAATGTTAGAAAGTAAAATAACAATGATGGAGCTAACAGAGGCACTTAAAAAACAAAATAATGGGAGAGCCCCAGGACCAGATGGTCTACCCGTGGAATTCTACAGAACATTTGAAGAAATATTGACCCTCCCACTCCTACAAGTCATGAATGAAGTGATGACTGAGAACCAAATACCGAAGTCATGGTCAGAAGCGTATATCACATTACTACCCAAGGAAGAGACTGATTTAACACAAATCAAGAATTATAGACCAATCTCTTTATTAAACTCAGACTACAAGCTATTTGCATCTATACTAGCTGAGAGACTTAAAAAATACTTAAATGGCTTCATCCATTCAGATCAAAATGGCTTTTTACCTAAAAGACAAATCAAAGACAATATGAGAATA
Organism: Thamnophis sirtalis; assembly: GCF_051295495.1. Classification (NCBI taxonomy): domain Eukaryota; kingdom Metazoa; phylum Chordata; class Lepidosauria; order Squamata; family Natricidae; genus Thamnophis; species Thamnophis sirtalis. The sequence goes on along the minus strand of NW_028261394.1, from coordinate 19,820,053 downwards.
ATTTTGAATACTTTGGAATACTATGAGGCCCATCCAGAAAAACAATTGGCACTGATGTTCCTCGATGCGCAGAAGGCCTTTGATAATGTGAATTGGCAGTTTATGTTTTTGCAACTGGAGCAGATGAACTTTGGCAAGAAATTCACTCAAAGTATACGAACGATATACCAGAAACAAGCAGCAAAGATAATGGTAAATGGAGAACTAACAGAACCGATTGAAATAAAGAGAGGTACAAGACAAGGCTGCCCACTATCTCCGCTACTTTTTGTCCTAACACTAGAAGTCTTAAACAGAAAGATTAGAGAAGAAGAAGAAATAAGAGGAATGAAAATTAAGAGAGAAGAGTATAAACTGCAAGCGTTCGCAGACGACTTAGTTTTCATTCTTGAAGACCCATTAGAAACTGCACCCAAATTGTTAGAAAGAATAGAGGAATATGGAGAAGTAGCAGGCTTGAAAATAAATAAAGATAAAACAAAGATCATGACAAAGAATATCTCAGCTACACAAAAGGTTCAGTTGTCAGAAATGTTGCAGATTCAAAACACAAGTAAAATTAAATATTTGGGGATACATTTATCACCTAGATGTAGCACTCTTAAAGAGGATAATTATACCAGATTAAAACGACAAATAGCAATTGATTTGGAGAAATGGGGAAACTTGCATTTATCAATGATGGGAAGAATTTCTACAATTAAAATGAACATTCTACCTAGAATTTTATATCTGTTTCAGACAATCCCAATTAGACTGGGTAAGGATTTTTTTCTAGACTTAAATAAAACAGTTTTGAAATTTATATGGCAAGGGAAAAAAGCTAGAATAAAGCTTAAATTACTACAAGATGTTAGATCAAGAGGAGGTTTTGCTTTACCCGATTGGGAGCTATACTATCAGGCAGCAAACCTGATGTGGATTAAGGAGTGGATATCATTAAAAAACTCTAGATTATTGAACGTAGAAGGTCATGATTTGCTGTTGGGATGGCATGCCTTCTTATGGTATAAGGGAACTAAACCGCATGGTTACTTTAGAAGACATTATATAAGGGAGGCATTGTTGTTAAATTGGGAAAAGATTAAAAAATTACATTATTTAAAAATTCCAGTCTGGACATCAACAATTGAAGCATTCTCGTATCCGATAATACATAAAAAGGAACAAACAGTTAGATATATAGAATTATTGAATGCAGAGGGTGAGCTCAAATCTAGTCAAGAGTTGAAGCAAGAAGGGATGGAAATGAACTGGTATTCATATGTACAGATACAATCTAGATATAATGAAGATAGAAAAACTAAAGGTCTATATAATAAAATGACTGAGCTAGATAAAATTCTAACAGGTACCGATGAAAAAGTAATTAAAAAACTATATGGATATTTATTGGAGTTTAAATTGCATGAAGAACAAGTTAAAGAAACTATGATTGCTTGGGGGAAAAATTTTAAGTATGGGATTGATTTAGAGAATTGGCAGAAATTGTGGTCTCAAAATTACAAAATGACAATGTCTACTGCATATAGAGAAAATTTGTATAAGATGTTTTACAGGTGGCATCTACCCCCGACCAGAATCGCAAGAATGTTTAAGAATAAATCAGAAAAGTGTTGGAAATGTCACCAGATACCTGGCTCATACTACCACATGTGGTGGACTTGCACTGAAGCTAAAAGATACTGGACTAAAATCCACATGTGGTTGGAGAAAATGATACATAAACAAATAGACTTTAAACCAGAGGTCTTTTTATTGGGAATTTTACCAGAAACCTACAACAAAGACTTAAAATATTTGATTGTAAATGTTGTAACAGCAGCCAGAATTGTATTTGCAAAAAACTGGAAAAATGAAACAATACCAAAAGAGGAAGAAATCATTCGAAAAATAATGGACTGTGCCGAAATGAGTAAATTGACATTTGAAATTAGAGAGCAAGAGGATGAACAATTTTATAAGATATGGGACTTGTTTTATCAATGGCTAAGGGAAAAAGAACAAAATTTTGGAAATGAAAAATGATATACTTATGCTTTAATTGGAAAAAGTAAATGATGATATAACTATGCTGTGAAATAATTCAACAATGATATAAGGAAGTACTAATATAAGGTCTGGTGATATAATGTATAAGGTTAAGAATTTATTATAATGATATTTCGCTGCTGATAAGGTAATGAAAACTGGTATATATAGGCAGCGATGCCTTGTTGAACAATGAAGGAATAAGATCTCTGTTTGAAGGTATGAAATGCAAGGTTAACAATGAATAGAAGTATATTCTCTGGGGGAAAACAATGCTAATGTTAACTGAATATATATGGTAGAAGGAAAATGAGACCTTTAGTTACATTAGAGGAAATATCTGAGATGGTAAACATTATTTGAAGATGTAGATGTTAAAACAACCGTAATCAAACGACATGCTGCATGTGATGATGGTTTTTTTTTTTGTTTTTTTTTTTTTTGTTTTTTTTTTTTTTTGTCTTTTTTTCCTCTTCCTTTTTGGACCTTTTTTGTCCTTTTTGGCCTTCCCCCCTTCCCCCACCCTTTTTTTTTCTCTTTTCCCCTTCTCTTTTTGAACTTTTTTTTTTTGTCCTTTTTGGCCTCCCCCCCCTTCCCTCACCCCCCCCCTTTTTTTTTTTTTCCCCTCTTCCTCTCTCCCTTGTTTTACTTTGTTGTTTTTTGTTTTTTAAACCCTAGCTTATTGTGGTGCTTATTAAATATACAATAGAGAGATACGGGATGTATAAACTTAGTAGGGATGCACCTGTGATTAAACGACATATTGTATGTGAAGATGGGCTTTCCCTCCCCCCCTTTTTTTTTTCTCTCTCCATCCTCTCCCTTTCCCATTGTTGTCTATGTAACCAAAAAATAAAAATAATAATAATAATAAAAAAAAAAAAGTCAATATCATTGAATTCAATTGAGACATTTAAAAGCTGGGTAAATTAAGTGCATATGTGGGAGTCCAATGCATCTCCTCGGGGAAAGCATTCCATCACTTGATAGTCAGTGGAGAAAGTCCTCTCCCATGAACCAGATAGAGGACTTCTGCAACAGCAGCATCTGCAAAAGAACCTCCTGCTCACCTGACCAAGGGAGGCTATTGAGGTTCTCTCCTATGGGCTTGGAAGGTGATACATGGGTTTGATTGGGGAGGACCTGACTCCAGTTAAGTGGTGGTAGGTCTTTGGGCCACCTAGATCTGGGCCTCTTCTGTTTTTAGCCTCAGATGGAATCACGCTTTCCTGTTCAAGAAGGGTGCAGAGTCCTCTTGCTCTCTAAGAGCAGGTGACAGCTGTAGCATTACACAGCTCCATTTGATGTTCCAGTTGCACCCTTCCTCCTATATTAGAAGGCCCTTCAGACAGTCACCAATGCCCTCAGGTCTCAATTACTGTAATGTGCTCCACATGGGTACTACTGCATACAAGTTTAATAAAATCAAAATAAAATCAATACTGAAAGCCATTAGAAAGCTTCAAAAGGGCCAGAATGCAGCAGTGCAAGCAATGATGGGCAGGCCTTGATTTGTAGATTTGACACCTCTGCTTTGCAAGCTGTGCTTGCTATGTTTATGCTTCTAGGGACAATTCAAAGCTGTGCCCTAAATGGCGCTGTGGCTGGTTACTTGAAAAATTGCATATTTCTGTGGCATCAGCCTAGCTGCTGTGATCTGACAGGGTTAAGGTGCTATGTCACCATTGGTTAAAGTTGGTATATTGTTGTCCAGATTCATCATCTCTGTTCTCTGTTTCTACTGATTTTCTTGTTTTATTGCAAAGTCAGCCTGGAGCAGTGTTTCTCAATCATGGTAGCTTTAAGATGGGTGGGCTTCAGCTCTCAGAATTCCGTAGCTAGCATGCTATGGGTGCAGACTTTCACTCCCAGAATGCCCCAGCCAACAAGCTGGCTTGAAAATTCTGGAAACTGAAATCCACATATGGTGATTGGGGAATTTTGGGAGTGGAAGTCCACCCATCTTAAAGCTGCCCAAGGTTGAGAAATGTTGCTCTAGACTCTGGCAACATCTGAACTGACTAGATTCAAGTCTGAGCAATCTATCCAAGTCTTATCCAGATAAATATTCCCTGGGTAGTCAAATATTGACAAAAAGATGGCCGAATGGCTCACCTGAGCAAGCACCTCTCACATGTCTTCAACCCCCCAAATCCAGACATGTTTTAAAAAATTGTTTTTGAAGGGAGAAAAGCCAGAACTGGCCCCTGCTGTAGATTCACAGTTCATCTGGGACAAGCAGTGGGAGAATCTGGTGAGCAGCAAGTCCTACTTTTGGCAAGGTCAGCTCTTGAGACTGGATCTTTGTTGGGAGGAGAGGAGGAGGAGACCCCAGCCTCCTGTCAGTCTCTTTGAATTTGAGAGTTGGGTGAGAGGTCCATGAGCAACTTGTGGAGGTCTCAGAACCAGTCCTGTTTTTCCACCTCTTTCTTCAGCTGCATCACCTTTGCTGGCCTTCAGAAACACTGTAGAACAGCTTCCACCAACTTTTCCGGCTTTGTGGATCGGGTGGGAGAGACCACTTGAACAAATGGAGCTTTGCATGCTCTACCTGCTGTTTGCAAAAGTATGACTGCACATGTGTGCTCACCCATCACTTCTGCAGCCTGAGGATTGAGGACTCCTGCGGTGGAGACTATCGAGTTTTTCTTCCATGTCAAAAAGCTGACGGTTTCATCTTTGAATTAAATCAGGAGGCATATTTCATTCCTGAAGGCTAGCCTGGCATGCCCAAGTCAGCTTCTTGTGTCTCCAAGTTCCTGTTCTGCTCAGGTGCAGGTGCAGCGCTTGGAGTCGTGGAATTCTCCTTCATGAGGCAGTCTGATCATATCTGGGTACAGAAAGGCAGGACTTTCCCCTTAGCCGTGGGCTAGAAACCCACTCAATCCAAAGATGCTTATGGACTTCCAGAAGCCATGTGCAACTACCAAATGAGTGTGGACCACTCAAACTTGGTTGCTGTTGGGGTGGACTCCAAAGATCTGTTGATTTGCAGCGTATTCTGGTGACAGCTGAGTAAAGCCTCCATATCTAGAGGCAGAATATCTCAGAGGAGCAGCTATCCGGAGGAAAAACAGGAGAGGCTCCCATTGGGCCAGCAGGAAAGCTTTAAGTTGCAAATCCAGAACCCCTAATGGGTGAAGAATGTCCTGGATTGCACTGATCCTTCTTGGTCATATGGGAGAAGCTAATCCTGAGCTATTTCCTTGAATTGTGAACTGATCGGCCACTGAGCCTGGCAGCTTCCTGACGCACTAATGTGTCTGCTGAGAGACGGAATTTGTGCAGAACATTTGAGGATAAATGGGCAGAGTTCAGTCTGCCTGTGAAATGCCTGATAAAATTCCATGTTTTGCTGAAAGCCTCTCCAGCCAGATTGCCATGTCTGGGTTAGCCCTCTTCTCCATCCTGAAGTATTTGCTATTCCAGACCATCAACTCATTGCAAAAGCCCTGAGATTAGAGCTGCAGCATACAGTTACCAATGACTGGCTTCTACAACAGATCCCATCATCCCCTGCCTTCAAGGTTTTCTAGTACTGTACAGGGACTGTAAAATGGTGGAATCAATCCAAGAAAGGGTTTGAAGCACCACCAAACTGTTCTAATTACTTATGAATATAGAAACTTCCAGCTAATTGTGAGTTTGCCATGGTAATTTGTTAAAAATTAAAAATTATCTCCTTTGACTTTTTTCCTGCAGAGTAGTTGTAGCTCAGACCGTCATTATAACTCCATGTGACATAAGAGCTGTAGAAAGAAAAGCACAGAGCAAGGACTCATTTTGAGCTATAGACTATTTTCTTCCAAGATTGCATCGTTGGATAAGGCCATGTTCAGTTCAGAACATTTTCAACCTCACTGATGTACAGTATTTGTTGTAGTTGTGATTAATAATGATAGAGTGAGTAGTTCCTCCTGGCTTTTGTCTTTGAACCCAGAACAATTAGAGTTACCCTATAATTATTTTTCAAATTTAATTGTCAAATTTAATATAGATGGACGCCCACTGATGTCACAACACATCAGTGTGTTCTGAGGCTTTACCTCAAAGCTGCTGCAGCTGTTTTCCCACAAAGTAGCAAAGAATCTGCAACCCACTTCCTCCTTCTCCGAGAAGGCAGGTCCAGTTAAGATGGAGCAAGCTTTTTCTACAGGGAAGACACTGGGATCCGGTGTGGTTCCTGGGGGCATCAAGAAGAAAAGTTGAGAGTGTTCGCGGTTATCTTCCATGAGGATCATCTTCCCAATCTCCTGGCAACTCTGCCATTTTCCTGCTCATTTTAACAGAATAAGAGACTTGGAAGGGACCTTGGATGTCTTCAAGTCTAACCCTGCTCAAGCAGGAGACCCTAGCCCTGTGATGGCGAACCTATGGCACGCATGCCAGAGGTGGCACACCAAGTCATTTCTGAGGGCATACAAGGCATTTCCCTGTCAGCATTTTCAGCCTTGATTTTCGGCCTCTGGAAGTTTTCCTAAAGCCTCCTTAGGCAAAAAACTGCCTAACGCGCAAACCGGAAGTCCATTCCTGTGCTTTCAGGAAAGCCTCCTGAAGTCTCCAGAGGGAGGAAAACAGCCCAACAGGAAACCCGGATGTTTGTTCCCAAACCTCCGGTGGCCCCCATTGGGCTTTTTTTCTCCATACGCACGCTTCAGGGAAGCCTCCTGAGGGTGAATAATAGCCCAACACACAAACCAGAAGTCCAGAGGCTTCAGTGAGGCCTGCATGCATGTGTGCGGGGCGGGTGTACGCATGTGCAAGGGGAAGGCATTGCATTATGGGTGTGGGCACTCACACGTGCAATGCCCCCCCCAACTCCCCTCACTTTTGGCGCCTCGACAAGGTTTCAAGGTTTGGTTTCAAGGTTTATTAACATTTGTATGCCACCCACTCCCTAGAGACTCTGGGCGGCTTACAGATAAAACAGGGGACATATATAAAAAAATTAAAAAGAAAACAATCATTAAAATTACACAACATGTATACAGCTTAGAGTGGGGCTGGATAAAATCAACAGCCCCAGGCCTGCTGGAACAGCCAGATCTTAGTAGCTTTACGGAAGGCCGGAAGAGTAGTAAGGGTCAGGATCTCTCGGGGAGATCATTCCATAGGGCCGGAGCAACTACAAAGAAGGCCCTCCCCCAGGGAGCCGCAACCGACATTGACCGGCCAATGGTACCAGGAGGAGGCCCAATCTATGTGATCTTATTGGTCTCTGGGAGGTAAATGGCAGGAGGCGGTCTTTCAGGTAGCCAGGTCCTAAAACATGTAGGGCTTTAAAAGTAACGACTAACACCTTGAGGCGTGTCCGGAGACCAATGGGGAGCCAGTGCAGCTCGCGAAGGATAGGTGTAACATGGGTGTACCTAGGCACCCCCACAATCGCTCATGCGGCTGCATTCTGGACGAACTGCAGTCTTTGAACACTCTTCAAGGGCAGCCCCATGTAGAGCATGTTACAGTAATCCAGTCTTGAGGTGATGAGGGCGTGAGTGACCATCCGAAGGGCCTCCCGGTCCAGATAGGGTCGCAACTGGTGCACCAGGCGAACCTGGGCAAAGGCCCCCCTGGTCACAGCCGACAGATGATGTTCTAACATCAGCTGTGGGTCCAGGAGGACACTCAAACTGCGAACCCTCTCTGAGGGGTGTATAATTTCATCCCCCAGGCTAAGAGATGGAATGTCTGGACCATCCTTGGGAGGGAGCATCAATAGCCACTCAGTCTTGTCGGGATTGAGTGCAAGCCTGTTCGCTCCCATCCAGACCCTGACAGCCTCCAGGCACTGGCACATCACTTCAACTGCTTCGCTGAGTTGGCACGGGGTGGACAGATACAGTTGAGTATTGTCCGCGTATTTAATCCCATGCCGGTGTATGATCTCACCCAGTGGCTTCATGTAGATGTTAAATAGGAGGGGGGACAGGACTGAGCCCTGCGGCACCCCATAATTGAGGGGCCTAGGGGTCGATCTCTGCCCTCCAACCAACACCGACTGCGACCTGTCCGAGGGGTAGGAGGAGAACCACTGTAGGATGGTGCCTCCCACTCCCACCTCCCGTAACCGTCGCAGAAGGATACCATGGTCGATGGTATCGAAGGCCGCTGAGAGGTCAAGAAACACTAGGATAGAGGAATATCCTCTATCCCTGGCTCGCCAGAGATCATCGATCAGCGCAACCAAAGCAGTTTTGGTGCTGTAACCAGGCCTGAAACCCGACTGAAAGGGATCCAGATAATCTGCTTCATCCAAGGTCCGTCGGAGTTGAAAGGCCATCACCTTCTCAAGAACCTTCCCTACGAAAGGGAGGTTGGAGACTGGACGATAGTTGTTCAAAATGGCTGGGTCCAGGGAAGGTTTCTTAAGGAGGGGTCTCACCACCGCATCCTTTAGGGGGTGCAGGAAGGATCCCTCCTGAAGAGAGGTGTTAACAATCCTCTGGAGCCAACCACGTGTCATCTCCCTGCTGGTTGAGACCAGCCAGGAGGGGCACGGGTCCAGTATACAGGTGGAGGCACTCACCGCTCCCAAGGCCTTGTCCACTTCCTCAGGAGTGACAAGTTGAAACTCGCTCCATAAAATCCACTCAAGACCTTCCCCCGGTGCCTCGGCTGGTACCGTCCAAGTGGAGTCCAGGTCCGTCCGAATCTGAGCGATTTTATCCGACAGAAACTGGACAAATTCCTCAGCTCTGCCCTGTAAAGGGTCATCCACATCCCTCCCTTTCAAGAGGGAGCGGGCTATTCTAAACAGGGCAGCTGGGCGCGATTCTGCGGATGCAATAAGAGTGGAAAAATGCGCACATTTTGCTGCCCGTATCGCCACTAGATAAGTCCTAATAAAGGCTCTTAATTGTGTTCGGTCGGATTCAGAGTTACTGGCTCCACCGTCGCTCTAGGTGTCTCTTTTGGTGCTTCATCTCCCGGAAGTTCCTCAGTGAACCAAGGAGCCCTCCTGGATCCACTGCCACAGAGAGGCCGTAAAGGCGCAATCCGGTCTAGAGCCTCCGCCGCCGCTGAATTCCAAGCAGCGACCAAGGACTCCGCCGGACTGTGGACGAGAGAGTCAGGTATCTCCCCAAGCGCCGTCTGAAATCCCATAGGGTCCATCAGGCACCTGGGGCAGAACCACATAATCGGTTCCCCCTCCCTACAGTGTGGGATTGGTTTCCGAAAGTCATGCCTTAGTAGGAAGTGGTCAGACCATGACAAGGGCAAGGTCTTAATGCCCTTCAAACCTAGATCACGTCTCCACTGCTCCGAGAGAAATACGAGGTCAAGCGTGTGACCCGCTGTATGAGTCGGACCCCAAATTACCTGGGTCAAGTCCATGGCTGTCATGGACGCCATGAACTCCTGCGCCCCATCAGAACATTTGCCGAGTGAAGGCAGATTGAAATCCTCCAGCACTATAAGCCTGGGGAACTCAATCATCAGCTCGGCTATTGATTCGAGGAGCACAGGGAGGGCTGTTGTAACATTGTTGGGAGGTAGGTATGTTAACAACAAGCCCACTTGACCCCCAAGGTCCAACTTCACCAACAGGGACTCACACCCGACAAGCTCTGGAGCAGGGACCCTACAAGGAACTAATGACCTTCGGATGATGGCAGCCACTCCCCCACCTCTTCTCTCGTGTCGTGGCTGATGGAGCACCTGAAACCCTTCTGGGCACATTTCAGTGAGGGGGACACTTCCCTCCTGGCCCAGCCAGGTTTCAGTAATACATGCCAGGTCTGCCCCCTCATCTAATATTAGGTCCCGGATGAGGGGAACTTTGTGAACCACAGACCTGGCATTTAGCAACAGCAGCCTGAGACCAGGGCCCTGATAACTCTTGCCATCTGGTCCTGGAGTGGAGCTAACAGGGCCGGAAGGTTAGTCATCACTGCCCATTTCAGACAAATCCTTCAACCCTGCTTAGGTTTTCAGGGTCAGATACTTGATCTCATTGTATCCATTCCAGATGTGAGTCAAGAGGAGAAAGATGCATTTGAGTCAGCAGAGAAAAGTGCAGGGCCGAGTGCTGGTCAGGATCAGGGCTCGGAGAGTGATAGCCTGGCGGAGCAGCCTCAGCTGCATTGATTGGAGGACAGACAAGCTGAAGTTGAGCAAGGGGAGTCACAGCTGCAACAAGTTGATTAAGAAGCTTCAGGCAAGGACTGGGAGCAGCTGCTGCCTGTTAGCAATGAGGAGGAGGAGGACTCCACACCTCTTCCCAGTCCAAGAAAATGTAGGGCAGATAAGAGCCAGGCACAGTGCCAGTCAGCTAGATTGCTCGCAAGGAGGCAACCTTGCCTCTCATGAAGGGCTTTACTGGCATCGCCTACTTAATCCCATGCCGAGGACTTGAGCGTTGCTGGAGCAATATGCCCAGTCCTGTGCCTTGTGAGCTCGTGCTGTGTATTCTGAAACATTTGATGCATGGGCTGCTTTCCTGGACTTTGTGTGTGGCCGTTGGACATGGTTACCCAGTGACTCTTGCCATACTGAGCTCAGAATTCAGACCTGTGCAATAGGGGTGTTTTTTGAGGACGTGTTTGGGGGGTTTAAATAAACACCTGCAAACTCTTGCTCTGTGTGTGTGTGCGTGCGTGTGTGTGTGTGTGTGTGTAATGGGGCAGCACAATAATGTTGTCAGCCCTTCAAGGTAGTCCAAATCAGGAAACCAAAACTAGATTACTAATACAATTTTTATTGTAACTGAATATTGTGCTTCCACCGTTCCCCAGCCTTTACTTTCCAGCATATAATGGAGGGTCCCTTCTGCAATACTTTCTCCATCCTATGAGCCATGGTGGCGCAGTGGTTATAGTGCAGTACTGCAGGCTACTTCTGCTGACTGCCAGCTGCCTGCAATTTGGCAGTTCGAGTCTCACCAGACTCAAGGTTGACTCATCCTTCCATCCTTCCAAGGTGGGTGAAAGGAAGACCCAGATTGTTGGGGGCAAGAGGCTGACTGTGAACCGCTTAGAGAAGGCTGTAAAAGCATTGTGAAGTAGCATATAAGCCTAAGTACTATTGCTATTGCTATCCCATCACTGCTTTGGACTCTGATTTCTCTTATCAGACTGTTGTCCAGTTTTTCCTCCTGTCTTGTTATTCCAAGGTTGTTCTCACAGCCAGTTATATCTACAGAAATGGGAGAATACAGTTGAAATTGGATTCAGGCTCTTTTGAAAGCTGAACTTTGCAACCCTTTCAGTCTGTTCCCTGCACCCTTTCTCCATTGCAAAACATCAGGTTGCTGCTTTAAGGTTGTTTTTTTCTTTCTGAATAGCTGTGTTGATAATTGCGTTGCTTTAAAACAGCGTTTCCAACCTTGGCAAGTTTAAGATGCGTGGATTTCTGGGGAATACTGGGAGTTGAAATTCACACATTGTAAACTTGCCAAGGTGGAGAATTCACTGCCTTAAACTGAAAGCTCATGGCAGTGGGAGAAACTACTTTTTCTGTGAGGCGGACCAGCTGTAACTCGTTTTTTTCAGTACCATCATAACTTCCAACAATCGTTAAACAAATGGTTGTAAGTCGAGGACACTCTAGAAAGTCCTGAGGGTGCTTTTCTTTTTTCTGGGTCTTAAACAACCAGGGAGTTTATATAACTTTATATAACCAAAGGAATCATTTAGTGAGAGGATATGTTGCTGATGATCTGATGCCAAATTCTTTGTTTTTTTCTATTTCAGAATAAAGTCTTGAATGTGGATGGCATCAAAGTTAAACTGCAGGTAAGCTAAGCCACGTGTCAGTTTGGATTCTGGACGTTTTGCTGTTTCGCTGTACCTGTGTGGCTGTGGTGGGTTTTGAAATTTTTTAGAACCTCTTCTGTAGATGTGGCCTGCTTTGTGGGAGTGGCTTGCCAGTTATGTGACTGGGTGGGAGTGGCTTGCCAGCCATGTGACTCGGTGGGAGTGGCTTGCTGGCCATGTGACTGGGTGGGCGTGGCCAACTTGTAAAATGTGGTGAAACTCACTTAACAATGCTGCTGCTTAGCAACCAAAATGTTGGCTCAGAAACTCTGGCACTTGAACTGTGCAAGTCTTAAAGCTCTCAAGTTACAAGACCCTCGCACCCCTAACCCTTTAGAAAAAAAAAACCCAGGGGTGTTTAAACTTGAAAGCTTTAAGACTTTAAGGTTTAGATAGGACTCTTAGAGGCGGGTGGGGTGATTGGTGAGCCAGCCAATCAGTGAGCGGCGGGCAGGGCAATCGTGGTACGGACGGGCGGGGGGAGGGAGGGAGCTGGAACCGGTTCTAAATGGCATGGTAGATTTGTGGAACCTCTTCTATAGAAGAGGTTAGAACTGGCAGGAACCCACCCCTGCTGTGTGGCTTCTGTAGAGCAACCAGCATCTTGCCAGATTCAGGTGTTGTTTGATAGTTTCTTTGTCCTATTTGCCTCCTCCTGGATTCAGGATACCCAGAACATCTTGTCACAGGCAGAGCGAACAGCCAGCCTGAACTGACTTGGGGGAGATGTTCCCATAAATATCTTCTGAACAAACCCGGCAGGGATTTATAGATTAAACTGGGATAGCCAGAGCCTGTCCAATTAAGAAAAATACAAATATTACAATGTGCAGTTAAATTCTTAATGCATTCACTCCATTTTTAAATGCGGGTACATCTACATCTTTGATGTTTTTATCTAAAAAGTCAGTATTTGATTACATTGTTTTAACTTTATATTTATGGATCTGAAATATATATTTAATTTGTTTTGTTTGTGTTTGATGGAAAATCCAGCAATGGAAACTGGCAGATTATGAGATTCTGTATAGGTCAGGGGTCAGCAACCCGCAGCTCTGGAGCTGCATGTGGCTCTTTTATCCCTCTGCTGTGGCTCCCTGTCTAAAATCAACCAAGTGATAGTCATAAAGTATACAAGGTCAGAGAAATAGTGAATACTTTCCTTAAGCACACATTGTAGACCTGAACATGAGGCTCTGCTTTTCCTCAATCATACTTGCTCTCAGTTTTCTGTCCCAAGAGTTCCAGGTCTCTTTTCTGCCAATCTGATCACAAAATGACCTGCTCATGGCTAAGAACTGGTTATCAAGTGTTCCATCTTCAGATCATGCTCTGAAATCCTCCAAGATGAAAACTTGGTTGAGTATGTCCACCTTTGTAAGTTAAACCAGTTATCACTTCAGAGAAGCGAATTGTGAGCCGCCCAGAGTCCTTCGGGAGTGGGCGGCATACAAGACAAATAAATACAAATACAAATAAGCTCAGGTTGAAGTGCCAGGTTCTGTCATCAATAGGAGGCATCTCTTTCCAGAATCTTCACATATAGCAACATGTATGACAAACTGGGGAAAGTGATAATCACAACAAATCCCAAGAACCCCATGGCTGATCTGAAATGTCTTTTCATTGATAATGGTCATAGCCTTCTACCTCCTTTCTCAACAATGTTTGTAATGCACAAGATTGCCACCTTCACTGATTCCTTATTTTATTTGGCCAAATTATATCCATGCCACTATGACCATCCACTTCCTCTTTCATTTTACTGTGTTTCCCCAAAAATACAACAGGGTTTTATTTTCTTTTTACCTACAAAATATGGCTTGGGCTTTATTATGGGGGGGGGGTATTGTTTTGGGGTTGCCGGGCGGCTGCTCTCTTGCGAGCGGGCTCCCAAAGAGCTGCGCACAGCCTCATGGGTGAATGGCTATGTTGCACTGTCGCAGCATGAGCAGCCACTCGGCAAACCCCCTTTCTCTCTGCAGGCAGCAGGCCCACAACCATAGAGCATGTGCCCAGAGCAGCCACTGGAATATGGAAAAGTAGCAGGCTTGAAAATAAACAAAGATAAAACAAAGATTATGACAAAGAATATCCCAGCAACACAAAAGAAAGAGTTGTCAGAAACTTTGCACATTCAAACTACAAATAAGGTTAAATATTTGGGGATATACTTATCACCTAGATGTAGCACTATTAAGGAGGACAACTATACTAGACTAAAACAACAAATAGAGACTGATCTGATGAAATGGGAAAATCTGCACTTATCAATGATGGGAAGAATCTCTACAATTAAAATGAACATTTTACCTAGAATTCTACACCTGTTTCAGACAATCCCAATCAGATTGGGTAAGGATTTTTTTCAAGATTTAAATAAAATAGTTTTGAAGTTTATTTGGCAAGGAAAAAACGCTAGAATAAAACTTAAATTGCTACAAGATGCTAGATCTAGAGGAGGATTTGGTAAGGTGACCAGACGTCCCGCATCTGGCAGGACAGGCACGCCTTCCCATAATTTTTCCTGCATCCCGGGCCGTTCTCAAAAAAAAAAGCTTTATTTTGGCGCTCGCAACTCGCTCGCTCCCCCGCCCATCAGCTGCTAGCTTGCTCGCTCATTCCGTTCTACACTAAAAATCTAAGCCAGCCCAGCCTGCCAGTGGGAATCGGGAGGTACCGGTGGGAATCGGGAGGCTTTGCTGCTTCGGGTGGGCGGGCTGACGAGCGGGCGCCTTTCCCTGTGTCTCCCAGGTCATGTCCGTCCTGTGTGCGAGAAACTCCTCAGGGCGCGAAGGAAGCAGCGCGGCAGCGGCGATGCTGGGAAGGTGCTGCCCCCGGAGCCCAAGGGTGCGTGGGCTGGCAAGCAGGCACCTTTCCCTGTGTCTCCCAGGTCGCGCCCATCCTGTGTGCGAGAAAGCCATCCGGGGCGGCTTTCCCAGCCTCCCCGCCCCGTTCCACCTCCTCCAGCTGGCGGCCAACAGGAGGGAAAGGCGGGAGAAAGAGCGAAGGCGACGATGGCGCTGCTCTTCTCCGCCCTCCGTGTGGTGTTGGGCCTTTTTTTCACCGTCAGCGGGGCGGTCAAGCTCACCTGATCGCCACCGGCAGATGGTGAGCGGGGTGCCTCCGAGGCGGGAGGGGAAGCTAGTCCGGGCCGCCGCTGGCCGAGGCAAGTCGGGGCTGCAACCATCTGGGCCGCATGCGCCTCCGTGCCCACCCCAGCCTCCTGTTCACCTCGGATCCAGCCACCTAAGCAGATCCCTCGCTGAGCGGCTCTTGCAGGAGATCCTCTAAGGAAAGGCTTGACTCGCAAACTGTCTTCAGGAGCTGCGCAGGGCGAGCCCGGTTCTCACCCTTACTTAAGACGGCGGGGCTGTCCTCGCTTGCGGGGAACCGCCTTTTCCGGGCCTAAATTTTGGTAACCAGCCGGACCGGCGGCAGAGCTTCCCAGGCCAGTTGTGTCGCGCGCTTGCAAAAGAAAAGGCATGCAGTTTCCTTGGGGAAGCAGCACTCACCGCCTCCTGCCCGCAAA
The DNA here is from genome assembly GCF_051295495.1 of Thamnophis sirtalis. Taxonomy (NCBI): domain Eukaryota; kingdom Metazoa; phylum Chordata; class Lepidosauria; order Squamata; family Natricidae; genus Thamnophis; species Thamnophis sirtalis. Next base: position 19,804,735 of record NW_028261394.1, on the reverse strand, counting down.
GGGCTTGTTTGCTCTCTTCGGAGGATGCTCCCTTTTTAGGGCAGGGATTCCTCCCCCCACCTCTCTCTCACACACACTCACTCTTCCTCTCTCTCACACACACACAAAACACACACTCAATCATACTCTTTCACACACACAAACACCCCACTCACGCTCAACTTCCTTTCCCTCTCACAGACACAAACACACTCAATCATTCTCTGTCTCACATACACACCACTCACAATCACTCTCACTCTTCCTTTCTCTCTCTCCTTCACACACCCACCCCATTCACACTCTCTTCTTGGGTCTTAAGAGACCTTTGTCCAGTGTATCTCAATTAGGAGTGGGGATGTTTTAAAGCTGGTTACAGTCTGATTATATTTAATGGGTTTTGTTCTGTGTGTGTGTGTGTGTGTGTGTGTGTGTGTGTGTGTGTCCTTTTTGGCCATCTAGTTTATTGCAGACTTGCTGCCCTCAGTTTAGGAATTAGTTGGAGAGGGGAAGAGAGACTGAGCCCACAGGACTGCCTGGGTTTGTACTCAGGTATTTCCAAATCTGGGAGTTTCTCTGGCCTTTGGCCAGCTTTCCATTTGTAGAAGCATTTTGGTGCCTAAGGCTGATGTTTGAATGTTTGTTGCTGGGGGGTGGGAGAGAGCCCGTTGCAATATTTTTTTTTGGGGGGGGGGAACAGAGAACTGCCTGAATACAATCTGTATCATTCACTGGAACCAGAGGTTTACTCTTCCAAGCTTTGGGACTTGTGCTGGAGAGCCCATCCTTAGGGAACTTCTCTCTATTTGAATGTGTGTATTGACAGAGGGCTGTCTGTTTTCTTTTTTCCACTGAATTGGTGAAAATTACTTTGTAAACTTAAAAAAAGAAAAGAAAAATGGGCTGGAAGGAAGAGAGAACACTTTGAGTTAAGATGAGCCACAAGATTTTAGGGAAACAAGACAGGGAAAGAGCAGAAAGACAGAAAAGGTGAAGGTAGATAGGCAGAAGGAAGGAAGAAGGAAGAAATAGGAAGGCGGGAATGTGAAAGGATGGAAGGAGGAAGGAACAGAAGCGAAGAGGAAGAGAGAAATGGAAAGAGCAGAAAGACAGAGAAGGTAGATAGGCAAAAGAAATGAAGCTGAAAGAATGGAAGGAGGAAGGAAGAGAAAAGGAGGAAGGGAGTGAGTGAGGAAAGAAGAGAGGATGGAAGGAGAAAGGAAGGAAGAGAGGAAAAGAGCAGAAGACGGATAAGGTGAAGGTAGATAAGCAAGAGGAGTGAAGGAAGAAGTGAGGTGTCTCGAGGAGGGGAAAACATTTAGTGACCAAAGTTACAATGGCATTGAAAAAAGTGACTGATGACCATTTTTCACACTTAGTGATCGTTGCGACCATTCTTCACACTTAGCGACCGTTGCTACCATTTTTCACACTTAGCGACCATTGCAGCATCCTCATGGTCACGTGATCAAAATTTTGTTTGGCAACAGATTCGTATTTATGCTGGTTTCAGTGTCCTGGGTGACCTTTTGACAAATATGAATTTTTTAATCAAGCCCCCCCCCCCCCCCCAATCAATGGTGTCCCTCTTTACCAATCTGAAAATCTGGTCACCTTAGGATTTGGTCTACCTGATTGGGAGTTATATTATCAAGCAACAAACCTGATGTGGATTAAGGAGTGGATATCATTAAAAAAACTCTAGATTATTGAATGTAGAAGGTCATGATTTATTGTTGGGATGGCATGCTTTCTTATGGTATAAGGGAACTAAAGCACATGTTTATTTTAGAAGACATTATATAAGGGAGGCGTTGTTATTAAACTGGGAAAAGGTAAAAAGATTACACTACTTAAAAATTCCAGTCTGGATATCAACAATTGAAGCATTTTCATATCCATTGAAGCATTTTCATATATTAAAAAGGAACAAACAGATATGTTGAATTATTGAATGCAGAGGGTGGACTCAAATCTATTCAAGAGTTGAAACAAGAAGGGATAGAAATGAACTGGTATTCATATGTACAGATACAATCTAGATACAATGAAGATAGAAAAACTAAAGGTTTTTACAATAAAGTGACTGAGTTAGACAAAATTTTAACAGGTACTGATGAAAAGTAATTAAAAAACTATATGGATATTTATTGGAGGTTAAATTGCAAGAAGGACAAGTTAAAGAAACCATGATAGTTTGGGGGAAAAAAATTAGGTATGGGATTGACTTAGAGAATTGGCAGAAATTGTGGTCCCAAAATTATAAAATGACAATGTCTACTGCATATAGAGAAAACTTGTATAAGATGTTTTACAGGTGGCATTTACCCCCAACTAGAATTGCAAGAATGTTCAAGAATAAATCAGAAAAGTGTTGGAAATGTCATCAGATACCTGGTTCATATTACCACATGAGCCAAGGTGGCGCAGTGGCTAAATACAGCACTTCAGGCTACTGCTAGATCAGCAGGTCAGCGGTTCAAATCTCACCGGCTCAGGGTTGACTCAGCCTTCCATCCTTCCGAGGTGGGTAAAATGAGGACCCAGATTGTTGGGGGCAATATGCTGACTCTCTGTAAACCGCTTAGAGAGGCCTGGAAGGCCTATGAAGCGGTATATAAGTCTACTGCTATTGCTATTGCTATGTGGTGGACTTGCATTGAAGCTAAAAGATACTGGACTAAAATCCACATGTGGTTGGAGAAAATGACACACAAACAAATAGACTTTAAATCAGAGGTCTTTTTATTGGGGATCATACCAGAAATCTACAACAAAGACTTAAAATATCTGATTGTAAATGTGTTAACAGCAGCCAGAATTGTATTTGCAAAAAACTGGAAAAATGAAACAATACCAAAACAGGAAGAAGTTATCCGAAAAATAATGGACTGTGCTGAAATGAGTAAATTGACACTTGAAATTAGAGAACAAGAGGACGAGCAATTTATAAGATATGGGATTTGTTTTATCGGTGGCTAGAGGAAAACAAACAAACTTGGAAATGAAAAACGATATACTTATGCTTTAATTGAAGAAGTTAAATGATGATACAATTATGCTGTGAAATAAACTAACAATGATACAATGAAAAATGAATATATCTATGAATTGAATATTTTAGAATCTTTTGCTTTAAAAAGGATAAGGATAATAATGATTTTATGTATATCTAATAGAGGACTGGTGATATAATGTACAATGTTAAGAACGTATTATAATGATATCTTGTTGCTGATAAATAATTTTAATAAGGGAATAATTGAAAATTGGTATATATATGTAGTGACTATTTAGGACGTTTTGTTGAAAAATGAAGGAATAAGACCTCTGTTTGAAAGTATGAAGTATAAGGATAATAACAAACATAAGTATATTTTCTGGGGAAAAATAATACTAATGGTAACTGAATATATATTGTAGAATGAAAGTGAGGTATTTAGTTATACTAGATGAAAAGTCTGAGATGGTAAATATTATTTGAGAATATGGATGTTAAAATACCGGTAACCAAACAACATGCTGTATGTGATGATGGTTTTTTTTCCTTTTTGTGTTTTTTTTCCTCTCCTTTTGGGTGTTTTTTTTATTATTGTTGTTGTGTGTATTAAATATATATAGAACAGAGAGATACAAAGTGTGTGTTGGGGGGGAAATATAGTTAGGATAGATTAGCACAGGTAAGGGAATAAGAAATGATACTAAATTATAACCTATTAAATGAAATAATAAATGTATAAAAATGACAAATGTTAAAACACCTGTAACCAAACGACATGCTGTATGTGATGATGGTTTTTTTTTCTTTTTTGTGTTTTTTTTCTTTTTCTTTTTTGTTTTCTTTTTTTATTGTTGTGTGTACATGTTGTCTATGTAATAAAAATTTTTATTTATTTATTTATATATATATATATATATATATATATATATATATATATATATATATATATATATATATATATATATATATATATATATATATATATATATATATATATATATATATATATATATATATATATATATATATAAAACCACCGAGCAGTTTCTGGACTACTTATCATTTTGAAAATTGTCAGTCATCTTGCATTCTTCCAGGAGCTTCAATTCACACATATTGCAGAGAGTCTATGACAATCCGCCATGGCCAACTCACCACAGCCAACTCCTCATGGGCAGCTTGCCACAGCCAACTCACCGCAGGACAAGAGTTACACTTCAAAGAAATGGTGGAATAGAATCATTAAAGAAAGAATGCAAAAGGAGGGACAAAATAAAGTGTGAATGACAAATAATAAAATATTTTTTGTTTATTTTAAATAATTAAATTGAATTGTTAAATTGTCCCACACCTAGTTGTCCTGTGGCAAGATGGCCACAGTGAGCTGGCTGTGGCGAGTTGTCCTTTTCTGCATTGCAGACCTCCACATTTTTTCCAACCACATTCTTGCAAGGTAGGCTGGGTCGAGAGTGGTCAAGTCATTTGCTGAACTTCCATGACTGAAGGTAGCACCCGAATCTCCCCAGTTTTAATCCTCTACCTTAACCACTCTGCCTCAGTATGTAACCCGTATGCATGGAAGAATGACTTTCAACCAAGAAGCACGCTGGTTCTGTCACTCAAGATGATTAATTTGTTTATTCTTTAAAGAAAATATCTCAGTCTATATATTATGTGCCATAATTCAAGTTTATTATGAAGTCCAAGTAGATAAATATTGGAAAACAGTCATTCAGTGGAAAAGATTGTCAGTGTTGTAACATGAATAATAAGTTACAAACACTGTAATACCAATAGCAGTGCTATATGAAGAATTCTGATTCGTATTTTAGAAAGATCTTCCAGGTCCTCAGCTTCCAGCTTCATTAACTATTCAGCAAGATGGTGTCATAAAAACTGCACCTGGATAACCACAGATTTCCCACCAGATCCGCTCCATAGACATAGTGGAAGAAAAAGAGAGGAGGAGGAGGAGGAGGAGGAGGAGGAGGAGGAGGAGGAGGAGGAGGAGGAGGAGGAGGAGGAGGAGGAGGAGGAGGAGGAGGAGGAGGAGGAGGAGGAGGAGGAGAAGAAGAAGAAGAAGAAGAAGAAGAAGAAGAAGAAGAAGAAGAAGAAGAAGAAGAAGAAGAAGAAGAAGAAGAAGAAACAACAAGCAGATCATCATTTGGAATACAACATGCCAGATATCACAGTTGTCAAAAACCGATGTATATAATTTATTGATATCGCTGTACCAGGAGATGCCAGAGTTGAAGGAAAAAAACTGGAAAAAATCATGAAATATTGCAACCTGGCCATCTAAACTATGTGATTATGGATGAAGCATGTAACAGTAACACCCATTGTCATCGGGGCATTTGGTACCATGTCCAAGAAATTTTACAAAATACATCAAGAAATTGCAGTTTCCTGCTATAACACCAGTGGAACTGCAAAAGACTGCGCTACTCGGAACATCGTACATTTTAAGAAAGTACTTGGTTGATACCTAGGATACTGGCAGGAACCCATATCAACCATTAGAGCCACTCAATGATATTTGCAATACATTTTTAAATGTTCAGTTGACTGAGTCCTGTTTAATGAGTAAAAGATAATAATAATAATAATAATAATAATAATAATAATAATAACAACAACAACAACAACAACAACAACAGCAGCAGCAGCAGCAGCAGCAGCAACTCTTGGAGTGAGATGGGGAAGACTGAGTTGTTCCTCCCCCCCCCCCGTAACCTTTTAGAGAGTGAAGCATTGTGGTGGTGGTGGTGGTGGTAGCTCTCTATGAGGCAAATATTGACCAAGCATGCAGCACAACATCTATGGTAAGGCTTTAAACATGAGGCACACCCCTCATAATTGAAGAAATCAAGGTGATATTATTGCTGTTTTTCTTTTTTTAATCCATTTTTTTCTGCTTTCCAACTTTTGAGTAGACTCAGGTGATTCTTATTTATTCCTAGGCATATAAATCAGAATTTTTTAAAAAAGAAATCAAACTTATCTTAACCACCAATTCTTTTTGGGAGTTCTGTCATCTTTCTTCTGGTGAGTGGTGCACTCACTAACTTAATAAGCTATTTTGCCAGAGACTCTAAGCTTAATATTTTCTAGTGAGTTCTCCATATCTTATTTTAACTCTGTTTATCTTAGAAGTGTACATCAACCTGTCAATCAATCAATCAATCAAGTAACCAATTTCACTGCACCTTCATGATTAAAGAGAAAAACACCACGTCCTGTGGGACTGAGCCTTTTTTTTTAGCCCCTTGTGAAAAAATCACCCCTCTGACCATGGAACCCATAAACCCAATTTGAAAAACCCCAGTAGAAAATTATTTTGCAGGATCCGATCTGGATCGACCACCAGGACCAGAGGTTTAGCTTTGAGCTTCAGAGTAGTGCTGGAGCCCACCCTTAGGGAACGTCTCTCTAGTAATTTTGAGCTATTCTGTGTGTAGTATTTATGTGGTGCCTGGTTGTGTGTTCCTTTTTAATTATTGATTGGGGCGTTGATGGTCGGCCATTAAGTTGTTGGCTGTTGTTTCCTTCTGACAGCTCGGAAAACTAAACCTCTGATCCCCATGACCGAGCCAGATTGGATTCTGCAACATTATTCTGGGACACACAGATTCACCTTCATTTGTTAAAATTATTTTGTTATCTATAAATTACATTTCATAGATATAAATGTGCATTTACTTCAATGTTAATATTTCCTATATATTGGTCCCCAGTACGGAAGAAACTGAAAAATTCAGCTGATTGTTGGAAATGCCATACTAATTCAAATGAGGCTGTTGAAGGCTCCCTTTATATAGAAATGCAATATGCAGGATAAATTCTACATAAAGCGAGCCTTCTCTTGCCTCAGATGAACTACTTCGGCATTTCCAACAATTAGCTGAATTTTTCAATTTCTTCCACACTGGAGGCAATTAATAATTTCCTTTGGAAGAGTCACTGAATTTTGGACCAGTTCATTTTCTTTTGAACTGTATACCAATTGTGTGCTAAGTAACAAGAGAACAAAGAAAATGAACCCTGAGGAATTACAATGAAGAAGGGCTAACATTACTCCAGGCCCAGCTGCCTAGCATCAATTGGACAATGACTTTATGAACTTACCTTTCTTTCCATATTTGAATGTTCTGTTGCTGGATGTCTGAAGGGCTATTTAGAAACTTGGTCTATAAATTTGAAAATATCTATTTGTTCTCACTTTTTGCCTCTCCTGAAGTTAAATTTACTCAAAAGTAGAGAAGATAATTCTGAACATATGCTTAAGACTAAATTGCTTAGGCATTCATATAAACTCTTTTTCATTTATTATTTTCTTTTTGCAAAAACATAAAAGGGTTGGTCACTTTCTTTTGTTGCTCATTTAACCTGTACATACAATTGTATGTGTTGTCCTTTTATATCCCCTGGAACAGGGGTGCCAAACTGGATTTCTTTGAGGGCCGGATCAGCATTGTAGTTCTCCTCTGCAGTCCGACCGGGGTGGGGTGGGGGGTGAAGAGGGGACGGATGCCTCCTGCAGCACTTTGCCAGCCAAAATGGGGCATGGGGAAGTAAGCCCCACCACCACATTTTCAGCCTTCTGGATCATTTTTCTGCACAAAATGGGGTGCGGGGGGGGAGCTTGAATGCTCCCTGCACCCCTTTTTTGACTGGCAGAGTGCTGCAGGAGACTGTCCAGGACAAACATGCTTCATTTTGGTTGCCAGAGGCACTGCGGGACGGATGCCTCCTGCAGCACTTTGCCAGCCAAAATGGGGCATGGGAAGGTAACAACCCCCCCCCCCCACACAGACATTTTCAGCCTCCTGGAGCATTTTTTCTGGCCAAAATGGGGTGGGGTGCGGGGCTGATATGCCCCCTGCACCCATTTTGGCTGGCAGAGGGCTGCAGGAGACTGTCCAGGCCAGTCAAAAAAAAATGCTTTGTTTTGGTTGCCAGAGGGATGGTCCTTTGGGTTCTACCACAAAACCGCGGAGGACAAAATCGCGGTCGACGAAAGCGCGTATGTGACGTCATCACAGCGCGACAAGAAAGATCGAAAAAGCTCGAAAAATGTAAAAATAAAGCTAAAACCTTCCCCTAACCCCCCCAAACCTAACCCTAAACCTAACCCTAAACCTAACCCTAACCCTAAACCTAACCCTAAACCTAACCCTTAACGTAACGAAAAACCTAACGCTAACCCTTAACCTAACGCTAAACGTAACGCTAACGCTCTAACCCTAATCCTAACCCTTAGCCTAACCCTAACCCTAACCCTTAACCTAACCCTTACCTTTATGTGAATCGGCTTGCTGTAATTTAATTTTTATTTCAATTTTTCGATCTTTTTCGTCGCGTTGTGATGACGTCACATACGCGATTTCGTCGACCGCGCTTTTGTGGAACGCGCTTTTGACGGGTCACGGGTCCTTTGCTATTTCCAGGGGGATCCCATGGTCTAGATTTAAGCCCCCCGCAGAACTTGCATTTGACCCCCCTGCCCTTGAAGAAGTGCAAGATATAGACAGATGTTAACAATATTTGCCTGGAACAATAAGATCACAAATACATTTAAATAATTAACTGTGGATGCAAAAACTGCCATAATTATTGGCCTAAAGATAAGGTGACCAGATTTTCAGATTGGTAAAGAGGGACACCTTTGACCAGAGGGGGGGGTGATTAAAAATTTTATACGGAGCAACAAAAATTTTCATACAACACAAAAATAGTATTGTAATATTTTTTTTATTTCAGCATAACTACAATTTACAAATATAAATTGTAACTGTTGCCAAACATCAAAATTTTGATCACGTGACCATGAGGATGCTGCAACGGTCGCTAAGTGTGAAAATGGTCACTAATTGTGAAAATGGTCGCTAAGAGTGAAAAATGGTCATCAGTCACTTTTTTCAATGCCATTGTAACTTTGGTCACCATACCACCTTTCTTGCCACAGTTCTTAAGTGAATAACTGCAGTTGGTATTTTGTATTTTGGATAGAATCTTTTTTAAAATAGTCTAAGACAATTTAAAAAAAGAATCCACAAAGAATAAATTGAAGTAAAACATTTCAAACTATTCCACATGGAATAAATTGAAGTAAAACTATTTTTAAAAATTCTATGCACAATATATTTCAAAGTATTGTGCATAGAATTTTTAAAAATGGTTTCATTTCAATTTATTTTGGATAGAATCCTTTTTTAAAATTGTCTTAGACAAATTTAAAAAAAGATTCTATCCAAAATACAAAATACCAGCTGCAGTTATTCACTTAAGAACTGTGGCAAGAAAGGTGATATAATGGGCTTAGTGACCAAAGTTACAATGGCATTGAAAAAAGTGACTGATGACCATTTTTCACACTTAGCAACCATTTTCACACTTAGCGACCGTTGCAGCATCCTCATGGTTACGCGATCAAAATTTTGATGTTTGGCAACAGTTACAATTTATATTTGTAAATTGTAGTTATGTTGAAATAAAAACATATTACAATACTATTTTTGCGTTGTAGGAAAATTTTTGTTGCTCCGTATAAAATTTTTAATCAAGCCCCCACCCTCAGTCAAAGGTGTCCCTCTTTACTGAAAATCTGGTCACCTTGCTTTTTAGGATGCTGTCTAGATTTGCTATAGCTTTCCTCCCCATGAGCAAGCGACTTTTAATTCCTTGGAATTGGGTATGTCTAGTTTAATGAAAAGAAGGACCGAGGTATTGTATTGTGGTTGCTGCAATTAATATACTTAATAACTCCATTTTTATTCTTTATTTTTAATAATAATTTTCATAACAGTTGCTCCTGTTTTTGTAATTACTGTTTTATATTACTATTTTAGTGGATTGTTGTCACCCCTGAGAGTCATTTCTATTGAGATGTACACATTTGAACAATAAATGTATTTATTTTCATATTTAAGGAAAGGCATCATCTATAAACTAAGCAAAGGTGTAGCTTCCAGGATGTGCCCTTGGGATCTTGAAGTTGGTGGGAATCTACTCAGAGATTAATTGAGGAAAGCTTAATAACAGGGAGGTCTTAACTTAAATCCACACAGAATAAAACTATTTTAATAAATCCTATGCACAATAAATAAAATATTATTTTAAAATACATTAAAAAAATAAAAGAAAAAAATCCCACTTACCAGTAGGCAGACACTCCAAGTCAATCCAGAATGATGTAGATGTTAATACAAAGAACTGAGCAAATTAAAATGGTTAAATAGTCCCAGGGAAATATTTTTCAAAGAAAAAAGAACAGCCATTATTTTTCCCCACATGAGCAGACCTCCAAACTCCATGCCCCTCCCCTCCGGAAAATCCAGGAAGTTACAGTCGCTTCCCTCTCTAGCCAGCTATTTCCCGCAGCTCTATGGTAATGAGTCATTTTTTTCTTATAAAAGTGAGTAAAAAGGGGCAAGGGAGGTCTGTTTTCTTGCTTTAAAGTTTTAATATCTTCAGTGAAAGTACTGAGACAGAGAGAGAGAGGTTAGTTAGACAGGGTGTCCTTTGTCTTGCCCCGGTTAGGATTTCTTAAGCAAATCCACTGGGCTTTCAACATGAAGCCAGAAAATCAGGACTTTTTTAAAAGGCGGAGGGATGCGGGAAAAATTGTTATAAAGCGTGCTTGTCACGCTGACATCGGTACGTCTGGTCACCTTACCTAAAGAGGCCTGAGAGGTTTTCCTCTGAATATCATCCCCCACCTGTGCTAAATTCCATCAGGCAGATTTATTGGTATTCCCAAAAGAGTCACTCAACCACAACAATAGTAGTTTTTAAACATTTCATTGACAAATGGACCATTAAAAAGAGAAGCTGCCAATTTTCCTTGAGAAACAGTATCCGTTTGGATCCAGATCAAAATAGCTTCACTTGGTCTATTTGAGCTGAATGTAAAACAGTGCTCATGGCTAAATTAAATCTGCTGTTAATTTAGTGCGACAAGTATAGCTACTGTGTCCTGGATACAATTTATTGAAAGGGAAAATTTGTGTTTGGGATTTTGTAATAGTTGCAGCAAGAAAAAAGAAAAAAAAATAGTTGCATTGTTCTCCTTTCTCCCCCTGGGTGGACTCTGGACATTTTTATTTATGCATTTAACACATTTCTATGGTTGCAGTAACTCACGCTTGGTGACATAAATACTTGGGTCTAGGGGCAACTCGCCACAGCCAACTTGTCATAGCCAACTCTTCGTGGCCAACTCGATGCGGGACAAGAGTTACATTCATATCAAATAAATGGTGGAATAGAATCATTAAAGAAAGGATGCAAAAGAAGGGACAGAATGAAATGTGATTCATAAAAATCATGTTTAAATTATTTTAAATGATTGAACTGTTGAATTATCCCATGGTGAGTTGTCCCATTCCATCAATACTTTGCCAGCAGGAGGACTCATTTTTTTTTTCATGTGCTTTTCTGCTTTTTGCTCTTTTCAGATTTGGGACACCGCTGGCCAGGAGAGATTCCGCAGTGTCACCCATGCTTACTACCGCGATGCCCACGGTAAGAACTTTGAGAACTTTGCTTTGAGAAGTCAGTTCCTTGTGGAAGAGATTGCCATCTTGAATACCCTGCAAAGCCCTACTGTGATCTTCCCCTTTTGATTTTTATATTTAAAATTGAGCTTTTGAAGGCAAGAAATGTATTTCACACACTTGCTTACTTGTGAAGAGGATACTGCTTGTTCATTTTCCCAGATTAGGGGCATTATCAATTCTTGGTTGTGCCAGCCAATCAGAGCTTGTTAAAAGAGAAACAGTAAGAAATGATATAAAGAAGGGAGTTTGTAAGTGAGGGAAGATGAAGTAATCAGAAACTGAGGGTGATAGATTCAAACATTTTTGTACCAAGAACTGAAAAATAACCAAGTGAGATGATCACAGTCTGAAATTACTGAGATATTTAGAGAGTGGCATGAGCATTAAAATGGCTCCCTGGGTCTGCCTGAGCTTTTAGTTCCCCTATTTGTCTCAATAACACAATTTTAACTATCCTTTTCATGGATAATCACCATGTAGAGGGAGGAAGTGATGTTATGAATTATACTGCTGGCCATGGTTGTCTCCAGAAGGGTCACCCTTGATGGCCGTGGCATAGACAAATGCAACTCCTTAGAGAAGGAAATGAGACCGACCACACACATACACAATATTCTGTTCACACAACCCAATGGACATTAAGAATCAAAGTCAACATACAACTGGAAAATAAGGTCCTGGGCTGGAAAGTATCCATGACGCTGTTGAGGAAGAACATGCCATTGTGCCCAGAAGCAAACTGGAGGGAGAGAGGGAGAGAGGGAGAAGGAGAGGGAGGGAGGGAGGGAGGGAGGGAGGGAGGGAGGGAGAGAGAGAGAGAGAGAGAGAGAGAGAGAGAGAGAGAGAGAGAGAGAGAGAGAGAGAGAGAGAGAGAGAGAGAGATGGATGACAGAACCATAAGCCCAGATAATCATACAGAACTTCAGTTTACAGAACTTCATCAGGGTGAGACCTGTATGGATTTCTGGGGAAAGGCTGTTCCAGAGGCAATCAAGCACCCAACAAAGAAGGAACAATATCTAGATCCCAAAAGTTGACATTGTTGAACAAAGGGATCTAGAATAAATCCACTTCATCTCCTGTTACAAGATGATTATTGGTTTTAAGTGGTCCCTCAAATAACCAGGCCCTATATTAGGAAGGGCTTGATAGGTGATGACCAGCACCTTGAATTGCACCTGGAGGTCAAATGAAGAGCATTTGAAGCATGAAGAGCAGTAATGTGACTTGGGCCTTCCATGGGACACCATCTCTGCTTGTACTACTGGAACTGGATCCATTTTAGGGCCTCCCAACCTGGGAGAAGATGCAGCTGTTGGAATAGAAGGACCCATGCAAAATCTCTCCTGGCAAATTTTCCACGTGGTGTTTCAGCAGAAGCTTGAATCCAGAATAGATAGCACTCCAGTCTCAAATAAGAAACTGTGATCCCCTCCAAGACCAAAGATGAAAAGTCCCTCAATTCATGGGGCCCAAGTGTACCCAGACGCTTGTCAGGATTGAACCTGAGTCTGTTTCATCCACACCCAAAGACCCTGGACTGCCTGGGGTTGAGATGTGCAGTTGGGTGTCATCTGCATACAAGAGGTCACATTCACAGATGATCTGACTCAGCCATTTCATGGGAAAGTTAGACAGAAGATGCAAGGACATTTGAACTCCAACAAATGAAAGTTTACAGGTGCAACCTCTTTCCCTCATTAATACGGATTGGAACCAATCACAGAAGGAGGAAGACTACTGCGACATGGTGGCCCCACTGCCAAACCCCACGGCCAGTCCAGAGAGATACCATGATTGATGGCATCATAAGTCACTGAGAGTTTAAGGAGCATGAGGATGGACACACCAATCTGTCAGCCCTGTAAATTTAACCCAGACTAAGAAACCAGTGCCATATAATGTAGAACTACTTTTATTGGAAAAGCTATAGCAACATATTCGTGAAATGTTTAAATGAGCTTCTTCAATTTATCTTTATGTGAATTAGGAAGGAGTCTGTCTGAGACATTTATTCAAATTTGGAAGGGGCTCACGCTTGTTCGATCATTGTTTTGTAGTGGTTTTTCCTCTTTCCTCTAAGACTACCAAAGGCTCTGTCCTCTACAAACACCAAAGTCCATCAAATGTTGTTGAAGCCCATTAACAAAAGGATCTCAAAGTCAGAGGTTGGGTATAACCCCCAAAATTATAGAATTATCTCACTTTGAATTGAAACTAATCCTTATTATGGTGATCCAAAGCTATACTCCAAGCACCGATGCAGAGGACGCAGAACAATTCTAGAATGATTTGCAGTACCTGAAATCCAGCCCAGGAAAGATGCCACAGGCAACTGGAGCACTAAAGTTGGACATAAAATAACATCTGGAATAACAGGAAAATTTGGACATTGAGAATGAAACTAATAGAAGACAGATTACTAGAATTCTGCCAAGAACATTCATACCTCTTCTAATAACTGAAAAATTACTTTAGACATAGAAATCACCGGATGGAGCACGCCAAGAACAAGTTGACTCTATCCGGTGAATAAAATCTTTTTGTCAGCAGAGACAAACTCAGACACAGATTGTGTCTCAGGTCTCAAACTCCTTCTTGTAAAATTGCAATTTGAACTAAAACACACACATAAAATCATCAGGCCAACAAGCTACAACCTCAGCAGGATTCTGAATGTTTATGCTGTAAAAGGAAAGGATAGATTCAATGGATTGCTTTGATAAAGAGTGCCTTAAAAATTAGGCTGAAATTAATGTTATCATTAAAGATTAATCAAGCAAAAATATCCCAAAATGTAGAAAGCCAAAGGGCTGCTTGTTTTACCTTGAAAAGATGCATGATAACGTAACACAAAAATTACTACAGAAAGAAGAGAGAAAGAAGACGTAGTAGAAATGTATATGGGACTGCACACACCCCAAATCCCCAAATCCCCTGATACATATGAAGATTTGACCATTGGACATGAGCCAGATATTCTGATAATAAAGTTAAATGACCCTTAGATAATTTTGCTAAAGACGAAGCCACACGAGTTGATGAAATAACACAGGAACTGTTTAAAATCTTATAAGATGATACAGTTAAAGTGCTACATACAATTTATAACCAGGTGTAAAACGCAGCAATGGCAAATAGCCACGAAACAGGAAAAGAAGCTTTTATTTCCAATACCAAAAAAGGCAGAATTCCAAACAACCCAAAATTGTACTTGGAGATAGTCCTTGTTTAGCAATTGTCTTGCCTGCCAACTGTTTGAAGTTGCAACGGTGTTAAAAAACAACAATTCAATTCTGCAGCCAGCTCTCACATTTATGCTCATTGCAGCATCCCATAATCACTTGAACACCATTCGGATGCTTCACAACCAGCTTCTGAGAAGCAGAGTTAGTGGAGATTATGGAAATAAATCACAAATTGTGGTCATTTCTTAATATCATAGTGATTTCCTTAATAACCAAAGGGAAAGTGACACTGTAAGCCATTGTCATGTGATTTTCCACTTAACGACTGCAGAGATGTGACTTAGTAACGTCCATCCTTTCGAGGTCAGTAAAACGAGGCCCCAGATTGTTGGGGGCATATACTGACTCTATAAACTGCTTAGAGTTAGGGTCTAACTTTTAAAAATCAGAGGGTTTCAAATGAAATGTGTTTTTTGCCTGCCCTTAAACTCTGGGTGTCCAGGGCTATCTCATCTGTCTCCAGAAGGATCTGCATGATGCCACGAAGAGGACAAGACAAGACAAGATAGGAGAAGATAAGCTTTGTTGTCACTTTTTTTTTTTATTAAATGTTTTTTAATTTTAGTTTAAAACGGGTACAGCATCTTTCTTAATATATCAATCAATTACAGATAAGTTTTGGTACATCTCCACAGTCAACCAACATAACTCATATTAACTCAAGCATTATTATATATCCATTTTCATTTAACTGTGATTATTATTTAGAAATATTGGTAGGAGTAATAATCTTGAACAAAAATCAAAAAAAAAGAAAAAAGAAAAAAGGACAAATAGAAAATTAAAATTAAAATAAAAGATAGTAAATAATACAAAAAAAGACAAAAACGACAATCAGGAAAACAAAACAAAACACAAGTGTCTACTATGAAAAAAAAAGAAGTATATCAACTGGTTACAACATGTTTTGGTGCTTCTCTTCCGTTAATTCATATTAATTCAAATATCTTAACTCGAATATTTACCATATCAACATCATTATACCTTCAGTTTTAATTATTATGGTTATTTAAACATCCTTCATCCTTAGCTATGCTAAAGAATTAGTCCATAACACATGCTGGCAATTCATTTACTTATTTGTAAAATCCTCTATTATCATCAAATCCTCATATCCTATTTTATCTAAACATCCATAATATTCAATTATATCATATATCATAACATTTTCCCAGTATTGATTAACATTTGATTGTATGAATTTTATTTGGTTTTTTAATAGTGATAGTTATTGTAGTTAATACTCTTTATGTATAGTCTAAAGGTGTTTTCTCATATCCAATTGTTAGTTATCATATCAACTCCACATTATATACATTACTATCAATATCAATTATTATTCAGCTATATCTGTTACAAGAAAAAGCAATTAGGTTTAACTAGTTTTCAATTGTATTCATCAATCTATCAGCCAGTTCCAAATTATATATATTGCTATCCATATCAGTCATTATTCAGCTATATCTATTACAAATTGAAGTAATCCGATTTAGCTACTTTTAAGTTGTATTTTCCCATCTGTCAGCCTGTGTCCCTCCAACAACGAGATTTCCTCAGTCCAATAGCCATTCGTTGGATAAGTTTACCAAATGTTTCCATAAGCAAATCCAAACAAAAATATTTCGGCACCTTTGGATTCTGAATGTCGGTGATGAAATAATAATGTTGTCCTAGGCTTATAAAATTTCCCAAATTAACTTTAATTCTCAAGGGTGGATTTTCCATTCCTCCTGCACTCTGTCTCTTTAAATGAGTCGTCTTTATAGCTCCCCCGCTCCTCTCTTCCTCTGAGATAGACCAGACACCATTTCTCACATTTTCCATTTGTGTTTCAGGAACATTTAAGCATTCAACGATCTCAGTTTTAGCTTCATATTTTATAATCAGTTGATCCAGTTTTCTTTCCAGTTTTTGGTAAGAATCAAAAAGTCCTCTACACGCAGAAAAAAGAGCCTGAAATGAAATCTTAGAGGTATTTTGGGACGCCATGATGTGTCGTAGTTAAAAATTAGAAGCTCTCTTTTTTTTCCCCACCGGCTTCGAAGCACTTTTTTTTAGTCTCTTACAGGCTGTCAATCTTATCTAGTTGTAAACAGAACTAGGTAGTAAAGTAATAAAAATGTCGAATTGTGACGAGCTAATTAGTAGGAGATAAGTTTTATGATCCACTTAGGGAGATTCAGAGGGGGGAGGATGTCGCGGAGTTTCTTGAAGCATTTAAGAAGTAAAGTAACCACCAGTCATAAATCCATTAGAATAAGCCAATTCGCCGCTAAATCTTTCTGTTCTTTGGTTTCAATTAGCTTAATTTTTTAACACGAACAGTCTCTCTTGGATAATAAAATCAGCTTACCAGATGACATCACTTCTTCCATTCTTAGGGGCAGCCTGCAGTTTCAGTTAGCACGCAGCTAATCCAAAAAGGAATTGGCACGAGGAGTTAAACCCCCCCCCCCGAGATTTGCGGGTATCTCTGAGGTCCTGGGCCTCTCCCCACCTTCACTGTCGTCTCCGAGACAGCTAGAGTTCAAAGAACCCGTCCAAAAATCCTTCGGTATAGAGGAATTTCAGGAGTAGCCTGAAACTCCATCTTCTCACTGCTAAGCCCCACCTTCTTCCCGTCACTTTTTTTTCAGTGAATACACTGGCACACATTAAAAAATTAAATTCTATTGCCTGCTCTCAAAAGAAGAAGGTAGGTAGATGAGAGAGAGAGATGATAGATAGATAGATAGATAGATAGATAGATAGATAGATAGATGATAGATAGATAGATAGATAGATAGATAGATAGATAGATAGATAGACAGACAGACAGACAGATAGATAGATAGATATAGACAGACACACATAATGCATACATACATACATACATACATACATACATACATACATACATACATACATATAAAAATCACAAATCAGTTAGAATACATTGGGGAAAAAGTGTCTTGGGAGTTAACAGGGTTGATACTACATGGTGCAAACCTGGGGTGGGTTGCTGCGTGCATTACTTCGTGTACATGCATGCTGCGCATTGCTTGCACATGCACAGTTGCTTTTAGGCATTATAAAATGCCCCAAAAAACATGCCGGCAATGGCTTGGGTGACGAGGAACCAATTCGGGGGCTGGGCCAGCCTGCTGTCCCTACCAGTTCAGCGACCCAGTCCCAATTTCCACTACTGGTTCGCCCTAACTGGTAGCAATCCACCTCTGGTACAAAGCTATTACAGAATCCAGTTGTTCTGCTTAGGATATAAGTCATGGAAGGATGTGTAGCATCCCAGACATTCCTGAGGGCCCCTGGTCAAGCATCACTGATATGCCATGTCCCAGATAGAAGGAAGTGAACTTCCAATAATCTTTTTTGCTGTCCTCACCACTCTCTTCACCACCTTCCTGTCCGAAGCAGAAATACTTCCAAAATCAGTGAGGAAAGATGAGGTCCAAGATTGTTTACTGCCATTTTATTTACTTAAATTGCATTCAAAAATTCTGAATTAGAAGACCCAGAAATTGGGATTGGGAAAACTTCAGCAGGCTCAGAGATGCTGACGATGCCACTTGGCTGGCTGGAAGCGAGGCAGTTTCTTCCTTTGTCTGCTTAAGGATGAAAAAGAGGGGGCCAAAGCCGGCCTGTGGCTCAGTATTTAAAAAGGCCTCAGCTTCTCTCAACAGGCAATGCCGGCTCCATGCAAATGAACAGAGAGTGGCAGATTTTGTCTTCCTGGGGTGAAAGCTTCACTGGGGTGGCGAATGGAATAAGGAGAGGTCTCTTCCTTGGGAGAAAGACTATGGCTACTCTGGGCAAATACTAAAGTGCAGAAGCCTCAGACTGCAACCAAGGTAGTTGTTGTCCAGGCCAAGGTTTTCCCAGCTGTAACACCTGGCTGTGAAAGCCGGAGCATCAGAAAAGCCGACAAAGGAAGAAGGAAGGCACTGAGCTGTGGTGCTGGAGAAAATAGCTGAGAGCACCTTGGGCGATCAGAAGGCCAAATCATCTGAGGCTGGACAAAGTCAAAAGAGGCTCGTGCTAGATGACTGAAGGATGGGGACAAAGCTGAAATCCTTTTGGATGCCCAATGCAAAGACAGAATCCATTGGGGAAGACCCTGATGCTTGGAAGTATGGAAGTGGTTGGTAGAAAATGGAATGATATTGTCAAAGATGAGGAGCTTACAAGAACTCGCAAGGAGCCGTTACGGATGGACAGTCCTGGTGAAAAGATGCTCACTGAGTCACAAAGATTAGGAAGTGTCCAAATGAATAAACCACAGTTTTAGTGGGAATCAATCAAAAGTCATTCCCTGGACATTTTTTTGGGATGGTCCTTTGAGCAAAAGACTCACCAAAGATGTGGCTGCAGCTGCTGGACAAAGCAAGTCCTAATTTAGTCACAATTTTATCTTATATTACACTATTGTTTTTGGTTTTGTTTGCAATCCGAATAGCCTTACATTATACAAATTCTGTGTACGCTTATCTTGTTAGTTATTTGTACTTGTGAGTGTTACCTTGCTCAGTGGAGAGGGATGATGACAAACGGAATCAGAAATTCTAATTATCACCTGTAGTTTGCCACCGAGTGTGTTATGCTTGCCCTGCCTTGGAGTGAAAGGAAGGAGCATTCCCTCCCTCTGCTTATGATGGGCTCTTGCGATGTGACACAGCCTCTTTTGGTGATGTGACACAATCTCTTCAAAGGGCCTGTGCTTCTCTCATCAAGAGAGTGAGTATAAAGGCTCTTCAACAGGGTTTTGAAGTTAGGCTCCGTATTCACGATGTGAATTTCTGAGTGAAGACTGAGAGGCCTGTTTGCGTCTTCCAGGTCACATCAGCACCTTCTTTCAAAAAAAGCGCTCTGTTTTCAAATTGCACTTGGAAGAGGGACAATCCTGGGGAATAATTTAAGCCTCCTTTCTTAGTAAGAAACTATTCATATAGAAGAAGTATGGACAGCCAACTGCTATTTTTTTCATTTTTCATTGTTGCGCTGATTAAAATAGTCAAGATTCTTCTGCAAGAGAGGGAGAAATGAGGACCGTCCAGCAGTTCTTCGGCAACCTCAATGAAACATCCCAGCTTTGAAAGTTGTGTCCTTTTGATTACAATGGCGCCATTCAGGGGCACCTGTGAGTAGTGCAGTGGCCTAGAGGCAGAGCTCTTGCCTCACAATCTGAAGTTCGATCCTAGGTAGTGGCAGATATTTCTCTCTCTGCTTACAATGAGAATATATCTGCTGAAAAAAGCTCTGCATTGGCGACAGGAAAGGTATCTGGCCAGTAAACACAGCTCCATTCAGTTGCCTAGATTCAACCCGCAAGGGATTATGGGGTTCTTAAAAGAAGATGATGCAGAGACACCTGCAGCAATGGCTGCTGGCTTCAAGCTTGATGGCCAAGCCTTTTTTATCTGCATGAAATATGAGCAAAAGGCTTGGAGAGGCTGGTTCTCTCCCCCATTTGGAAGCCAGAGACCATTACTGAGGGTTACCAGGCTCCATGATGCCTTTATTGGCCGCACCAGGGTCTTCCCCTGAAGATCTTGTGAAGCTGAGGAACCCAGGGACAGTGACAAAAGAAAGGGCGTAGGTGAGAGTGCCTTTTGTAGTAAGTTTCAGCTACCTGGTCTAGTGGAAAGAAGGACTAGGAGAGATATGATAGCAGTGTTCCAGTATTTGAGGGGCTGTCACAAAGATGAGGGGGTCAAACTATTTTCCAAAGCACCAGAAGACAAGAAATAATGGATCAAAAGTGAACAAAGAGAGAAACAGCCTAGAACTAAGGAGAAACTTCCCAACAGTGAGAACAATTAACCAGTGGAACAGCTTCCCTTCAGAAGTTGTACGTGCCCCATCACTGGAGGCTTTCAAGGAGAGATTGGACAGCTATTTGTCTGAAATGGTATAGATTCTCCGCTCATGCAGGGATTTGGTCTAGATGACCTTCAAAGTCCTTTCCAACTCTGTTATTCTATGTTCTAGCTCAGGGTTGTCCAATGTTGGGAACTTTAAGACTTGTAGACTTCAACACCCAGAATTCCTCAGCCAGGCATGGAATTCTGGGAGTTGAAGTTCACAAGTCTTAAAGTCCCCAACGTTGGACAACCCTGAGCTAGATTAGGATCCCCAGTCAGGCTTCCAAGAATTAAAGAATGTCAACCAGATTTGCTTCTTGGCAGTTTTTATTAGATGCTGAATAATGGAAGTGGGCAATGGGAGTGAATAGCCCTGAGCAGCTCCTTGAGTGGTGAGAGAGCTTGCTAAGTGAGAATGATTAAAAGGATAATGAGAAAACTGTGAAAGAGGGAGAGAATTGCTTCTGGGAATCTCATTTATTTGCCAGAGAACAAGAAGTGCCTGAGGGAGAGAGGGGAAATTTTGTGGAACGGAAAAGATGGCCATTCCCAGTCACATCACTGCCATATTACAGGCAGCTCTTGAGTCGCGGCTGCCCATTACAGTAGAAAGTTGTCATAGTCATAAAGTAGTTCATTCATGTCACCAAACTGATTTTATTATCTTTTTTGCAACAGTTGTTGGAGGGATCACAGTAGTCTCTAAACAAACCAATGGTTTGCTAGAAGGTCAATTTTTCAGCAAAACCATCATAAAGATGACTGCAGAATGCTGCAAATGACCACAATTGCAATATGGTTGCTGAGTTCCCTAAGTGCAATTGCATGGCTCTGGCAGAAGGAGGGGAACCTGGTATATAAGTAGCCTCCAGGTAAGTCTGTTGGAACTGTTGAAACTGACCAAGGAGAGATTCAATCTGGAAATAAGGAGGAACTTTCTGACATGCATTTCATCAACGCATGGAACAGAAGTTGCCTTTGGAAGTTGTGGGATCTTCAGCACTGGAGGCTTTCAAGAAGAGACTGGACTGCCATCGGTCAGAAATGGTGTAGGGTCTCCTGCTTGAGTGGGGGGTTGGACTAGATGGCCTACAAGGTCCCTTCCAACTCTGTTAATCTGTGTCTAACTTCAAATGGTGGCTAAGTAAATGGTCGTGACAAAAACTACTTATATTTACCAATGAATACAGATAGTCCACAACTTTCAAAAGTTCATTTAGCGACCATTCAAAGTTACATCACTGAAAAAAGTGATTTAGGACCGTGTCTTGCACTTACGACCTTTGCAGCATCCCCATGGTCACGTGATCAAAATTCAGATGCTTGGTAACTGGTTCATATTTACGACGGTCGCAATGTTTCATGGTCATGTGATCCCTTTTGCAACCTTCTGAGAAGCAAAGTCAATGGGAAAGCCAGATTCACTTAACAACCATGTTACCAACTGCAGTGATTGATTTAATGGCGGCAAGAAAGGTCATAAAATGAGGCCATTAACAAATGTTTCACATAGCAACAGAACTTTGGGGCTCAGTTGTGGTCGCACATCAAGGACTACCTGTATTCCCTTGACAAAAAAGGCCCTAAATTCAGCACCAGACAGTGATATCCTGATACCTTTGCCATATATGCATATGATGTGCAGATGATGGCATTTTAAGAGCATGTATGCACTTGTTTGATCCAGCCTCACAGTCACTTTTGCACATTCTGCTCTTCAGGTGTCTGCAGTGGATTATTGTTTACTCGTACAATTGGAACAAGCTTGCATTTTGGGTGCTTTTCTTGCACTCCAAGAAACCTGTGACAGGACTGTTATCCACCTGCACCAGCCATGCTTTGCCAGATACGAGCTTGCCATACGCAATATGGGGAGGGAGCTGCGGGGAGGTAAAGGTTGGGATGAGGGGAATTGAAATTATTCATTGTGCCCTCATTTGGGCACGAAAAACTAGACTTGGCTTTAGTAAAGTGTACTTTCACTAGCGATGGAGCCGAGAGTCTTTTTCTCCTAACTGACCAAGTTGGGGTGGCTGACAGTCTGCTCCCCACTGTCATCTGTGGGGTGGTGAAACGGGAGGTTTCTGGTCTGCAACAGAAACAGCCATTGAAAAGCAACCTGCTAACTGCAATGATGCACTATGCATTCCTCTCCTTTCTTTATTTTCTTTCCCTACTTTTAAAAATGTGTCTATGGCGTTGTGCAAGACAACACAAACAAGCAAGAAAACAAACCCCAAACCTATGAAATAATCACCCCAATTGTGCTTGATTTTTTGTTCTCTTTTATGTGTGAACCACATCTGTGAAATAAATAAGGCACCAGTGCCTCAAAAACTCTGCCTGATAAATTACTATCTGTTGAATACTAGCGCGGGAAATATGGACGCGTGTATAAAGGACTCCTTTCCTGATTGGTTCCCGGGCGGAGCCGGTTCAATCTTCACCCTGATTGGTCGAGCTACTCGACGCCCCATTGGCTCCTCGTTTCAAACCCGGGGGTATAAATGTTTGGCGCGAACCACGCCACGTTGAATCGCAGTTTACTATGAGCTGAATAAAGTCACTTCCTCATATTTTCTTGTCGCGTCCTTCCCTTCGCTCCAAGATACAAAACTGGCGACGAGGATGGGATTCCGATTCCCGCGACCACGGAGAAGAATAGCCAGCTGCCACCGCGTCTGAACCAGCTAGCACGCTATCTTCAGGCTGAGAACGCCGGCAGCGAACGCGAAGTTTTCTCCGTCCTTCCTCTCTCTTCCTCCGGCTCCACACCACGATGGCGTCATCGCTTCCTCCTTTCGCGCCATTCGGCGGAGCCACCGGAGAATCATGGGACGGGTTCATGGAGCGGTTCGAGTGCTACCTGATCGCCTCGAAAAACCAGGCTCAGACCGACGAGGAGAAATGCAGTTTCTTCCTGTCCTGCTGTGAGCCGTCCATGTTCGCCTCTGCGAGAGCCCTGGCCGCCCCGAGGCCAGCCTACAAACTTGGGTGGGCCGAGCTGATGTCCAGGCTGAGGAACCACTACGCTCCTTCACCCTCTCTGTTTGCACGCCGTTTCGCTTTCCGCCGCCGAGTGCAAAGGGCCAACGAATCCATTAGCCATTTCCTAGAGGCTTTACGCACCGTGGCCGCCCAGTGTGATTTCGCAGACCTGGAGGAGAACCTTGCGGAACAGTTTGTGTGTGGGGTCCGCGACGCACATTTACGCGGCCGATTACTCCGGAATCACAAGATTACCCTGATGCAAGCCGTGGAGATAGCGCGAGCAGCCGAACTCTCCGAACAATCCACGGCCGACATGGAACGCCTCCAGCTAAACCCCCCCGCACAAACCGCCGCGGGGCCACCCACCCAGACGAACCTCGTCGACGATCTCTCCCCTGCCGAAGACGAGGAGGAGGAGGAGGAAATCGTCGGCCAGATGAGGATGCAGCCGAAGCAGAGGCCACCCCAGCAACCGCCGGCGCCCGTTCAGCCAGCCTCAAACACACCTTGCCGCGGATGTGGCGGCCGCCACAGCCGCGCAGCCTGCCCGTACCGCTCTGCCGTTTGCCGCCGCTGCCGAGGAGAAGGGCACCTCGCCAGAGTATGCCGGGCTCCCCTGCCAGCCCCGTCGTTCATGCAGCCCAGCAACCAGCGCCCGGCGCCGCAACGCCGCCAGCAACCGCGTCCCGCGAGGCGCACCGAGGACTGCTACTCAACCTACCAGCCCTCCAGCGCCGACTGCGTGGTCTACCAGGCATCCCACGTTCCCGCTGGCCACCGGAAAATAAGCACCGCCGTCCGGCTCGAAGGTCAGCTTTGCCAAATGGAGGTGGACTCCGGTTCATCCCGTTCTCTCCTATCTTGGGCTTTGTTCTCCCGCCTTTGCCCCGGGGTTCCCCAGAGAAAGCTGCGCCCCGCCGGGGTCTCCCTCCTAGACTACCAGGGGAATGGGATTCCCACAGCTGGGATATACCACATCCGGGTGGAATACGGGAATTTTAAAGGGAAACTCCCAGTTTTAGTCGTTAGGAACAACCTGCCCGCTCTCCTGGGGTTGGAATGGTTCCCCGCCTTGGGCCTCACCATAGAAGGGGTACACAGGGTAGTTCCCCTCCCCGTAGATAGCGTCCTAGACGAGTTCTCAGACGTGTTCGATGGGAAATTGGGTTGTTACAAGGGTACCCCCATTTCCCTCTGCCTCGATCCCCAGGTCGCTCCCGTTAGACTAAAGGCACGCAGGGTCCCTTTCGCATTGAGAGCAAAGGTAGACGCGGAACTTGATAAGCTTATTGAGCAAGGGGTACTCGAGCCCGTAGATCACGCCCGTTGGGAAACCCCCATAGTCCTCCCGGTCAAACCCGACGGATCGGTGAGGATATGTGCCGACTACAAGTCGACCATCAATTTGGCCCTGCAGGCAAACCCGTATCCGGTTCCCGTAGTGCAGCACCTACTCCACTCTTTAGGACAGGGCCGCATTTTCGCCAAGCTAGACATGGCTCAGGCCTACCAGCAGCTTCCCGTAGACGACGATGCGGCTACAGCCCAGACCATCGTCACCCACCGCGGGGCCTTCCGTTGCCGCCGCCTACAATTCGGCGTCTCGGTCGCCCCTGGGATTTTCCAGAGCCTCATGGAGCGGCTGCTCCATGGGCTCCCAGGCGTCGTTCCTTACTTCGACGACGTCCTGGTCGCAGCCCCCAGTCACTCGGAACTCCTGAAAACACTGCGGGAGGTCCTCACACGTTTTAGGGAGGCAGGACTGAAATTAAAACGCAGCAAATGCGAAATTGCTGTTCCTAAAGTCGAATTCTTGGGGTTCCTCATTGATGCACAAGGCATCCACCCCACTCCTTCCAAAGTTGCCGCCATCAAAAACGCACCCGCACCCACCTCTAGGGCGGAATTACAGGCTTTCCTGGGGCTTTTAAACTTCTACGCCCCTTTTGTCCCCCACAAGGCGTCACTAGCTGAGCCGCTACACCGACTACTGGACCGGTCAGCGGCCTGGAAATGGGGTAGCCGTGAAGCACACGCGTTCGCGGCTATAAAGGATATTTTAACTTCATCGGCAGTCCTAATCCAGTACAGCGATAGGATGCCTCTAATCCTGACTTGCGACGCCTCCCCCTATGGCGTAGGGGCGGTTCTGAGCCACATCCTCCCGAACGGCTCAGAAGCCCCCATAGCTTTCTATTCCCGGACACTCTCCTCCACGGAGCGGAACTACAGCCAAATCGATAAAGAGGCCCTGGCTGCAGTCTCCGGCATTAAGCGGTTCCATGACTACCTCTACGGTAGGAATTTCACCCTGGTCACGGATCACAAGCCTCTCCTGGGGCTGCTGGCGGGCGACAAGCCAACTCCCCCCATTTTGTCCCCCCGCATGACTCGGTGGACGGAGTTCCTAGCAGCGTATTCGTATACGCTGTTATACCGTCCGGGCAA
The DNA here is from genome assembly GCF_051295495.1 of Thamnophis sirtalis. Classification (NCBI taxonomy): domain Eukaryota; kingdom Metazoa; phylum Chordata; class Lepidosauria; order Squamata; family Natricidae; genus Thamnophis; species Thamnophis sirtalis. Next base: position 19,778,649 of record NW_028261394.1, on the reverse strand, counting down.
ACAGCTAGGGCACGCAGACGCTCTAAGCCGTTGCCCTCTGCCAGAGACGGACACAGCCCACGTGCCCGCGCTCTCTGTTCTGTCCATCGCCGAATCCGACCTCCCCGTCTCGGCCGCGGACGTTGCAGCCTACACAAAGGCTGACCCCGTCCTATCTCAGGTTGCTTCATGGGTTTTGAGGGGGTGGCCCACGGAAAAGGTAGCGGAAGAATTCCGCCCATTTAAAGTGCGACAAGCCGAACTCGCCCTTCACGGGGGGTGTCTTGTCTGGGGGGATAGGGTAGTGATCCCCACAGCCCTGCGGGCACGAATCCTGCCTGCACTCCATAAAAACCACCCAGGCATAGCGCGAATGAAAGCTTTAGCCCGTAGCTATGTGTGGTGGCCCTTGCTAGATTCCGAAATAGCAGATTATGTAGGCCGATGTAGAATATGCCAAAATTCTAGGCCGAATTCCCCCACAGCCGCTCCTCGCGAGTGGGAAATCCCTAGAGGCCCATGGTCCCGTTTACATATTGATTTCGCCGGTCCCTTTCACGGCCGAAACTTTATGATAGTGGTAGACGCTTACTCTAAGTGGGTGGAGCTGGTAATCATGACCTCCACCACAGCGGAGAGTACAGTGAGGGCCCTGCGTAAGATGTTCGCTACCCATGGGTTACCGGATGTGATAGTGTCCGATAATGGGCCCCAGTTTACCTCCACCACGTTCCAAGAATTCCTGGCCCAGCAAGGAATCAGACACGCGGCCACCGCCCCCTATCACCCAGCTAGTAATGGCCGGGCGGAGCGCGCAGTTCGCTCAGCGAAAGAAGCCTTGGGCCGCATGGGCCAGGGCGACTGGCAAGAGAGAGTGGCGGCTTACCTCTTGAGCCAGCACTCCATACCCTGCCCAACGACTAATAAAAGTCCCGCGGAGCTCTTGATGGGTAGGAGATTGCGAACACCCCTAGACAGACTCCATCCACTTTACGCAGGGGATCTGCCGAGCAACCTGGGGGCCCTCCCTTCCCACGCGTTTAAGTTAGGGGATCCTGTATGGGCCCGCTCTTTTTCTGGGGATCCACGGTGGGTTCCCGCAACCATCACAGCCCTGACTGGCCCCTGTTCCTTCAGGGTCGGCCTGGCCGACGGAATACAATGGAGGCGCCACGTGGACCAATTAAGGCGTCGTCTTCCCGCGGAAACAGACGGCCCAAGTTCCTCAGACACCCGCTCTCAGCCGGAGCCACCTTCGTTGACTCTTTTCCCCACGGACCGTTCCCAACCGGGGAACGGGAGACAAGCCGATGCGAACTTTCCGAACAGGCGCACCTCACCCGGCTATTCCATTCCTCGAACCTCTTATCGAGACTCTGAACCTACACCCCTACCGGACTGCACGGAGCCGTTACCGGACACTCCGGCCACCACAGAAACACGGCCCCGGACAGACGAACTTCGGGCACGGGACCCGGGGCCAGCACTCTCTCACGGGACCGCACCGCAGGTTCACCGCCCCACCACAGACACGCCTCCGCCGGCGGCCCCCCCCCGCCGACGGCCGCCGGGGAGCCACGAAGATCGGGACGAGAACGCCACCGTCCCGCCTACCTACAAGACTATGTTTGCCCTTCCTAAAGGAACTCTTTGACTGGGGGGGGAGGGGTGTTGAATACTAGCGCGGGAAATATGGACGCGTGTATAAAGGACTCCTTTCCTGATTGGTTCCCGGGCGGAGCCGGTTCAATCTTCACCCTGATTGGTCGAGCTACTCGACGCCCCATTGGCTCCTCGTTTCAAACCCGGGGGTATAAATGTTTGGCGCGAACCACGCCACGTTGAATCGCAGTTTACTATGAGCTGAATAAAGTCACTTCCTCATATTTTCTTGTCGCGTCCTTCCCTTCGCTCCAAGATACAAAACTATCAAGCTAAAATTTCTGCAGATCTTGCCTTAAATTGCATCCTGTACTCGGGTCGGGAATGGGACCACTTGCCACAGCAAACTTGCTGTGGCCAACTCAACTTACCATGGCCAACTTACTGCGGGACAATGCTGCAGGACAATGTAACAATTCTATTTAATTATTTAAAACAACTACAAATTATTTTAATTTTTGCCATTCACATTTCATTCTGTCCCTCCTTTTGCGTCCTTTCTTTAATGATTCTATTCCACCATTTCTTTGATATTAGTGTAACTGTTGCCCTGCAGCAAGTTGACTCTGGCGAGTTAGCCATGGTGAGTCGGCCATGGCAAGTTAGTCATGGCAAGTTGGCCATGGCGAGTTGGCTATGGCGAATTGTCATAGACCCCTTGGGCCAACCCTAGAAGGATCTTCAAATCCCCTTGGGTGACCTGGCTGCAGTCTCCCAAGAGCTCTCTGGAGGAGGTCTAGGACAACTCGCCACAGCCAACTCTCTACAGCCAACTTGCCACGGCCACCTCACTGTGGGACAATTCACTGTGGGACAAAAGCTACATAATATCAAAGAAATGGTGGAATAGAATTATTAAAGGAAGCACAAGGCGGGACAAAATGAAATGCGAATGACAAAAATTAAAATATTTTTAATTTTATTTTAAATAATTAAATGGAATTGTTACACTGTCCCATGGCGAATTCTGCTCTGGAGGAGACAAGCAGGTATTTGGCCACTGACTTTAACCTCAGAGAAATCTTCCTGATGTCATGACCCGAGCTCAGGACTCAGATTCCGAATCTGAAGACGCTGCTCCAGTTGACCCTGGGAAGGCCAGCTTCAAGAGATACTGTCGAGAATCACATGAGGCTGATCCAACACAGGCGCCACCTGGACCAGAAAGGTGATGTTGATGACATCAGGCCTCCCAGTCCCCACACTTGGAGTGAAGAGCAGAGCAATGCAGGTCTACGAAGCTTCTGTTCAAAAATACTTTGAACATTCCCCGTCTAATTCTTTTCTCAGTGAACCTTCTGCTCTTAGGCAGACGCCCCTTGTAATCCCAAACCATCCCTACCTGCTTAATTCTCATTTCACATTGTCCTCTACACACACACACACACACATACACACACACACCAGAATAGGGAAGCTAGGAATATAATGTGAGACACTTTCCAGAAAGTTGTTGGAAGTGAGCACATTTGTGGAAACGGAGAAGGTGGAAAAAAAACCTAATTCTTCTAACCCTTCTAAATTTGCAATCCTATACGATATCTGGCTGTGGATATGATAGAAGTATAGATAGTATGGACAGGCCTCGACTTACAATCACAACTGAGCCCCAAATTTCTGTTAAGTGAAACAGTTGTTAAGTGAGTTTTGCCCCGTTTTACGATTTTTCTTCCCATGGTTGTAAAGTGGACCACTGCAGTTATTAAGTTAACAACATGGTTGTTAAGTGAAGACGGCTTCCCCATTGACTTTGCTTGTCAGAAGGTCACAAAAGGGGATCACACAACCCTGGGATGCTGCAACCGTCATAAATGTGAGTCAGTTGTTGAGCGTCTGAATTTTCACCATGTGATGCTGCAATGATTGTAAGAAAATGGTCATACATTACTTTTTTCAGGACTGATGTAACTTTGAATGGTCGCTAAATGAACTGTTGTAAGTTGAGAACTCTCTGTATTCTCTCTGTATGATGGGAGCAAGTCTTTAAAAACTTACAGTTTTAATCATGCTCATACATGATTTTGGACCTGCTAAAAATGGGCCTGGAAGACTCATGCAACTCACTTCCTGCAGTCTTCATGTGTGGAGTTTGCACTTGTGAATGTAGGTTTAGAGTTTCCATATGACTGAATTATTGAGAGTTTTTCCAGAACTAGGTTTCTTCTTCCAGCTGGGTCAGGAAATGTGCTATGGAAGTTGGCCGTGTTGTCTGGGGTTCCTGGACTTGCATCCTTAACCTGTCTGGTGAGCCAACATTGTCTGCTAAACCAACATTAACAATTTCTTCATTCTTGCGGCATTATCAGTAACTGTCACTTTTTGTAATTAAAGTTAAGATTGTATCTTCACCACTATGATTGGTTGAATTGCGGGGAGAGAAAAAAAAACCTCTGGAGAAAAATGGTTTAAAGCTGGAATGGAATTCTAATTGAACGGAATTCAAAATGCTTGATGTCATCTTGATGTCTTAGCAGACGGGATTGCGTGCCAAATGAGCGCTTTGCTCTTTTATTCTGGACTCTGGGGGCTTCTCACGACACGAACACAGCCTGATTTGAGGCTGGGCATATTTTAATTGTGGATTTAATTTCTCAAATATTTACCTTGGTACAAGAATTAAAACAAATGTTGCGAAAAGTCTGGGATTTTGCTACATAATGAAAATGAAATGTGTCTGCGGCAAATAGACATACATTTTTGATGTTCTGGAAAGTCCCCCAAGGGCTTAACTTGCATTTGGATTAAGTTGGTCTGCTGGTCCCAGATGTGGTTTTCCTGGTGTGGCTTGATGACATCTGAGTCAAAAGGGATGCTTCTTTCCAGGTGACCTCTGCTGACCTCTCTCAGTATTGTTTGTTTGATAGTAGGACATTTTTTTAGTTCTTATTCTGGCCTCCAATTCTGGATTTTTTGTGGTTTCCCATGCAGGTGCTAAACAGCCAGAGATGTTGGCAAGATATGGTCAAAAAAAACCGTATTGTTGTGATCAAAGATTTGCCTTGGGTTTGTCTAGTCTAGTGAATGAAGGACTAGGGGAGACATGATAGCAGTCTTCCACTATCTCAGGGGTTGCCACAGGCTCAACCTATTCTCCAAACCACCTGAAGGCAGGACAAGAAGCAACAGATGGAAACTAATCAAGGAAAGAAGCAACTTAGAACTAAGGAGAAATTTCCTGACAGTGAGAACAATCAACCAGTGGAACAGCTTTGCCTTCAGAAGTTGTGGGTGCTCCATCACTGGAGGCTTTTAAGAAGAGGTTGGACAACCATTTGTCCAGAATGGCATAGGGTCTCCTGCTTGATTGGATTAGAAGACTTCCAAGGTCCCTTCCAACCCTGATGATGGTGATGACAAAAGTGTCCTCTCTGCAGCCTTTGGAGAGGTCACTTGGATTTCACTTGTGTAATTATTCAGAAGTAGAACTCCAAGCAGCCCTTTTATGTTCTTGGTTTAGGTCTAAACCCACTAAAAGAAAGTGGACAGTCGGGGATTTTGCTGTGCAATTTTTTAGCACAGTACTGAGGAGGGAGAATCAACTTCTTCTAAGGCTGTAGAAACTTGTCCACATATGTTCTCCTAGTTTCTGCTCTGCTGTATGAGTTTCTCCTTCAGACACTTGTATCCCTCCCTCCCTCCCTCTCTCTCTCTCTCTTTGGCTGTGGTGTGCTCTCCAAGCTTCTTTCAATTTAGCTTCTGAATGTTTCGTTACCAGACTAGGTAACATCATCAGTAGGATTTTCTTGTCCTATTCTCCTTAGCTTATAAATGTCTTGTGTGCCAATGTGGTCAGTTGGTTGCATGATTGATAGTTCATTTGGAGCTATATTTAAATACTGAGCAGCTGGTTGGTTGTTCTCGTGGTTTGGTTTCTTATGTATTCATACTCTGGATATAGATCAATATGTTAATTGCTGCTTTGGTAGAATACCAGCCTTCCATAAATTCACATGTGTGGTGAGTGGTGGGTGCTGGCTTGGCCAATTGAACAAGTTATGTAGATTCTTATGATGCTATTTCCTAGATACAACATGTTCATGGCTGACATAGCTGAGTTGCACAGCCTTTAGCTCTGAATTTTTATTTATTTTTCTTCTCTTTTCAGCTTTGCTGCTTCTCTATGATGTCACAAACCGAGCATCCTTTGACAACATTCAGGTAAGTCTTGAGGACTCCAGACAGTTCATGTTATTGCAAAGATGCAGGTGCTCAAACACTGAGTCTATGTAAAATAAGTCCTGCAGCAGGGCAGGTGAAGCTTGTTTGGCACTTTTCTTTTTCTGAATAAAGATGACTATGTGTGTCTCAGGATAATGTTGCAGGATCCAATCTGGGTCGGTCACTGGGACCAGAGGTTTAGTGTTCCGAGCTTTCAGACTCATGCTTAAGCCTGCCCTCAGGGAATTTTTCTCCACAATTTATGTGCTTTGGACTATTCTATTTGTGGTACAGTATTTATGTGGTGCCTGGTTGTGTGTAGCTTTTTAGATGTTGGTTGGGGTGTTGATGGCCAGCTATTAAGTTGTTGGCTGTTATTTCCTTGTGCTATCAAGTCCTCTGCTCCTAATATGTGATATGCTGGTGGTAAATCAGCACTCCTGTTGATTGACAAGAGGCCCATTTCCCAGGCTTCAATCATTTCCCTAGCTGTTTTTTAGCCTGCTCATCCAACAATCTGCAAAAATCAATGTGTGTCCTTGTTCATTGCAATGTGAGGCTAGCAATGAGTTCCTGGTCTGACCACTCACTTATATTCTTGCCGTCTAGTGGTTAGTTTCCTCTCCATCTGTCCTATATAGTCACAGGGAAAATCCTTTCAGGGAATCCAGTGGATTACATTAGAAGTATCTCCCGCTTCCGAGCAATCTTTGCAGTGCATGATTTGTCCTCCTATGGTAGCCTCTGGACAGTGTATGATGCCCACTTGCAGATCTCAGAAGCTGCATTCTTCTGCTTCTGAAATGTTTTTGATGCATGGCATAGTGTGCTGTGTGGTTGGTCTTGTACCTTGTTTTTTTCCTTTCTCTCCCCTATAATCTGAAAGCTTGGAAGACCAAAACACTCATTCTGGTAACCAACCCAGATTGGCTTCTGCAACTTCTTTTTTTCCACATGATGAGCTTGCTGGTTCTCATCCTCTCTTCCTTGAAACATGGAAGAGAGTGAAAGAAAGGAGGAACTGTAGCATGCTAGCAGCAAATTTGAAACCGCTCCGCTCTTCTGTCCATTTCTTCTGATGTGAATGATTTTTTTTTTAAAAGGGATCTCTTGTAGGGAACCAGCTCAGCTGGTGGATTTGCCAAGGTGAATCCTTCTCTTCTGGCTTCTCCTGATCTAAAGCAAGTTTGGTCTTCTAAGTTTGTGAGGCACAGAGAAGCCCACTTTTCCCAAATGGAACAAGCGCAAAGCTTTATGGTCTTCTTCTTGAACTTGGGGCTCAACCACTTTCATCCCTCTGCCTCTTAGCGCTCCGTAATATGCAGCCCTCCTGCTGACATTGTTCTTGGTTCTTTGGCATTGCTTGGCATCTCTGTCCGTGCAAAGTTAGATGTTTATCAAGTGGACTGATAATTGCAGTGTTCTCTCTCCCTCTGCAAATAAAGAATTAGACATTTGCCAAATTAAATACTTTCCGCTGCTGGTGAATACAAAATCACAACCTCCAGCTCAGCATGGTTCATTCTTTTGAGTTTGGATGCCTTCATTTCTGCTTGCCATCCCCTGTGACATATATCTGTGGGGGTGGGGGTGGGCTCGGTTGCTGGTTTCTGTAATCCCAGGGACTGCTCTTCTCTTTTGGGGTGTTGGAAGAAATATCCATCTGGTTCTGTTCCAAGCCAGGAAGAAGACATTGGAAACATGGAGGCTGATTGGAAAGATGGTTTAATGAAGCAGAACCACTGGGTTCTGAGCAGCTGTCCACAAGGAGTTGAGAATAGGCGGGTATTTTTATCTCCTCTTGACCTTTGCACTTGAACTTCCTGTTCCTGTGCAAGAACATGTATTCTATTGGCTGTTGTCAGACTCACATGGGGCCATGTACAAATCCTAGGAGTTTGTCTGAGCTAAGTTTGGTTGAAGTTTGGCTGATGCAATGAAGGGGCTTTTGGGGCAATTCCTGTTGTAGCTACCTTTGTGCAGAGCCAGACCTTTGTGCAGGGAGTTTGCTTATGAATAGAGCTCGCTATTTATCTCCTAAGTTCAGACATCTGCTGAGGGCCATCAAGACAGGTGGGGGGTCTTCTTTCTGTCACCAAGAGCACGTTTCTCCATTTCTCATCCAGGGAAAAATAATATCCTGCCTTTTTAATATTTCTCAAAATATTTTATTCTTCTAGGGGAGGGGTGGGTGCTAACTTTCAACAGGGGCATCTGCCTCGGAGCATCAAACTTCTGGGTTACTTCAGGAAGGAAGAACCAGGAGAATCTGCTTTGAAGACGTGCAGTGGAAAAAGCTATTGGCCTCGGATGCTGAGGCTAGAGGGTCCCTGTATACAGAGTGAATGACTGGTTTTATCTTATTTGTTTTCTGAAGGTTACAGTTCGGCCATTGGGAGGGAGGTGGGGGGGGGCTTGTTTTACACATAGACTCTGGTGTAGGTGCAAAATTTGGCCAATCTTCCAATTCCCTGCTTGAATCAATTCTCAGTATTTGCTGCTTATTTTTAATTAAGGCAGCTGCAGATGCAAACAGCTTAAGGATCTGCCTTAGTGATTTCTAAGCAGGAAAGGAGTCTTCCTGAGTCCTGGAGGGAAGAAGGCAGAAACAAAAGCTAGATTAAGTTTGTGGCTGGAGAAATTCCATGGTTTTCCTGTCTGATATTTCAGCGCCCAAAGAGAAATGCATCCTGTTTGGCCACAGAGCCCCACCCGCTTAAAATGTATCAACCTTTGAGATGGGTGGACTTCAACTCCCGGAATTCCCAGCCATTATGGCTATTGCTAAGAATTTGGGGAGCTGAAAGTCACACATCTCAATGCTACCCATGTTGGGAAATGCTGTTTTGAGGCAATGATGCAGCACAAAATTGCCTGGCATGAATGCAACAACTTGCTCTGATCCCCCCCCCCCCCAACATTTGGAAAGAGTTTCTTGGCCAGGGAATTCTTTGCAGCCTGAAATTTACAAGCAGAGCTACAGTGGATTTGGGCATTTAGCCCAGCCGAGTAATCAAATGGTTGAAATTGTGTGTGTGTGTGTTTTTTTAACCCCTGGGGAATTATTACTCCTAAATTTAAGCCTGCATTTGTTCCTCTTGTTCAGTGATGGGCGGACACCATTTGCATCCTTATCAGCCTCTGCAGATTTCAGGCAGTAATTGTGCCCCAAACAACCCTTGGCGTCATTTTCAGTGCTCGGGACAGATAGATTGACAGGCCTGGCTCTGCTGCAGACAGAGAGTTTATTTAACCCAACCTTCACTTTTGTCCCACTCTGGAAGAAGTTGCTGTTGTCTGCCTCCTGCAGCACAAATTCTGGAGATGACACACTGCTTCGGTTTCCCTAAAGCAGGGGTGTCAAACTTTCTTTATTTATTTATTTATTTATTTATTTATTTATTTATTTATTTATTTATTTATTTATTTCATTGGAATTTGTCAAACAAAAACGAGAGCAAGAATAAGAGAATAAAAATACAATGACAGGGACGATATGCACGTTAATGCACTTATGCAGTTTCCAAAGAGAAGGTGTGGGAGGAGTAACCATGGGTATTAACCAAGCCTTCCTGCCTATTGGAGACTGAGGTAATCTTTTGAAGCCACACCTACTGCTCTCCTCTGGCTACCCAGATTAACCTTACTCTTCGGCCTGAAAGGAGTGTTACTTTGTCTCTCCCTTCTTTTCGAAAACTTAGGAGTTTTTTACTTTCAGCAAAGCTTTACAACAGAGCTTGCAACTGGAAATCAGCAAAATCGCCTCACCATCCTTCTGCTGTGCTCCGCGGCGCTAATTCAAGCTCCGGCTTGCCAGCAGATGCCCCGCGAGGCCGGCCGGTTGCGCCGAGGGGGTGGAAGTCCCCAGAAACCGCAGGGACGAAGGAAACGTCCACGCGGTGTCCGGAGGAGCCCAGGAGGGCCGAGAGGACCGAGAACCCTTCGAGGATTGCAGAAACGGCTTCCAGCGGCGAAAGGAGACCCGGACGGCACCAGCAGTCGCCATCTTGGACCGCCTCCATCTTAGGAGCACGTGATCAGCGTTCCTATACGGACGCCGAAAGCGCTAACAAGGCACTAGGAAGCCGGAAGAGGCTTCCTTTAGGCTCTATCCCGCCGGTGATCTGGGGGGTATTCCAGGGCTGTGCCTGCCGGCAGCTGAGGCCACAACCCAGCGGCAGAGGAGCAGGGAAGTGGATCCAGCCCCAGAGGACCTAATCTGCCCCTACAGCCGGCTGCAGAAGGAGGAGGTTGGTGAGCACCATAACTGTAAGTAATGGCAGAGGCAACCAGAAGTAGGGATACCAGGCCCAGACCCCCAGGAGTGGTGGGCCCCGACGAAGGGACCTCCAGAGCAGTTTCCCCAGATCCCCGAGGAAGATCCCCGGTGAGGAGGGACAAGGCCAGGGCCCCCAAGAAGGCAGCCCCCAGGAAGGAGGCCAGGACAACCAGGGCCTCGACCGCAGGCCTTTAGCCCAGGTTCAAGCCCGGGCAGCATCTCCAGCCTCACCAGGGGGTTCCCTTAGAGGGCACAGCTCCCTATCACCCCCCCCTTTCTCTGGCTCCCCCAGGGGACTCGAGGGCGGATCCTTTTGGCCGCAGGGTAACCAGCCCTGCCAGGCCTCGCCTGGTGCCTCTATCCCCTGAAACCAGGGAATATTCCCAGCCTCCAGAGCTTCAGCCTACCCTACCTGACCTCACCAACAGCTTCCAGGACATGCTAGCCAGGGCTCTGGCCCAGGTAATGGCTTCTAGTTTAGGCCAGCAGCCCCAGACCTCCAGGAACAGGGCCCCACAGGAGTCCCCAAGGGGCCTTCAGGAACGTCCCAGCACTTCAGCAGCCAGGGAAATCAGGTCTCCCTCCTCTTCCACGGCTAGCAAGGCGTCTGACGTAGAGGAAGGAGAACTGAAGGATGTGGGGTTCTCAGAAGATGAGGATCCTCAGGTAGAGGATGATTCCACTGTAGCGGGTCATTTTCCCCTGTCCTTATTTAGCTCCTTGCTCTGCAAGGCATCGGCCACAGCCGATCTGGATCCCCCCCCCCCGGATCCTAAGCCGGTAACGGAGTCCGTGGGCAAGGGTAAGAGCAAAAAGAAAAAGGGACCATTCCATAGGCCCCCTGTGGCTAAGGAGGAGATTCCCACACCAGACATGTTCATGGAAGTGCTTAAATCGCAGTGGGTAAAACCAGGGTCCTTCCCCACCCCAGGGGGAAACGAGAGAAAGTTTTATAATCTCAATCAGACCTTTGCCCAAGCGCTCCAGGTACCTGAAGTGGACAACCCAGTGGCCACCCTGGCGTCAGCGTCAACGGTCATCGCAGGTGACACTGCCAACTGCCTCAAGCCGGAGGACAAGAAGGCAGACATCGTCCTGCACAAAACGTTCCAGGCTATCACCTGGGCCATCAGGGCGGCCGCCTCCGCTTCTTTCTTTAACAGGTCCACGGTCCTGTGGCTGGAGCAGCTGAGGGACAGGACTCCGGCATCAGAGGTTCGCCTCCTGCAGGACATATCCGAGATGCTGGCAGCAACGCAGTTCTCAGCGGACGCCACCTTGGACGCGGTAAAGTATGCCTCGCGGGCTATGTCTTCATCAGTTGCTTCTAGGCGCCTGCTCTGGCTACGTCATTGGCAGGCAGAATCCCGGATGAAGTGGCACCTAACTGGGGCGGACTACACCGGAGAGAAGCTATTTGGGACGGCGCTGGATCCTATCCTCATGGAGGATAAGAACAAACAGAAGGTCCTCCCGACAACAACCAAGCGGTCAGACTTCCGCCATGCGCCATACCCCAGGAGGACCCCCTACAGACCACCTGACGGGGACAACCAGAACCAGAGGTACCAATACCCCAGGTTCCAAAGGCAGGGGGATAGACAATTCCAGAACAGATTCAGGGGCCAGCAACAGGGCAAGCGGCCCTTTCGAGGAGCAGGCGGTCGCCCCTTCCGCAGGTTCAAGTGATCCGACCCCAGATCACCCTATCGGCGGTCGCCTCTCCATGTTTGCGGATGCCTGGGATCGTATCACCTCGGATGAGTGGGTACTCCAGACAGTAAGGCTCGGGCTACACCTGGAGTTCCGCTCCCTCCCCCCCAGTAGGTTCCGCACCTTCACCTCCTCCACAGACCCGACCAAGAGGGCTCTTAAGGCCAAGGCCATTAAACACCTATTAGACATCAGGGCTATTGAGAGGGTCCCAGAGGGGGAGAAGGGCTCCGGGTTCTACTCGAACCTCTTCCTAGTTCCCAAGAACTCAGGGGGTTGGAGAGCCATCCTGGATCTTAAATTACTCAATTCCAGGATGGTATACCGCAAGTTTAAGATGGCTTCCCTAAAATCCATCTTGGAAGGCATCCGGCCAGGCGATTTCCTAGCCTCCATCGATCTCACAGAGGCATATCTACATATCAGGATCGCCCCGGAACACCGTAAATTCCTGAGATTCTCCCACGAAGGGAATCACTTCCAATACAGAGCCCTGCCCTTTGGGCTGGCCTCAGCCCCCAGGACATTCACCAAGGTGCTTGCAGCAGCAGCAGGCCACCTACGCTTCCTCCCAGTCCGTTTGTTCTGCTATCTAGACGACATCCTCATCTTAGCCAGGTCACCTGACTCGGCTGCATGGGACTTGGGTACCACCATCGACACCCTTAGGTCCCTGGGTTTCTCCATTAACCTGGAGAAGAGTCACCTGGTGCCCTCCACCAGGCTCCTTCATCATTGACTCAGTGGCTGGGGAGGTTTTTCTGTCTCAGGATCGCAAGGACTGCATCGTTAAGATGATCCACGAGGTTCGCAAGTCACGCTCTGTCCCTGTAGTTCTTCTTTCCAGGCTCCTGGGGAAGTTCATCTCATGCATAGGGATCATGCTGTGGGCTCGCCTATATGCCAGGGATAGTCCAGTGGTTCCTGCTGCCCCACCAGAGAGCCGGGACGAGCGACGCCACCTTCAGGATCCGGGTGTCACCCCAGGTGCTGCTATCCTTTCGCTGGTGGCTGTCCCCAGCCTTGAACAGAGGATGCCTCTTCAGAGAACCGGCAAGGATGACTCTTACCACCGACGCAAGCCTCTTCGGCTGGGGGGCCCACCTGGAGAACCAGATCGCCCAGGGCCGGTGGACTCCAACAGATCTGAGAAACATCAACTGGTTGGAGCTCAGAGCCATCCACCTGGCTCTTCATCACTTCAAGGGCACAGTGACCGGCCATCACATCCTAGTCCTGACAGACAACGTAGCGGCCAAAGCCCACGTGAACAGACAGGGCGGCACCCACTCCAGGGCTCTTCGCGATGAGGCGCTGCGGCTTGGGAACTGGGCAGAGAGGCACCTGCTGTCCATCAGAGCAGAACACATCTCCGGAACAGAAAACCATCAGGCAGACTGGCTCAGCAGGGAGATGGTCGACAATGGGGAGTGGCAACTCCATCCCTCAATCTTCCGTCAGATCTGCGAGAGATTCAGACATCCGATGGTAGACTTGTTCGCGACCCCGCAGAATGCCCAGCTGCCAGAGTTCGTTTCGAGGTTTCCAACCATGGGACCCATGGACATGGACGCCCTTCGATGCAAATGGCCACCAGGTCTTCTCTACGCCTGTCAGCTTCTGCTTTGCTGTTGCTTCAGCTGCCATTGAAACGGGGAGGGAGGGCATAGTATTTGGGTGGGGTTACTTATTGTGCTGGAGGAAGATTCTGGAGGTCTTTGGATGGACAGACTACGCATGGGTGGATGTTTCCCGCCTGGGTTAACGGCACCGACATTCCATCTTCGTGATGTCTTTTGAAGTTATCTCACACCTGACACTTGAAGGACTTATGATTGGACTAGGCCTATGATGCCAGGGGGTGTGGAATGGGCTATTCTATATATCAACTGCTTTCGCGCCTAATTAACCAGACTTTGCTATGCAACCGCTCTTTAACCATTTTTAATTAGTAAAAGTACATTTGATTTTTCACAAATGGAGTCTCATGGTCTTCTTTCCTAATTATTAAATGGAGAGGTGCTGACAAGTAGCAAAGTCTCAAAACCACCTTTCCAGGAGATCAACATCTACCGTGGAGGGTGCAAATGTCTTCGCCAGCCAGAGAAGAAAAGGAGGCAGAACTCCCTGCTGAGGAAGAACGTCCTCCCCCCGAACTCTTGCTTCATGAAGATTTGTGTCAACTGCAGATATCAAGCCCGGCTGATCCACCTCCCCCCAGATGGTCTACCTCGGTAGGACAAAGAGAGGAAGGGGCCAGCTGGGATGCGGGGGTTACCAGAAGAAGACCCCAACAAAGACCGCTGGAGGCGGGAGCCGAAAGGAGACCCCAGGAGAGAGATCTACCTGATTACTGGGGACAAAGGTACTTTGGGCAAATAGGTGGGGAAGATGAAGAGGTCAGGAGGGGCTGGGGCCGAGAAAACCCACGCGCTGATTCACCCCCCCCTCGAGCTGACTCACCCCCTGCAGCTGGGGCTTTTGCCGGAGTAGGGGGCCCACCTCCCAGGAGACGCAGAATGGCTAAGATTCCCCCCCTGCCTGTGAGATATGATGGAAACCCTGCGAAGCTGGGGTCTTTTATCATGCAAATCTTTAATTACATGGAAATCTACGGCCCAGATTTTGAATCAGATACTATGAGGATAAGAATGATTTTACGATCCTTAGATGGCGAAGCGTCTGACTGGAGTGCTGGTTTACATCAGTCAGCTTCCCCCCTCCTGAGGAATTTTAATAGGTTTATGGAGGCCTTCAAAAGGCACTTTGAAGACCCCCTTACTGAAAAGAAAAGCAAGTTGAAATTTATAACCCTCGAACAAGACGACAGACCGGTGGCCCAGTATATTCAAGAGTTTCAACGCCTTTCCCAGTACATGAGAGGGTGGAGTGAGGAGGCACTTTTGGACAAATTTGCTTTGGGCCTAGATGAAGATATCTATCAGCAATGTGTCAATCATAATCTCCCCAGACGCTTAACTATTTGGTTTGAGCACGCTGCTGACATTGAGCTGGATTTGGCCAGACTCCGTTGCGCTAAAGAGGAGAGACGGAAAAGAAAGCAGCAAGCTGCAAAAACCACCACCCCCGCCCTAGCCGGAAAGCCCCTTTCGGAGGGAAGGGTGAGGGGAGATCCAGACCAATAACGTGCTTCCGTTGCGGGAAATTAGGCCATCGCGCCCCAGACTGCCGTGCTAAATTACCAACAACCTCCCAACCCCCATCCAAGCGGGAGGAGAAATCTGGCAAGTCCTCGGACAAGAGGAAGAAGGAAGCTGCCTTCGCTATGGATTCCAGACCCCCTCGCTTCAGCCACGCCTTGGAGGGAGAAGCGGACGCCTCCCCCACCTCTTCTGACGACTCAGATGATGACACATCGCCTCGCTGGGTGAGTTCAAACAAGGGCCCCATGCTAATCCCCATAGAGTTAAAAGTGCTGCCCGATGGGAAACCGGAGTCCCTACACGCCTTGCTTGACTCAGGGTGCTCCCGGTCGATGATCAATCCTGCTATGGTGGAGAAGTTGGGCCTCAAATTACGCACTTTAAAAACCCCCATTGTCTTTTGCCAAATAGATGGGTCCATTGCGGGGGGGGGACCCGCTCATTTCTTTACTGAGCCCTTGGAAATGAAAATGGGCTCCCACACTGAACTCATCTCCTTCATTATGGCCCCGGGGATGGACAGGCCTCTCATTTTGGGCCTACCCTGGCTTCGGAAATGGAACCCTCGCATAAATTGGAGGGAAGGCTGGTTACGCATTCGTACAGCTCAGCTCCCGGAAGGAGAGGGCATTCCCGATAAACCTGTTAATTGCGATCCTGAGGTGGCCGCCAGAGGGCAGGAGAGGATTGAAGGAGAGGAAAAAATTCCTAAAGTGTATTGGGACCTGAGGGAAGTTTTCAGTGAGAAGTCTTCCGACAAGCTTCCGCCCCACAGGCCTACTGATTGCTCCATTGACATTCTACCCGGGGTTAAGCTACCAAAACCCCAAATATATTCCATGTCACCCAGGGAGATGGAGGAAATGCGAAATTTCATAGATAAAAACTTGAGCCGGGGATTCATTGAACCTGCTCGCCCCAAAGTTGCTGCCCCTGTGCTTTTCCGTGAAAAGAAGGATGGTTCTCTCAGATTATGTGTTAATTTTAAAACCTTGAACGGAATATCAGCTCAGAATGTATACCCGCTTCCGTTAATGAAGGACATGTTGGCCCAATTGGGGAAGGGCCGCATTTTTACTAAATTGGACCTCAGAGAAGCTTATTATAGGGTACGCATAAAGGAGGGGGATGAATGGAAGACTGCTTTCAACTGCCCTCTTGGATGCTTCCAGTTCCGGGTCATGCCTTTTGGCCTGCAGGGGCCCCCTGCAGTCTTCATGCAATTAATCAATGAGATCTTGCATGACCACCTCTACAAAGGAGTTATCGTATATTTAGATGATATCCTTATCTATACTCGCTCCTATGACGAACATGTCGCACTTGTGCGCACTGTTTTGAAAAAACTCAGAGCTGCTGATCTTTATGCCAAATTATCCAAGTGTGAGTTTCACCAAACCAAGATTGACTACCTTGGGTATCGCATCTCTCCAGCCGGCATTGAGATGGACCCTGAAAAGGTGAGGGCGGTCACTGAGTGGGACGCGCCTAGAACTCGTCGACAATTGCAAAAAAATTTGGGATTTGCTAATTTCTACCGTCAGTTCATTCCTTCCTTTGCCAAAATTGCGCTTCCTATAACTAATTTGCTGAAATCCAAAGGTGGTCCTAAACCCAAGCCAAGCAAACCTCTTGACTGGACCATGGACTGTCAGGCGGCTTTTGAAAAGCTGAAACGCCTTTTTGCTGCGGAACCAGTGCTGAAGCATCCCGACATGGACAAGCCTTTCGTCGTCCAAGCTGATGCCAGCGATGTCGCCGTTGGGGCCGTTTTGTTGCAATCCAAGGACCAAGGTAACTTGCAACCTTGCGCATACACCTCCCGCAAACTCACAGACACCGAAAGACACTGGGCGGTTTGGGAGAAAGAGGCTTTCACTGTACGATGGGCCCTGACCACTTGCCGGCATTTTCTGGAAGGCGCTAAGCACCCTTTCGAGGTGTGGACTGACCATAAGAATCTGGAAGCTTTGAGAACACCGCGCCGACTCTCCCCCAAGCAAATGCGGTGGGCCCAACATTTCAACCGTTTCAATTTCACACTCAAGTACATCCCCGGTGGGAAGAACTTCATGGCAGACGCTTTGTCCCGACTCCCACAATACAACTGCTCTAAACTGAGCATTGTGCAACCTGTGGTTCCTACTTCCAGCCTGGCGGCTCCGGTGGTTACTCGCAAGCAGGCACGTGCGAAGGTCGACGTGCCTCAAGATTTTCTTTCTGACCTCAAATTCGCCCTTCCGCAAGATGACTGGTTCCGGGAGCATCAGGATGAGTGCACAATGAGGGACGACTTGCCATGGATCGGCGCCAAATTATATGTCCCCACATCCCTTCACCCCGTTGTCCTCCAACGGGCTCACGACTCCAAGTTGGCGGGTCATTTTGGTTTTGTAAAGACTTTACATTTAGTGAAAAGACAATTTTGGTGGCCATCTTTGAAAAAAGACATTGAACTTTATGTTGCCAGTTGTCCCGTTTGTGCGACAGCGAAACGCCCCCCAGGGAAACCACAGGGATTGCTCCAGTCCGTTGCCCGACCTGTTGCCCCTTGGAAGGAGATCTCTATGGACTTTATTGTTGAACTCCCCGAGAGCCAGGGGCACACCGTCATTTGGGTCGTTGCTGATTTGTTTTCGAAGCAAGTTCATTTTGTGCCCTGCCACAAGATTCCTTCCGCTAAAGCACTAGCTAAACTCTTCATTTCCCACATTTACCGCCTACATGGAGTGCCTGATCGCATCATCTCCGATAGGGGTGTCCAGTTCACCTCAGTGTTCTGGAAGGAGTTTCTCAAACGTATTGGCTCCGCCCAGGGCCTAAGCTCCGCCTACCATCCTCAAACTAATGGCGCTTGTGAGAGGACTAATTCTGTCCTTGAACAGTATTTACGTTGTTTCATCAATTATCAACAGGATGACTGGGTGGACTTGTTGCCGCATGCTGAAGTGGCCTACAACAATTCTGTCCATTCCAGCACTGGGTTCACGCCTTTCCGGGTTGTGTATGGTCAAGACTTTGTTCCTATTCCTGAACTGCCTCGTGACCAGCCGCAGGTTCCATCCGTCGCTGACTGGAGCGAACGTCTCAGCCGCATTTGGCCTTTGACCCTGGCAACTCTGGATGCGGCATATCGTGCCCATAAGAAACAGGCGGACAGGAAGCGGACACAGCCTTATGAATACCGGGAGGGTGACATGGTTTATTTATCCACTAAGTTCCTTCACACCTCGCAGAAGTCCAAAAAGTTGGGGCCGAAATACGTGGGTCCATTCCCCATCGTGAAGGTCATCAATCCTGTCTCTGTCCGCTTGCAACTGCCCAAGCACCTGAACCGGGTTCATCCGGTTTTCCACATTAACCTGATTAAGCCTGTTCGTGTTTCCCATTTACGTCCGCCTGATGTCCCTCCGCCTGCCCCTTTGCTCATCGATGGGGAATGGCACTTTGAAGTTCGTCAAATTCTTGATTCCCGCAAGCGGCGTAATCGCATCCAATACTTGGTCGCTTGGAAGCATTTCCCTCCCTCTCATACCGAGTGGGTTGACAAGTCCCATGTTCGTGCCCCCCGACTGCTTCGGAGGTTTTATGAGGCATATCCTGATAAACCCTAATTTCTCTCTTTCCCCTCCCTGTTTCTCTTTGTGTTTTGTTGTTCGTCGGTTTGTCTGTGTTTTTTTTCTCTAGGCCTGACAGCCTTTTTCCGGGGGACAGCCGGATGTCAGCTTCTGCTTTGCTGTTGCTTCAGCTGCCACTGAAACGGGGAGGGAGGGCATAGTATTTGGGTGGGGTTACTTATTGTGCTGGAGGAAGATTCTGGAGGTCTTTGGATGGACAGACTACGCATGCGTGGATGTTTCCCGCCTGGGTTAACGGCACCGACATTCCATCTTCATGATGTCTTTTGAAGTTATCTCACACCTGACACTTGAAGGACTTATGATTGGACTAGGCCTATGATGCCAGGGTGTGTGGAATGGGCTATTCTATATATCAACTGCTTTCGCGCCTAATTAACCAGACTTTGCTATGCAACCGCTCTTTAACCATTTTTAATTATTAAAAGTACATTTGATTTTCCACAAATGGAGTCTCATGGTCTTCTTTCCTAATTATTAAATGGAGAGGTGCTGACAACGCCTTTCCTCCCCTTCCCCTCATCCCCAGGGTTCTGAGGAGGGTGGTAGTGGAGGGAGCAGAGATGATAATGGTGGCTCCCTTCTGGCCGCGCCGACCCTGGTTGGCAGACCTAGTGGAGCTATCCACAGCCCCGCACTGGAGAATTCCAGCGGGGGAGGTGGCCCTGCATCAGGGGTCTCTGGAGCATCCAGACCCGGAGTGGCTTCATCTGACCGTCTGGCGATTGAGCAGGAACAATTAAGGGAGGCCCAATATTCCGAAAGTGTCATCAGGACGGTAGAGGCATCCAGGAGGCAGTCCACAACACGCATTTACAACGCCTCCTGGGTGGCCTTTGCAGACTGGTGCCGAGCTAAAGGCCTCTGCCCAGCTGCAGCCTCGGCCCCACAGGTCCTGGACTTCCTCCAGGAGGGCCATGAGAAGGGCCTGGCCACCAGTACTCTTAGACACCAAGTTTCCTCTCTCTCTACGGTTCTGGGGATGTGTGTGAACGCTCCTCCATTGTCCCAACATCCGGTACTGAAGCGGTTCCTCAAAGGGGCGACGAATCTGAAACCCTCTGTGGTCCATCGATTCCCCACCTGGGACCTGCCCACGGTCCTCCAGGCCCTGATGGAAGCACCATTTGAACCCTTGAGAGAGGTCTCCCTTCAGCTACTGACCTTTAAGGTCGTTTTTCTCGTCGCTATCACTTCAGCCAGAAGAGTCTTGGAGATCAACGCTCTCTCCAGCAGGGCGGACCTTTGCACCTTCCTAGATAACAGGGTCATCCTCAGACTTGACCCCTCCTTCATGCCCAAGGTCAACTCCCCCTTCCACAGGGCCCTGGAGATCATCCTGCTGGACTTCTGTCCCCATCCCTCAGGGGAAAGGGAGAAATGGTGGCATAAACTGGACGTCAGAAGAGCCCTGCACATATGCCTGAAGCGCACGGCCTCCTTTAGGCATTCAGAGGCCCTCTTCATGTCTATCGACCGTCCTCCCGGGGAGCCAAGGTCTCCCCGGCCACCATAAGCAGATGGATTAGAGCCGCCATTTCACAGGACTATGAGGCACGTGGCCTCCAGGTTCCAGAAGGCATCACAGCACACTCCACTCGAAGTGCAGCCACCTCCGATGCCTGGTCCACCCAGGCACCCATAGAGGAGATCTGCCGAGTGGCTGCTTGGGCCTCTCCTTCTCCATTCATTAAGCATTACAGGCTAGATGCCTACGCCTCGGCAGAGGCCGCCTTCGGCAGGAGGGTTCTACAGGGAGTCCTGGACTCTCAAGGGGGCTCAGGCCCGTCTAATCCCTCCCAGGACACCTAGCTTTGGTATGTCCCATGGTTACTTCTCCCGCACCTTCTCTTCGGAAACTGTCAGTTGGACTTACCTGAACTGCATGTTTCGAGGAAAGGTGTGGGAGGAGTCACTTCCACCCCCATTCAGGGCGCCCCGCGCCAGGGGGCCTGAGAGTCCAGTTCTAGGTTAACATTTAGGAAGGATATGTGTTGGCTGTTCTTGTTTGTCCTTCCTTTCAGATGCTGCTACAATCCATCGGTTAATCTGGGTAGCCAGAGGAGAGCAGTAGGCGTGGCTTCAAAAGATTACCTCAGTCTCCAATAGACAAGAAGGCTTGGTTAATACCCATGGTTACTCCTCCCACACCTTTCCTCGAAACATGCAGTTCAGGTAAGTCCAACTGCCAATTTCATTGAGAGCTGCATCAAGGTTGTATTTGACCTTGGGGGTGGGGGGTAGTCGGCATGGCCAGAGTGGGCGTCACTCATGTCAGGGGCACTGTGGTTGCCCACAACATGCTCTGCCAGAGAAAAAAACAGGCTCCTGAGCTCCGTTTCCTGCTGCAACGGCCTCCTGCAACTCTCTGCCAGCGAAAATGGAGCTCGGGAGGGCCCCATGTGGCCTTCCCAAGATCCATTTTCACTGGCAGAGGCACCAGGGGCCGGAGCAACACTGTTTCCAGGGTGGCCAGATCTAAGCACCCTGTGGGCCGGATACTGTCCCCGGGCCTTGAGTTTGACACCATGCCCTAAGGCTTGGAGCATTCTCCAGCTTCCTTCCCCAATAGGCATCCTGCCATATGGTCTTCAGCCATAATCTGCTCAATGTCAGCAGAAACCTGCAGTGCAGGAGGGGAGAAGGGGGGGTCTTCCTGTCAGGTGAATTTGTGCGGGAGAGGTCTTAGGACCGTAATCACTTACATGCTGAACAAGAGGCAGCCCGGTGCTGCAGCTTCAGGAAGGGACTGGGGCCGTCGGAGGCTGAATCAATAGCAACTTAATTTCCAGCACATCAGACATCCTGTTTTAATTCTGCACTCTTAGCCTCTTCTACAATGCTCTTTACCAGCCTGAGGGATGGAGAAGTGGACACTGGCAGTTCTGAGAAGATTGAGGAAAAGTCCTGCAGCCTGAAGCAGAAAAAGCAAGTTGGGGAGATTTGTAGCATTTCAGATTCCTGCAGAAGTACCCTTAGAAGGGATCTGAGGGGTGGATGAAGGAAGTGGGAATATCTGATAGCATCACGGGTGTCAAACTCGATTTCATTGAGGACTGCATCAGGGCTGTGTTTTGCCTCCGGAGCTGGAGTGGGTGTGGCCAGGGTAGGCGTGGCCAACTTGACATCACTCATGTCGGGGGGGCGTCTGTGGCAGCCCAAGTGCTCTGCCAGAGAAACAGGCACCAGAGCTCCGTTTTCAGCTGCGACGGCCTCCTGCGATCCTCTGCCAGCAAAAACGGAGCTCAGGGCCATGTGCAGCCTCCCCCCCCCCCCCGAGCTCCATTTTTGCTGGTAGAGGCACTGCAGGCCAGTCCTAGGATGTTTCTAGGGTGGCCCCATGTCAGATCTAAACACACTGTGCCATGGTCTAGATCTGGCCCGCGACCTTGACTTTGACACCCCTGGATTGGACCTTTCTTCTTCCCTCTGCACTTCTTCCCTCCCCCCTTTTGTTTTTTTACAAGGAGGAGAGCAGTATGGTGCTTAATGAGCCTGAGGACCGGATGGAGGAAGGCTGAGTCTGGCCATTCTGATTCCATGCCAATAGGCCAATTTAATAATAGTTTTGTTTTTTTCTTTAAAAAAAAATCTAAGGAACGATTAGTAAACTCTGTTCCGGTTGGGACAGCCTCTTCAAAAAGAAAAACAACAGTTGTTTAATGGCGGCTTAGCTAATAACTTACCAAAGTCAAGCAAAACTGTGCAATGGTTTATCCCAGGGTCATGGGTATAGGGATGTGGTGGCTCAATGGCTAGGACGCTGAGCTTGTCGATCAGAAAAGTTGGCAGTTTGGCGGTTCAAATCCCTAGCACTGTGTAACAGAGTGAGATCCCATTACTTGTCCCAGCTTCTGCCCACCTAGCAGTTCGAAAGTACGTAAAAAATGCAAGTAGGAAAATAGGAAC
Organism: Thamnophis sirtalis; assembly: GCF_051295495.1. Lineage (NCBI taxonomy): Eukaryota > Metazoa > Chordata > Lepidosauria > Squamata > Natricidae > Thamnophis > Thamnophis sirtalis. Next base: position 19,756,147 of record NW_028261394.1, on the reverse strand, counting down.
CACCTTTGGTGGGAAAGTAACATGTTCTGTGTGCCTTTGGCGTTGAGTCATGCCAGCCACATGACCACGGAGATGTCTTCGGACAGTGCTGGCTCTTCAGCTTTAAAACGGAGATGAGCACCACCCCCTAGAGTCGAGAATGACTAGCACATATGTGGGAGGGGAACCTTTACCTTTACCATGAGTATTTGGGCAGGAGGCACCAAATTGGCACAGTACCAGGGTGTCAGCCTTGCAAGGGAGTCTGCTGGCTTTGGTAACGCACTAAGGATCTGTTTGTGCCTTGGGCATTTAGACCAGGTTTTATTTATTAGATTTATATACTGCCCGAATCACCAAGAGTCAAACACGACTGGATGGATAACCTCATTATATACTGCCAATCTTGCAGTTGTGCAATTCTATTAGGAGTATTAAGGGAGTCCTGTTGGTTGCTTGGATTTGTTCCCCCCCCCCCCCCCCAGCATATTAGAATTGTTGTTTTGGACCTCTGCAGTGGTGGGTTTCAAAAATTGTTCGAACCTACTCTGGGTGTGGCCTCCTTTGTGGGAGTGGCTTGCCGCCCATGTGACTGGATGGGAGTGGCTTGCCACCTATGTGACCGGATATGAAGATGCCGACGACACTTGTCAGAACCACCTTAAATTACCTCACACACAGCACTGGCATGCATAAGAATATGATCTAAACTTGTTTTTTAAAAGGGATCTTTGGTTTGCGTTAAAACAACTTCAACACACACAATGTTCTGATTGCACCACAAACGCAGTAGTCATCCTTACCTTTCACAGAGGCACTGAGTTTTATAAATATGAGCATGATAGTGTAGAATAATCATATCCAAGGACCAGTGGTGGGTTTCAAAAAAGTTTGGAACCTCTTCTGTAGGTGTGGCCTACTTTCCAGGTCCACTGGTGGAACCGCTTCTAACCGGTTCGGTAGATTTGACGAACCAGTTCTACCGAATAGGTGCGAACTGGTAGGAACCCACCTCTGGACCTCTGGCACATGATGTATTGATTGATAGTTGTTTTAAAGCTTTTTTAATTAATTGAGTTCTGTTGTTCTCTGGTTTTAATTTCTTGCTCACTCTCCAGACTCACAATAGCGTAAAGGGCAGCCATGGAAATTGTTTACAGCAAATGGATCAATATATTTTAAAGAAAAAAAGCTTATACCTTCTGACCCTATAACAGAGAGCTGCTCCAGGGCTCATCCTCTGAGCAATTCTTTGCCAATGTCTTTTTGAGATTGTGGTCCCCAGAATTGAATGTAGTATTCCAAGTGGCCCTTGACAAAGGCAGAAAAAATTCAGAGAGTATCTTCCTGTGATTTATACTCTTATGCTCCTCTTATTACATCCCAAAGTAGCACAGGAGTTTCCTTTTTACCAGCTGCATCGGAGTGTTGGCCAGTCTTCCACATGTCATCTTCTAGAACAGGAGTCTCCAAATTAGGCAACTTTAAGACTTATGGACTTCAACTTCCAGAATTCCCCAACCAGCATGACAATCAACTAATAATCAGGCTTCCCCTCCCTCCTTTGAGATTGCTAATAAATTTTCAAGGGTATTTTGCCCTACTTGCACATGTTATATCTTCATCAGCTATTTTAATACAAACCATCCCAAGAAACCTGGAAGCTTTGTGTGACAGAAGACTCAAAGAATGATGGCAGGCTGTCGGTGGGAAGCCATCCCATTGTACCATCCCTCTGTCCTCAGAGTCTCAGGATGGCAAATTCATGAAACTGGGAGCCAGAAGGACCCCATTGTTGGCTACAGAGAAGCAGAGTCAACCTGTAAAGGTGTCTTCATTTATAGGGCAGGGCTTTGGCCACTTCCTAGAATCATAGGGCTGGATGGGACGTTGGAGGTCTCCTAGTCCAACCCCCTCCTCCCCAAGGCAGGAGTCCATAGTCTATCCTGGAAAAATGGTTGTCCAATCTTTTCTTTTTTCTTTTTGCAATTTTTTTAAATTTTTTATTAAACAAAGAACACACAAAAAAATCATCTTGCATTACATCTTGTAGAAAGTGTGTCAATTGGTTACAATTAGCTTTCCTGCATCTCTTCCACAGTCATTACTTATATTCATATCAAATGTCAAATATTCTTAATGGGTCTTACTATCAACATAGCATAGTTCTCATTTGACTGAAATTGTTTTAGTGTCCTTTTGCCTAAAATAATCCATAGTTAAAAACACAACCACCTGATGGCATTTCATGAATTATTACAAAATTATCCAATAGCCTTAAACCTTTATAACATGTTCTAAACAAAAATTAGTTGACAAAGTTTCTAAGCCCTTTTTTCCCACAAGTCACTGTTTACAATTTGTGTCCAAATTCCTTTTGTTATGGTAGTACATATATATATCATTAACTGTATCCCTTATCCTTATCATTCCATTGTTAGTTGTTATAATTAATATTGGTTAACAAAAAATCCTTTACTGTTATATCTATTTTCTTCCCATCAAACCAACATATATGTATACCTTATTGCCCTTATCAATTATTTATTTAACAGAACAATCTATAAGTTATGAAATTACTACTTATTAATTATAAAATTTAGTTAATATTTTTATTATCCACTTTCATATATCCAATAACATTACACATTTCTAACATATTCAAAGTAAGAATTAATTAATTAAATTTCTAAACCTTTTTTCCCCAAATCATTGTTTGCAATTTATATCCAAATTCCTTATGTTAAACTAGTACATATATATGTCATTAACTATACCTCTTATCATTTCATTATTATTGTTATCATTAATATTTGTTAACAAAATCATTTATTACTTATATCCAAATGGTTGTCCAATCTTTTCTTGAAAACCTCCAGGGATGGAGTGTGCAGCACTTTGAGAGGCAAGCTGTTCCATTGATTATTCTCACTGTTAGGAAATTTCTTCTTAGCTCCAGGTAGGATCTCTCTTTAACAAGTTTCTACCAGTTGGTTCTTGTCCTGCCCTGAGGTGCTATGGAGAGGATAAATTGATGCTGTCTTGCCTATGACAGCTAGCTGTGTCTCCCCTAAGCCTTCTCTTTGCTAAAGATGCCATACTTACTTCCCTCAGCACTTCTTGGCATGGCTTAGCCTCCAGCCCCTTAATAATCTTATTTGCTCTCCTCTGGACTCTTTCTAGACTAGATTATCTTTTTTTTGTATCTGGGTGACCAGAACTGGATACAGTACAATACAAATAGTTCTATTAAATGTACCTATCTGAGGCGATCTGACAGTGACTAAATCACCCCTTAAGGAGTTTAATGATATTCTGTTCTGATACTTGACCCTTCGTATTATTCTTCAGTCCCAAAGTGTCTGTAATAAACCTTTAAGTCTTAATAAATACTGGTTCTACAGCAATTCCCTAGATTCTTCAGTCCTGCACAACTTTACCTTCTCTACACAGGTGGTAAAGGTTGGAGCCAATTTTTAAACAGTTTTTTTTACCCTTCAGCTCACCCTATGTAACCTCAAGAAGCCCTGAAGTTCTATCTGGTTTCTTGAATGGTATTGGAGATGAATTGGCATTAGATATTTTCTCATCTTACCTGCTAAATATTCTTAATGATGCTGACTTGGTGGGAATAGGTCTGAGCCTTGCTTGAGCAAGGGGCTGGATTAGAAGACCTCCAAGGTCCCTTCCAGCTCTATTCTTAGGGATTGATTGATTGCCCCTTCCTTAGATTGTGTGTTTTGATTTTGGAAACTTGGGTAACAACTCATTCAACTGCAGTATTTACATGCTGGTATCTCGTCTTGAAAGACCGTTGGCTTACCTGAACGGTCGTTCTCGGGGCACTACGAAGAGAGTCCAAATGCTGGTTAACACAGCCTATCTGCCCTTGGACTGAGTGATGTTTTTGTTGACCACGCCTCCCTTTGCCTGCACATGCCCAATTCGAAAACGAAGGAACCATCCTGTAAACATTACAGTCAATACAGCCACATCGTTCAAAATACAAACACCCGGGTGGGTTTGGACTCTCTTCGCAGTGCCCCGAGAACGACCGTTCAGGTAAGCCAATGGTCTTTCTCCAGTGCACTGCTCAGAGAGTCCAAATGCTGGGACATGCCCAAGCTATTGAGTCCCAGGGTGGGGAAGCGCCGGAGCCTCTGGCATTTCAGCCACTCTTTGTAATACTCTTCTGCCAAAGGAGGCTTCGGCTGAGGCAAAGGTGTCAATCTTATAGTTTCTAATAAAGGCCGTGGGGGAAGCCCAGGTGGCCGCTCTACAAATGTCTAGGATAGAAGCCTGGGTTGCCCAGGCTGCAGACGTAGCAGTGCTCCTGGTTGAGTGAGCGGTGACCCGTCTCGGAGCCGTCTTGCCCTGGTGTTCATATGCCAGTTTGATGCAGGCACGTAGCCAATGTCCCACAGTGTGAGAGACCTTGCGGCCCAGGGACGCAGGGAGGAAGGAGACAAAGAAGGCCTCTGACCGGCGGTAGTCTTTTGTTCTCTTTACATACGTGCGCACGGCCCGCCTCACGTCCAGCTTGTGCCACTCACGCTCCTTAGGGTGAGAAGGATGGGGACAGAAGTTGGGCAAAATAAGCTCTTGAGTCCTGTGGAACAGAGAGTTAATTTTCGGAGCAAATGACGGATCAAGTCTCAATATTACTCTGTCCGGGTGAACTACGCACAAATCCTCCCTGACAGAGAGCGCCGCAAGCTCGGAAACCCTGCGAGCGGATGTAATGGCCACCAGGAAAGCAGTCTTGATGGTGAGGTGGCGCAGACTGGTCTTTTTCAAAGGCTCAAATGGGGCTTTGGTCAGGGCCTTAAGCACAAATGGAAGGTCCCATGACGGATACCGGTGAACAGCTGGAGGGCTGATGTTCGCTGCTCCCTTGAGAAAGCTCTTGATCTGAGGGAGTTGACTCAGTGAGCGAGAGGAGCCCTTTGCCAGGATGGTAGACAACGCTGCAACCTGGCGTCTGAGGGTGCTGACCGCAAGGCCCTTATCCAGACCCTCCTGCAAAAAGTCTAGTGTCTGAGGAATCGAGGCTGAGGAGGCCTCTATGTTTCTAGTCTTGCACCACTGTGAGAAGGCGGCCCAGGTGGCATCGTAGATTCTAGTCGTAGAGGGTTTCCTGGACACTTGGATTGTTTGAATGACTTGGTCAGAGAACTTTTGCTTTCTCAGGAGCTCCCCTTCAAGTGCCAAACGGCTAGCTGCAGCCACTGGGGCTCCGGATGGGCGATGGCCCCTTGGCTGAGGGCAATTTTGTCCCGGGGGATTCTCCAAGGCCTCTGAACTGAGAGACTGACCAGGTCTGCGTACCAGGGCCTTCTGGGCCAGAAGGGAGCCACCAGAAGGAGGTCTGCCTTTTCGGTCAGGAGCTTGCTTATCACTTGAGGAATGAGCGGAAGTGGAGGGAAGGCATACAGGAGCCCCTGAGGCCACGCTGACCTCAGTGCATTTGTTCCCTCCGCCTGGGGTGAGTGGTAGCGACTGAAGAAGCGTGGGAGCTGAGTGTTGTTGTGTGTGGCAAACAGGTCTACCTGTGGCTTGCCGAATCTCTTCGCGATCTGCTGGAACAGGTCCGGATGCAGGCGCCACTCCAAGTGGTCGATGCGTTGGCGACTCAGCCAGTCTGCCTCCCGGTTGCTTATGCCGGAGATGTGATCTGCACTGAGAGAAGCCAGATGACGTTCTGCCCACCTGCCCAGCGCTTCTGCCTCGAGCATGAGGGCCTTTGATCGAGTGCCCCCTTGTCGGTTTATATGCACTTTGGTCGCCACATTGTCTGTCATCAAGAGTACGTGAGCCCCTTTTACTAGAGCGGCGAACTTTCTCAGCGCGAGTCGAGCTGCCCTCAGCTCCAGCCAATTGATGCTGTGGGCAGCCTCCCTCTGAGTCCATCGTCCCTGGGCTAGGTGGCCCTGACAGTGGGCGCCCCACCCCAGGAGGCTGGCATCCGTGGTGACAACTAGCCTCTCCGGCTCCTTGAACAAGCAGCCCTTCTTGACTGCCTTGGATCTCCACCATGCCAGAGATCGGATCACCTTTCGTGGGAGCCGAACCCGTCTGAGTGAGTTGCTTTCCTTGGCTCTCTGCATTGGCAGCAGAAACCACTGCAGCTCCCTGGCATGAAGACGAGCCCAGGGAACCACCCTCAGGCACGATATCATAATCCCCAGGAGCTGGGACAGCTGAATGATGGGTACCGACCTGGCAAGGCTGCAGTGCTTCACTCTGCGTCTCAGGCTGGACAGCCGGTCGGGAGAAAGGAATACCTGGCGGGGGTGGAGTTGATGACTGCACCCAGGTGCTGTATACAGGTGGATGGCCGGAACTGACTCTTCTCCATGTTGACAGAGAAACCATGGTGCTGCAGGGTCTGCACAGTTAGAGAAACACCACGGTGTGCCTGCTTGGTGGTGAGAGAATGAATGATTATGTCGTCTAAATAACATTCTAGACGGACCGGATGGTTGCGGAGATGAGCCGCCAGCACTGCCAGAATTTTGGTGAAAGTTCTGGGCGCAGATGAAAGCCCGAAGGGAAGTGCCCTGTACTGGAAATGCTTCCCTTCCGAACAGAACCTCAGGAACTGCCTGTGGGCCACATGGATGGGGACATGCAGGTAGGCCTCTTTGAGATCTATTGATGTCAATAGGTCCCCCTCCCTCACACAGTCCAGGATGGAATGGAGTGACTGCATCTTGAACCTCTTGTAAGCGAGATGCTAATTTAGGCTCTTGAGGTCCAAGATGGCCCTCCACCCCCCTGAACTCTTGGGCACTAGGAAGAGGATCAAATAGAAGCCCCTCCCCTGCTGATCCCTGGGGACTGGCTCTATCGCCTCTATCTCTAGGAGATGGCGGATTTCTGCCCTCATGCGCTCCCTCTTTCTGGGTTCCTGGGGGAAGGACAGCGGATAAACTTTCTTTGGGGAAAGGTTAGGAAGTCCAGGACAAGGCCTCTGCGAATGGTGTTGAGGACCCACTTGTCCGATGTTATCTCCTCCCACCTGTTGGCATACAGGCGTAGCCGACCCCCGATGGGGGGATCCCTGTGACCGTCACTTTCCTTTACGAAAGGGCCGGGATCCACCACTCTTGTTTCCTCCTCCTCGGAATGTTCTCTGAAAGGAAGACTGGGACTGGTTGGCACGAGCCCCGAAGGATCTGTCTTGGTGCCTATCCCCCCCTGCCTGAAAGGGCCTCTGATAGGAGGAAGGGTGAGAAGCTTGCCCTGCTTCCTGGCTCCTGTAGGGTCTCTTACGAAAGGACCCCGCCCCTTTCCGGTCACCTCTTTTAAAGGTTGCAGGAAGAATCTTGTGTTTGTCCTTGGTTTCGGTGACAAACTTGTCCAGGGCCTCTCCAAACAGAAGACCCCCTTTAAATGGGGCCGATGCCAGCTTCCATTTGGCCTTCATTTCGGCCTGCCAGTGCCTGAGCCATAAAAGGTGGCGGGAGGTGATATTGGAAGCTAGGGCTCTGGAAGAGAATTTTGCTGCTGTCAAGGTGGCATCCGCCGAATACTCGACAGCGGTAATAATCTTGGTCAGCTCATGGCGCCTAGATTTCCTGGGCGGGGGTCTGGACCTGAGTTGGCGCAGCCAGAACAGGGTGGCCCTAATAAAAAAGGAGGCAGAGGTGGATGCCTTGATGGCCCAGGCAGACGCCATGTGTGTTTTCTGACACGCCTTTTCTGACCTCTTATCTTCTGCCTTGAGCCCCTCTAGGAGTTCAGCTGGCAGGTTGGAATTGGAAGTTAGAGACACGACTGGGGCATCTACTTCCGGGAATTTGAGGATTTCCTCCATTTTATCTTCTACTGCATATAGAGTTCTATCCCCCCCACTGGGGTTGGTCAGGGTGCCTGGCTGTAGCCACTGGCGCTGCACAGCATCCATAAATAGGTCTGGCACAGGAATAACCTCAGGAGTTTCTACTGTCTCCTTGAATAACCCATGCTTCAGATCCATGGAAGTGGAAGCCTGAGAGGCCTCAGGTTTGGAAATGGGGCCTAACTCTGTGGCCGTCATGGCTTTGTGTAAGATAGACTTGAATAATGACGGCTGAAACAGGCCAGAGAATTTTGGCTTGTCAGGGGTAGGGCTCTCGTCTTCGGAGAGGGCAAAAATTTCCCCTTCTTCCTGCTCAGAACTTGAGAGCCCAGAGTGAGAGGGGCTTGAAGATGGAGAGGAGGATACAGGCTCCTTAGAGGTGGAGGCCCTAGGTTTGCGTTTTTCCTTTGGGGCCTTGCCCTTGCGAGAGCCCTTGTGCTTAATGCCTTCAGCTATCCCTTGGGAAATGGCTAAGGCAATTACCTCCCTCATTTCATCAGAAAGAGCCGGGCTTTTTCCCCTTTTTCTCTTTTGTTTACTGGGCCTGCGCTGGCTAGGCCTGCCTGAGTTGGACCCACCCTTCCCAAAGGGGGAATTCTGGACAGAATCTCGCTCCTCTCCAATGGAGGAGCTAGGGGAGTCGGGGTACCCCAAGATGCTTCAGGAGATGGATCCCTGGATGCATAGTTATCCCCAAACAAGAATTCACTTTCCCTGGGGGATTGGGCCTCACGATCAGGGGAAGCTGACTCCCTGCTGCGACGGTCTGGGCTAGGTTCTGGCTGATGGGGCCTTGAAACCTCCCTGGGATCCACTGTGGCTCTTGGAGAAGCCCTTTCAAGTGAACCTTTGTGCCCCTTGCCCTGATTTCCAGAGGGATCCAGCTTGTTGCGCTTGCTGGAGGGCCCCACCTGTTCCCCTAAGGCCTCCCTGCATTCCTCAGCCATTTCAGGTCCCCACGAGGCCTGGAAGATAGCTGGAGTTGGGATGGGCACGCGCTGGCCTTTGCGGTCCAAAAGCGCTGGCAGAATCTACAGGAGGGAAGGCCCGCCTTGGGGTCGGATTCCTTCCTCCTACCGCCCTCGGTTCCCCGAGACTTAGCTTATTCTCCGGAGGGAGAGACTAGCTGGCTCCCCAGGCTAGTCCTCAGCCTCTTTGCGGCGTTCTGCAGTCGTTGAGGGCTGGCTGAGGTTCCTCTTGGGCTGGCTGGCTCGTCCTCCTGGCTTCCTCCAGCGGTCTCCGACTTGCTGTCCTCGCTGCTCGCACGCTCCGCTCTCTGCCACTCTGCACAGTGAGTCGGAGCGATCCAAAATGGCGGGGGTGCGCACGCAGCCGCTTCCCGCTCTTTCCAGCCCTGAAAAGCGCACGAAGGCTCCAGCCGTCACTGCTGTTGCCGGGCAAAATGGAGCAGGCGAGGGAATCCTAGCAATCTGGCTCGACGGTCTTACAGCCTTCTCAGAGCCTTCGCTGGACCTTTCCTCCCCCTGGGACGCCCCTGTTCCAACAGGGAACTTGGTTTATCCCACTAATTGCTCCCGTAGCTAGCCAGCCCCCGCTGTGCAAGCCTTTCCAATCCACTGCAGAAACAGCAGGGAAGCCCTTCTCTTAAAGCGACAGAAGCCTCAATGGAGGCAAATAGACAGACCTGATGTAGAAGCGTGATTTCCTCTATCTGAGAATTTAAACGTGGTCCAAATTGGGAAACTTTTTCCAGCCTATCTGACCTTAGACTGGAGCTCTCCCAAAACAGTCCTAACTCGGGCGGACTGAGTTTTCAAATTGGGCATGTGCAGGCAAAGGGAGGCGTGGTCAACAAAAACATCACTCAGTCCAAGGGCAGATAGGCTGTGTTAACCAGCATTTGGACTCTCTGGAGAATTTGGATTTTGGAAACTTGGGTAACAACTCATTCAACTGCAGTATTTACATGCTGGTATCTCGTCTTGAATGGCTATCATTTCTGCCTGCAGCTTGCATTACTTAGTTTTCAAAGAATTTCAGGCAGAGCCCCAGTTTTGAAAGAACATCTGGATCATGCCAAGGCTTCCTGCAAACAAGTTAACTGCCGTCAACCCCCTTGTTGATGTTTAGTTTGTCTCTTGACTAGATTCCTTACAGTAAGATGGGAGGCAAACAAATTTAAAATGAATGAATGGAAAAGAAGGAAAGGATAGGAAAGGAAAGGAAGAGGGAGGGAAGGAAGGAAGGGAAGGAAGACAGAAAAAAGAAAAGAAAGAAAAAGAAAGAAGGAAAGAAAGAAAGAGCAAATGTTTAGAGACCTTTGGTCTACAACTTGAAAGTGTCATGAAAGTGTGCCTAGCTGGCATTGTTTTCTCATGGAAAGGTTCCTTAGCTCTTAGGATCCTCTGCCCACTTCCATCTTGAGAAGAGATGAGATTCAGGGTGGGTAGTATTTGGAATGCTGGCACTGGAGAGGCAGATTCATTGGAAGAGATGCCCAATCAAGAAAGACTTTGGGAAGAAGCAGGTGTTCATGCCCTACCTTCTTCTTCAGTAAACCCTGTACTGCAAAACAGAACCTACAGAAGCTCAAGTCTTCTCACTGTCACTTCTGCAGATACAGAAAAAGGAAGCCACACTTGGCAAACGGAGTGTTAGAGGTTATCAAGAAACCTGTCTCCCCCACCTGAAACCATCACACACTCTTCTGGGACAAGGGGCAAGGGGGAGAGGGGCAGAGCACCAGTGATGAATGCTGACCCTTAAGATGGGATGGACTTAAACCTTCCCTTCCCTCCACCCCTGAAGCTGGAAGACTGAGTTTCTGGACAAGAAGTTCTACTGAAGATGAGAAACCTGACACAGAAATCTCCTCATTGTCTGCCAGTTGTTGGGACAGACTCCCTCTTCCTATTTCCTCTCCCTCCCTTGGAAAGGGGGAAGTTTTAGATTGGAGAGGGTCATGAGGCTGGATGCCACCCCAGCATGAGATATCCTCTCTGATTGCCTGGGTTGGGACAACGAAGATAGAGATTCTACTCCCCAGGGGGATATTTCAGCCTCAGCAGAAACACAGAAGCAATGGAAAATCATGGATCCTTCCAAGACAAATCTCTGGGGAAAACAAGGGAGAAGTAACAGCTTCTGGAATCAATTTCGTTGTATACATGATGTACAATGACAATAAAGGCTATACTAGAACGAGTACTTGGGGAAAGCAGGAGGAGGAGGAGATGGTGATAGGAGAGCTAGTCTTACCAAAGTCAGAAACAAAGAAAGATTAGAATTAGAATTAGAATTAGAATTAGAATAGAATAGGAGAGTTTAGAATAGAATAGCATAGAATAAAATAGAATAATCAGCATATTTTAAAATGAAATTTCATTGCATTCAGCTCTGAAAAGATAACCATAATGCATATACTTACATACACACACAGATATGTCACAAAGAAACATGACAGTCTAGTTTGAATGTATATACATATACATACATACATACATACATACATACATACATACATACATACACACCAGTGACGTGCGGTGAGGTTGATACCTGGTGAGGCTCAGCAGGGCAGCAGTCGGCCTCGGCGGGGGGGGGGGGAATTTGCATCGCGGGAGCAACCCAAGCGCCCGGGTCTGCAGCAAAGGCGCTTGGTGGCTCCCGCAATGCAAAGTGCTCCGCTGCCCCCCCCCCCGCTGTCCCGGCCTGCGTCCGCTGCTTCTCCAAGCTCCGCCGCTGGAAGTCCCGGATCGCCTCTGGGGGAAGGCTGAGTGAAAACGGAGCGAAGATTCTCTGCGGCCTCCCGGCGCTGCCAGAGGCGCTTGCAGGAGCACGTGTCAGCGGCCGGCAGCCTGGAGCGGCCCCGGCTGTGAGACAAGGGAGCACTTAAAGTAGCTGCTGCCGCTGCTGCCACCACCACCCCGCTTCTCACCCAGCCTTCCCCCAGAGGCGATCCGGGACTTCCAGCGGCGGAGCCTGGAGAAGCAGGCCGGGGCAGCAGGCGGCAGCATCGGGGATGGTGGGGCACTTTGCATCGCGGGAGCCGCCAAGCGCCCAGGTCTGCAGCAAAGAGGCAGCCTCCTCCTTCTCGCCCACTCCTCTCTCCTCTGAAGCACGCCCCGCCCAACGTAAGCGTGCTCAAGAAGACACGATTGGCTGCTTCCAAATCAGGAGGCGGGAGAATTAGTGCCTCTTTTCCATCTGAACTTCTTTGCCTTTTAACTTTTTATTAACTTTTAGAAGGCGAAAAATTCCTTATGGAAAAGAGGCCCCGAGTTCTCTCGCCTCCTGCTTTGGTTAACACTAAGCAGACACCAAGCCACTGTGAGCTGGAATCTGGTAGCAACTATCTTGGCTTTAATTATTTAAAAAAAAAAAAAAATTTCTTTCTTTTTCCTGAGGAGACTGGTGAGGCTCCGCCTCCCTTGCCTCTAGTGACTGCATGTCCCTGATACACACACACACACACACACACACACACACACACACACACACACACATGGCAGGAGGAATTATGCGAGTTTACAAGACGGATGGCTGAAGGTTTTGGAGTATCTATAGTAGGACTCTAAATTCTGTAACAGCTTAAGGCTGATACTCCAAAACCTTCTCCCAGAAGGAACAATGGAAACAGACTGTGGCATGGGTGTGTGGGGTCTCTAACAATGCTTTGAGCTCTGAGAACATAGTGCTTATAAGCAGTGTCCTATAATCTTCTCAGCTGCCCTTACCACTCTCTGTAGGGACTTTCTATCTGAGGCGCTGCTGCCACCAAACCAAACAAGGATACAGTTTGTTAAAACTCTCAATCATGTCTCTATAAAAAGTGGCCAGGACAGAAAGAGAAAGGTGTGCTGTCCTCATCCAACACAGGAACTGCAGACTCTGGTTTGCACACTTCATTAAGGATGATGTATGAAGACAAAGGACATGAATTATACAAATACAAATACAATAGCAGAGTTGGAGGGACCTTGGAGATCTTCTAATCCCCTGCCTAGGCAGGAAATCCTATACCATTTCAGACAAATGGCCATCCAACATCTTCTTAAAGACTTCCAGTGTTGGGGCATTCACAACTTCTGGAGGCAAGCTGTTCCACTGATTAATTGTTCTCACTGTCAGGAAATTTCTCCTCAGTTCTAAGTTGCTTCTCTCCTTAATTAGTTTCCACCCATTGCTTTTTGTTCTGCCCTCAGGTGCCTTGGAGAATAGTTTGACTCCCTCTTCTTTGTGGCAACCTCTGAGATATTGGAACACTGCTATCCTGTCTCCCCTAGTCCTTCTTTCTATTAAACTAGACATACACAGTTCCTGCAACTGTTCTTCATATGTTTTAGCCTCCAGTCCCCTAATCATCTTTGTTGCTCTTCTCTGCACTCTTTCTAGAGTCTCCACATCTTTTCTACATCGTGGCGACCAAAACTGAATGTAGTATTCCAAGTGTGGCCTCACCAAGGCCTTATAAAGTGGTATTAACACTTCATGTGATCTTGATTCTATCCCTCTGTTTATGCAGCCTAGAACTGTATTGGCTTTTTTGGCAGCTGCTGCACACGGCTGGCTCATATCTAAATGGTTGTCCACTAGGACTCCAAGATCCCTCTCACAGTTACTACTGTTGAGCAAGGTACCACCTATACTATACCTGTGCCTTTTGTTTTTCTTGCCTAAATGTAGAACCTTACTTTTTTCACCATATAATTTCATTTTGTTAGATAGTGCCCAATGTTCAAGTTTGTCAAGATCCTTCTGTATCTTAAGCCTATCTTCTGGAGTGTTGGCTATTCCTGCCATCTTGGTGTCATCTCCAAATTTGATGAGCTCCCCATTTATCCCCTCATCCCCATTTATCCCCTCATCTTCATCATTGATGAAGATGAGAAAAGTACTGGGCCTAAAACAGAACCTTGGGGTATTCCACTGCATACTTCCCTTCATGTAGTTGCAGTTCAATTGAGGACTACACATTGAGTGCGGTTGGTCAGCCAGTTACAAATCCATCTGGTGGTAATGCTGTCTAACCCACATTTTTCTACTTTATCTAGTAGTAGGTTATGGTCTACTTTATCAAATGCCTTGCTGAAGCCAAGTAAATTATATTGATGGCATTTCTCTGGTCCACTAATTTTGTCACTTTGTCGAAGAATGCAAAAAGATTAGTCTGGCATGATCTGTTTTTGACAAATCCATGTTGACTTTTGGCTATTACTTTGTTTATTTCTAGATGTTCGCTAATTCGTTGCTTGATTATCTTTTCCAGAATCTTTCCTGGTATTGAGGTCAGGCTAATAGGTCTATAGTTTCCTGGATCTATTTTTTCCCCTTTTTTGAAGATGGGAACCACATTAGCTCTTTTGCAGTCCTCTGGCAGTTCCCTGGTGCTCCAGGATTTCTGAAAGATATAGTTCAATGGTTCTGAGATCTCGTCTGCCAGTTTCTTCAGAACCCTGGGGTGTAATCCATCCGGTCCTGGTGATTTGAACTTGTCTAGGGTAGAAAAGTGCTCACTTACCATTTTCTTCCCTATTTCAACTTGTGTTCCTAATCTGATTTTTGCGGTGCTGTTTTGGAAACCAGAATGGACTATTTTTTCCCTTTGTGTAAAGACAGATGCAAAAAATGAGTTAAATAGTTCTGCCTTCTCCCTGTTGTTTGTCACCTTCTTGCCACTTTCTCCCAGCAATGGACCAATTGTTTCCTTAACCTTTTTCTTGTTTTTAACATGTTGGAAGAAGCTTTTTTTTTTTTTGTTATTTTTTACTTTTGTGGGAAGCCTTTCATTGTGAGCCTTAGCTTTCCTCACTTCATCTTTACAGGCTTGGGCTATTTGCTGATATTCTTCCTTAGTTATGTCCCCCTCTTTCCACTTTTTATATTTATCCTTTTTATCTTTCAATCTGTCAGAGAGTTCTTTATGCAGCCCTGCTGGTTTCTTTTGGGAACTGTTATTTTTCTTCTTAATTGGTATTGTGCTAGACTGGGCTTTTATAATCTCGTTTTTTAAAATTTCTCAAGCTTCTTGACTTGTTTTCCCCATGAGGAATCTCATCCATGGAATCCTTCCCAAGCTCTCTCTAAGTTTATTAAAATTAACTCTCTTAAAGTCCAATACTCTAGTTTGACTTTGTTCTACTACTTGTGTTTGCATAATTTTGAATTCCAGTATTGCATGATCGCTTGCCCCCAAGGTTCCTGTAGCTTCAACACCTTCTATCATTTTCTCTCTGTTGATGAGAATTAAGTCCAATATGGCCGATCCCCTTGTTCCCTTCTATACCTTTTGGGAAACAAAGTTGTCTGCTAGGTTTGTTAGGAACCTGTTGGATCTTCCACTTGGTGCAGAGTTTGTTTCCCAGTTGATGTCAGGGAGGTTAAAATCCTCCATTACTATTGTGGTGTGCTTCCTACATATCTTAGTTAGCTGACTAGCAAAAAGTTCATCTACTTCTAATTAGAGACAGGTATGACTGGACAGAGAAACCCTTACAAAGAATTCCACCCAACTGTGAACCCACCTATTTGTTCCATCCTTCACCATTCACTCAGAAATGAAGAAGTTTCTTGAATGAGAAGCAAAACGTCTTCAAGCAAAACCAAAGAAAGTCCAATTGTCTTTTGACCTGGATGACTCAGAATCTCCATAGATATTTAGCTATACACTTTGGGATGAACACTTGTCAAATGGTGCATGAACGGACTTCCAGGGGAGGAAATGCAGAGTACAGTATTCAGGTGACCTTCAAGGCAACCTCTAGGTGACTCTCAGAAAGAGTGCTAACAACCAGATGACTGCAAGGAATATAAATCCTTCCATCCTCCACCATTCAGTCAGAAGAAGAAGAAACATCTTGGATGAGAAGCAAAACAAGAAAGTCCAGTTGCCTTTTGAAAAAGCACCTTTTAAAGAACCGTGACCTGGATGACCAAAAATCACCATAGACTTCTTAATTTGTTCCACTGTGTGAGCTGGGAAAAAAAGGAATTAAACACTGATTTTATAATAACAGGTTATTTTCATCTCACTAGAATTTTTATTTAGTAGTTTTCTAGGTATTCTTGAATCCTTGTCTGCACCCAAACTCGTTCTAATGTCAGCAGATACTTGACACTTCCTGGTCCTTCCTGGTAAATTGATGAGGACAAACACTTAACAACTTATAACAAAGACAAAGCTCCTCATTCCCCCCCCCCAAAAAAAACCCTTACAAATGGTCTATAATTCCAGAGTGAAATCCTTTTTGGCCAATTAAAACCAGAAATATTTAATCTTGTTTTCACCTTTCATCTACTTTTACATTCATATATCCATCTATCTTGTTCTTGGTGTTTGGGTTGGCTTTTTAATCTCTAAAACTCATTAGGTTTATCTCATGTCGTCAAATGGGTGTTGAAACGGAAAATGAAGGTTAAAATGTGGCCTTGAGGATGGGAATTCATGCCCTGCCCCTCGCTCCTCGAGTCGGTAGCCGAGCTAGCAATTGAGTTCCCTAGACTTATGGTCTTGGGGGACTTCAATTTGCCTTCGCTCGGTGAACACTCTGATGGGGCGCAGGAGTTCATGGCTTCCATGACGGCCATGGGCTTGACCCAGGTAATCCGGGGCCCAACCCACTCAGCGGGTCACATGCTCGACCTCGTATTTCTCTCGGAGCAGTGGACTTGTGATCTTGGTCTGAGGGGTAATGAGATCATACCCCTGTCGTGGTCAGACCACTGCTTACTGAGGCTCGACTTTCGGAGACCAAACCCCCACTGTAGGGAGGAGGAACCGACCAAGTGGTTCTGCCCCAGGCGACTTATGGAGCCTCTGAGGTTCCAGACGGAGCTTGGGGTTATTCCTGATACTCTCGCCCACAGTCCGGTGGAGACTCTGGTTGCTGCCTGGCACTCGGCAGCATCGGAGACCCTTGACCGGATTGCGCCACTACGCCCCCTCCGAGGCAGTGGATCCCGGAGGCCTCCTTGGTTCACCGAGGAGCTCCGGGAGATGAAGCGCCGGAGGAGACGCCTAGAGCACCTATGGAGGTCCGATAAATCCGAATCGAACCGAGCAATCCTAACAACTAGCACCAAGGAGTACATCAGGGCACTTAGGGCAGCAAAAAGATCTCATATTGCCACCTTGGTTGCGTCCGCTGAGTCCCGCCCAGCCGCCCTGTTTAGGATAACCCACTCCCTCCTAAATAGGAGGGATACGGGGGAACCCTTGCAGGGTAGAGCTGAGGATTATGCCCAATTCTTAGTGGACAAAATTGCTCGGTTTCGGTCGGATTTGGACTCCATCCCTGCAGTTCCAGCCGAGGCACAAGAGGATGAATTGGTAGACCACCTCTGGGTTGAGTTTCAGGATGTTGCCCCTGGGGATGTGGACAAGGCCATGAGAGCTGTGAGTGCCTCCACCTGTGTACTGGACCCGTGTCCCTCATGGCTGGTTGCCAACAGCAGTGAGGTGACACGAGGCTGGATCCAGGCGGTTGTTACCGCCTCTCTTCGAGAGCGGCACTTCCCCGCCGCACTTAAAGCGGCGGTGGTGAGACCCCGCCTGAAGAAGCCATCTTTGGATCCAGCTGCCCTTAACAACTACCGTCCAGTCTCCAACCTCCCTTTTGTTGGGAAGGTTGTCGAGAAGGTGGTGGCCTTCCAGCTTCAACGGTCCTTGGAGGAAGCAAGTTATCTCGACCCCTTCCAGTCGGGCTTCAGACCCGGCTACAGCACAGAAACCGCTTTGGTCGCATTGACCGATGATCTCTGGAGAGCCAGAGACGGAGGCCATGCCTCCATCCTGGTTCTCCTCGACCTCTCGGCGGCTTTCGATACCATCGACCATGGTATCCTTCTGCGACGACTGCGGGAGGTGGGGGTGGGAGGCACTGTTTTACAGTGGTTCTCCTCCTACCTCTCGGACAGGTCGCAGTCGGTGTTAGTGGGGGGGGCAGAGATCGACCCCTAGGCCCCTAACATATGGGGTGCCGCAGGGTTCAGTCTTATCCCCCCTACTATTTAACATCTACATGAAACCGCTGGGTGAGATCATTCGGAGGCACGGGATAAGATACCATCAATACGCGGACGATACTCAGTTGTATCTGTCCGCCCCGTGCCAACTCAATGAAGCGGTGGACGTGATGAACCGGGGTCTTGAGGCCGTTATGGACTGGATGAGGGCTAACAAGCTTGTACTCAACCCGGAGAAGACCGAGTGGCTGTTGTGTTTTCCTCCCAATAATTCGATCAGTGTTCCATCGCTCAGGCTGGGGGGTCAAATTTTATACCCCTCAGAGAGGGTTCGCAACTTGGGAGTCCTCCTGGATCCACAGCTGACTTTCGACCACCAGTTGACGGCTGTGACCAGGGGGGCATTTGCCCAGGTCCGCCTGGTGCGCCAGTTGCGACCCTACCTGAACCGGGAGGCCCTCACAACAGTCACTCGGGCCCTTGTGACCTCTAGGCTGGAATACTGCAATGTGCTCTACATGGGGCTGCCCTTGAAGAGCATCCGGCGACTTCAGCTAGTCCAGAACGCGGCCGCGCGAGTGATTGTGGGTGCACCTCGGTTCGCCCATATAACACCTATCCTCCGCGAGCTGCGCTGGCTACCTGTTGCTCTCCGGGTGCGCTTCAAGGTGCTACTTGTCACTCATAAAGCCCTCCATGGTAGTGGATCTGCGTACTTGAGAGACCGCCTCCTGCCAATTACCTCCCTGCGACCAATTAGATCGCATAGATTAGGCCTCCTCCGAGTTCCATCTGCCAGTCAGTGCCGACTGGCAACTACACGGAGGAGAGCCTTTTTAGTAGTAGCTCCGACCCTTTGGAACGATCTCCCCGTGGAGATTCGTACTCTCACCACCGTCCAGACCTTCCGCACAGCCCTTAAGACCTGGCTAGCCCGTCAGGCCTGGGGATAAAGATAATTTGTCCCCACCCGAATGATGAATGAATGTTGCTTACTATTTTACTTCTATGTATTGTTTGTGTCTATTGTCTGTACCCTCCCTTCCTTATTTTATGTAAGCCGCCCTGAGTCCCCTCAGGGAAAAGGGCGGCCTATAAATACTAATAAAATCCAAATCCAAATCCTGCCTTCCCTTCTGGCTTAGAGAACTGCATAAATGACTTGCTTTTTAAGCCGACTGATTGAAAAACATTTTGTTTTATGGCTGATCAGGCCACCCTGGTCTGGGAGTGGGATTTGGACAAGCCTTGTTTCCCTATTGGAGGAAACCCTGGTTCCTTCAAAATTCAAATAGGCTCATTTACCCAGAAGAGGATTTTTAAAAAAATCTTTAAGGCTGAACAACAAACAAAAGCACAAACATAAAAACAGTTTTCTTTCCATCTGAGTACTAATTAAATCTCCTTCTTTAATTCTTTCAGTATATTTCCGTTAAATAAATGTCCTTCTGTTCCCTTAATAAGAGAGCATTAGGGTCATTTAAGTTGATTTCCTGGCCTTTTTTTCCGCCAAATACAATGCTTTAAAAAAAAAACCCTGTTATAACTGCTCCCAGATGGTAACTATTTGATGAGCTTTTGAATTGAGAATAATTTTTCATTTTTTTGCACCAGTCTCCGTAACTGTAATTATTCGCAATTCTTTCCCCCATGTTCTTTTTCCTGCCAAGGGGCCGTTTCATACTTCTGTAGTCCACAGATAGCTGGAACGTTACTCCAGGCCCTTTGCTCTTCTAGACAAAGATTTTGTCTTACCTCTTCCATGGAAAAGGACCTGGAGCTGCATGGGATGGCTGCTCCCTCCTTTTTTGAAGCAGTGGAGTTAGATATAATGCAGTAAAAAGAAATCTATTTTTGAGATAAATGTTTGGGTAAAAGGATTTTTTAAAAAAAAGCCTATAATTTCTTTCCACTGAAAACAGGTTTTATTTTCCCCCTCCCTGTATCATAAAATATATTCTCTGTGGCAGGGGTGTCCAAGCTAGCTGGGGAATTCTGGGAATTGAAGTCCACAAGTCTTAAAGTTCCCAAGTTTGGACACCCTTGGTCTATGGAGATCCTCAGTCATCCAGGTCATGGATGTCCCAGAGGTGCTTTTTCAAAAGGCAACTGGATTTGGTTTTTCCTTGAAGACCTTTCGCTTCTCATCCAAGAAGCTTCTTTAGTTCTGACTGAAGAACTGAAGGGAAGAACTTAGAACTGAGGAAGCTTCTTGGATGACAAGTAAGTACATTAGTTTCACTGTGCAGCAAGTCAGCTGTCTCTTTCTTGATGAAAAGGATCTTGTTGGAAGAAATGTTCTTCTGAATTCAGTTCCAAGTGGGGGAAAAGACACTGGAAACATGAAGGCTGCTTGGAAGGATGTTCAATTGTGGACAGGATCACATGGCTTGAGTTCCTGAACAGAAAAGGAGATCCCATGCTTCCAGATGTTGAGTGAAGAAGAAAAGAGACCAAGATGCTGAAAGACCCTGGTTTTATGCCCTCTCTTGGCTTTGATCTTGATCTTGTCTTCTGATTGGTTGCCAGGCTCCCATGGGGGCCATGCAGGGGCAACTCTCTAGGCTGTGTTTTGAGTCCAAGTTTGATTGAGCATTGCTTCTTCCCAGGTGCCCTGCGGTGAGATGGGTAAAGGGCTAATGCCATCATGTCTTAATCCCATCACCATGGAGCTGAAGGGAGAGATCTTTGTTATGTAGAATAGAGTGGCTCAATTCATTTGATGGCCCATTGACAAAGGTGGGGGCTATTAAGAGTGAGTCTGTTTCCTACCTAAAAACATGTTTCTCCATTTCTTATCCAGAGAAATAATATTCTGCCTTTTCAATATTTCCTAGGATATTTCATTTTTCTAGGAGGGGCGGGGGTGCTAACTTCCTACAATCTTTTAAAGGACAAGGAAGGGGCTGGGGGCCTGGCAAGCAGCAAGGGAAGTGTATGGAGATACATTTGCCCCAACCTTACTGGGCTGGAGAAAAGGTTGTTGGGTGTTTCCATTCAAAATGCCCAGTAACCGCTTTGATATCTCTATATAGTTCCTCATAATATTTTTTTTAATCAGCTAAAGCAGGAAGTTTGCAATGAGCTCTGTATAGTCTACCAGCCTGGCAAGCATGCAAAGTATTCAGAATTCTTTAAAGGGCAATCTAAATGCAAATAGCCTGAGGGGAAGTAAAACTTCCTGCGACATTGCCCAGCCTTGTCATGTGCTACATGTTTTAATATTTACCCAGTGTGGGTGTCAGAATATTTTTTTAAAAAAATCTCTAAACTAAACCAGCAAATTGGGATGTGGAAGAGGGGGTGTCCCAAGCAAGGGAGTGGAGGGGGGTCTTGTAGTCCTCTCATCAATGCTGCTTGATGAGTTTAGGCACTCCAACTCTTGGAGGCTCAGCCAAATTTGAGGAAGTTGAGTTCTGCTGCAGCTGTTCCGGGATGCGCTTGCAAACTTAAAGGGAGTATTTTTGCAAATCACAAAGAGCAGCAATTACAGACTTTAGCCTAATATCTGCACATGATGCAGCCCTTGACCCCACCATTGCCCAACTGCAACCCTACCCACACTTCCCAACCCTCCACACTGCTGAAATGGGTGCATTCACCTTGGATGTGTGGGAAGAAATATCCATCTGGTTCAGTTCCAAGAAAGGCACTGGAGACAAGATGGAAGCTAATTAGAAAGAGGGTTTAATGATGAAGCAGAAGCCCACAGGTAATTCTAGACAGCTGACCACATGGAGTTGAGAGTGGGTTTTTTTTATACCTTCTCTTGGGCTTTGCACTTGAGCTTCCTGTTCCTGTGCAAGAACATGTATTCTATGGGCTGTTGTCAGACTCCCATGGGGCCATGTAGGGTTTATGTAGGGGTCATAGCTGGCTCTATAGGTTGTCTGAGCTCCCAGGTTTGCTTGAAGTTTGGACTGCTAAGAGCAGTTCCTATTAGGGCTTAATGGCTGCCCCCTCCCCTGTTGGTTATCGGTTGAGGGTATTTGCTTATGAATAAAGCTATCTATCTCTTTTTCTCTTAAGTGCTGACATGTGCTGAGGGCTATTAAGGAAGCCGGGGGCTGCTTTCTCCCTCTAAAAAAATATGTTTCTACATTTCTCATCCAGGGAAATGTAATATTCTGCCTTTTTAATATTTCTCAAAATATTTCATTCTTCTGGGAGTGGGGGTTGCTAACTTTCTACAAATGGTTTTCGTGCTCTTCACAAGCTGGGTTGTGGTTGTTACCTTAGTTTTCCTGGAAGGAGAATTTTCCCGGGAGGGCTTCTTTGGTGCCCATTCGATTAGTAGAGGATTTGTCTCCCTTTGTGATCTGTGTGCAGCCAGCTGAGGGCAACAGCTGCGGATTGTGGATTAAGCCGAGATGGGTTCCTGCCAGTTTGGTTCAGACTGGTTTGGACTGGTTCGGCCGAGTAGGTAGTAACTCGACCTGCCACACCCCAGAATTGCTTCTATTGGCGGCGGCAGCATCTTGATTTTCAGTTGTGTGCGTGTGCAAAACAATCTTCATTGCAGAAATGTATTTTTCCCCTTTCTAACACCTTTTTGCACCTTTTTAGGTGCAAATGCGCATGCACACAGAGAATTTTTTGTGCACCAAACTGGCAATAATGCCAGGAGCAACCCACCCCTAGGGTTAAGGGTACAATAGTAACCTTGGCTAGTTCGCCTGTGATGCAGTTTGGAGCCAGCTACTTTCTTTGTCTCTGGGAGTTCAGCAGTTTTTTCTTTGCTAGGAGCTGTGAGAAGTTTTATATCAAAATATATTTTATTGTTTCTACTGTTTCCATCTTCCCTTGAAACATTAACAGACTCTACCATGGTCTGAGAATCAGTGTCTCCACTAGATAGTTGACAGTCAAGCTGAAACTAAATTAATCAAGTAAAAATAGCAAATGGAGGAAAAAATCTCTTACTCAAACTTCTCCCAAATAAGTTACTCAGACCTAATCCACATATCAAAGGTTAAGGTCTGCAAACACAAATAGAAGTAATTAAATTAGGTCTCCCAGAGGAACTGCATGTTCACAAGAATACATACCTACATACACACACGTGCCCCTCAAGTGTCACTCTAGAATCAGCACTTGGACACCTCCACACTCTGGACAAGTTTCCTCTATAACAGTCTGCTGTTGCACCCCCATTTCTCTGCAGCTGCCCCTAAAGGTAAATTGTTTTGCTTTTTGGAATAAATATTTCTTCTTTCCTCACAGCTGTCTGGATCTCATTTTTATTTATTCTTGCGCAGCCCCGGCTTGAGTTGGAAACCTATTCTTCTGACGAAGCAGAGCTGGAGACTTTTGAGTGAGCCTCTTTGGTAAAGTTTTAGTGTAGGAAATCACATTGTATGTCTATTCTCCCATATACTGGGTTGATTTATGGTTGAATCAATGGGAAAAAATGTGTGCCGGGGAAGATGAATGCGAAAGCTGTTTGTTTGTTTTCCGGAGCCCAATTCCAGGTGCCAGCAGGAGGGTTGCCTCTTGCCCTTTTCTTTTAAGCTGGGAATAAGCCTCCCTGGAGTCCCATCTGAACCGGTGTATATTGCAAAAGCAATTTGTTGAAATGCTTCACATAAATATCGCTGCCTTGTTTGCAAGGGGGTTGCCGGCAGATGGATGGATGCCCATTGGAGAACCAGCCTCAGTGAGTCTATTGAGAGCCATTGGAGTTGCAACTCAAAAGGTTATGTGCCAATCAGGCAGCAGCTGAAGGTCCACTGAGGTGGCCCCCAGGAGAGAGGGGTGCCAAGAGGGGCATGCAGGGGAATAGGATGGCAGCTTTGCCCACTTACGTTGGAGGCAAGAATCTAGTTGAGAAGTGTTCCTGTACAGGTAGTCCTCAACTTACAACAGTACATATAGTAAGTATTCAAAGGGTGGTGAGGTGGCCTAGAGGTGGAGCTCTCCCCTCACAATCAGGAGGCTGTGAGTTCGATCCTAGGTAGAGGCAGATATTTCCCTCTCTGGGCACAATGAGAATGTATCTGCTGAACAAAACTCCGCATTGGCAACAGGAAGGGCACCCGGCCTTAGCACTTAGCTCCAATCAGTTGCCCAGACTCCACCCACAAGGGATTACGGGGTCATTAAAAGAAGATGGTGATATAGAAAGTGTTCAAAGTTACAGTGAAAAAAGTGACTGATGACCATTGCAGCGTCATCCCCAGGGTCACCTGATTTATGATACTTGACCACTGGCTCACATTTGTGACTGTTGTCCAGGGGTCATGTGATCATCTTTATAAACTTTCTGACAAGCAAAGTCAGTGGGGGGGGGAATGGATTCACTTAACAACCATGTTATTAACTTAACAACACTAGTGATTCGGTTAGCAAATGTGACAAGAAAAGTCGTGAAATGGGGCAAAACTGACTTAACAAATTTCTCACTGAGCAACAAAGATTTTGGATTTAATTGTGGTCATAAGTCGAGGACTACCTGTATATGGGGGGAAGGAGAGAGGAGGGAGGTAGAATGTGTGTGTGTGTGTGTGTGTGTGTGTGTGTGTGTGTGTGTGTGTTTGCACACATATATGTCTGTGTGTCTACATAATGTCTGCCTATGTGTGAGTCCTGGTGGGCTCAAAATGCAGTATTGCAGGCTAATTCTGCCCACTGCCAGGAGTTCGATCCTGACCTGCTCAAGGTTGACTCAGCCTCCCATCATTCTGAGGTCAGTAAAATGAGGACCCAGATGGTTGGGGGCAATATGAAAATAATGCCTTGACATTGTAAATTGGCTATTTGATTTTGCTTGCAAACCAAATACAGCAAAATCGAGCCTGTGCTTCAGTTGCCAGGATGCTCCAGACAGAGCAAAGTGGTCACTGGTGGTTCTTTGGCTGCAATTTTCTCTCAATCTCAAGGACTCAATAAGTAGATCCCAATTCTGATCTGAAATGCTGGCAGACACGGCTTGTCTGGGGGTCTAGGACAATTGACTGAAGCAGCCTGGCCCTGCCTGCTTTGTCCAGCCTATTTGTTTGTTTATTTATTTATTTTTATTTAGTTGATCAAGCATATACAAGATAACAGGTATAAGTATAAACATGGTCATGAACAAAGGAAATGAGTACAAATAAATGGGGACAGTAGGACAAGGATGAAAGGCACACTGGTACGCTTATGCAGGCCCCCTTATGGACCTCTTAGGAATGGGGTGAGGCCCACGGTAGACAGTCTGAGGTTGAAGCTGTGGGGGGGTTTGAGGCTGTAACAACAGTCAGGGAGAGCATTCTAGGCATTGACTCTGTTGCTGAATATTTTCTGCAATCGAGTTTGAAGAGATTCACTTTGAGTTTGCCCGTGTATTGTTGAGGTTAAAGCTCAAGTAGTCGTTGACAGGTAGGACATTGTAGCACATAATTTTTGTGTACTACACTTAGAGTCAGACCACAGGCGGTGTAGTTCCAGGTTGTCCAAGCCCAAAATTTCGAGCCTGGTGGCATAAGGGATTCTATTGGGAGCAGAGGAGTGGAGGACTCTACTCGTGAAATGCCTCTGGACTTGCTCAATTGCATTAATGTCTGATATACAGTGAGGATTCCAGGCAGACGAGCTGTATTCGGGGATTGGTCTGGCAAAGGTTTTGTACGGCTTAGTTTGTGACCGGAGAAAAAGTTTCACAAAATTAATAGGTTTAATAGGTTTTAATAGATTTATTGGATTTATATGCAAAATTAGGTTAACAATTCTTAATGCCTTTTTGGCAATGCTGTTACAGTGAGCTCTGGGGCTTAGATCGTTTGAGATGAGGACTCTTAGATCCTTGACAGAGGGAGGGTCGTCTTTGCTGCGGGATAAATCGCCCAGTCAATTCACTACATGGGACAATTGGCCGTGTGACCTGGCAGCCAATACGCATGCTGAAAGGTGAGCCTCTGACACAATATGCAGAGAGGGGACCGATGGGGCGGGCAGCAGCCTCGGGCACTGCGCTTTTTCAAAAGGATTTCTCCTGGGAGGCAGGGGATGTTGTGGTTGTTGTGTGGGGGAAACCGGGCCGCTCCTCACTGCCAGGTGCGCCTTCCAGGGGGCAGAACAGCACCCTGCCACTCCCAAAAGGGAGGGTGCTTGGCTCCATGCCTGCCCATGGCCACTCTGCCAGAGTGGGGAGAGCAGGAGACTGTTCCACCCGATGGCCACTGCTCCATCCTGTGGCCACCATGGCCAAACTGGCGGTGGATGTCTTGGCTGGGCACCCCCTCCAGGTGGCAGCAACCCCTGTGAGCTCCTCACCATGGAAGTCAGTGCTGTTGCTGGCCACTCTGACACTCCGTTTTGCAAGACTCACTCTGCACCAGTGGTGGGTTCCTACTGGTTCGGACCGGTTTGGCTGAACCGATAGTAGTTTGTTGACCTGGATCGCTGGAACCGGCAGCAACCGAGGCCTGCCACACCTCCAAACTGGTTCTCCTACGGTGCCGCCATCTTGATTTTCAGTTCTGTGCATGCGCAGAACAATTTTCATTGCGTAAATTTAATTTCTTTCCATTTGTTAACATTTTGCTCATGCACAGACCTATTTATTTGCAAATGTGCACATAGGCACATTTGCAAATAAATAAATGCGCAAAACTTTTTCACGCTCCGAACCGGCAGTAATGCCAGCAGCAACCCACCCCTGCTCTGCACCCACATCCTCTGGGACCATCTGGGCAAGAGCCTCGGCTGCACAAATCAGCAGGCCGCAGCCAGGTGGGTGGGTGCAGCCTCAGCCCCCAGGGGTTCAGGGTCAGAAGGGCTCTTTCATGGAATGAAGCACTCCTGCAAAGCCCTTCACAGCTGTGGTCTGCACGGAAGGCTTGGCCAGACCCAAAGCAGCCGGCTGGCAGTGGGTCTGCTGTGGGCACTCAGCCACTCGGCTTGGAAAGTCACCTAGCCAGAGGTGGGTTGCTACCGGTTTGCACCGGTTCAAGCAAACCGGTAGTGGAAATTGGGACTGGGTTGCCGAACCAGTAGGGACGGCAGGCTGGCCATGCCCCCGAACTGGTTCCCCAGTCACCTATGCCGTTGCCAGCATGTTTTTTAGTCATTTTATAATGTTCTGTGTATGTGCAGAAGAATTTAATGGCAATTGTTTATGTGCAAGCAATGCGCGGTGGGTGCACACATGGGCAAGCGAAGCAAGCAGCACCGACGCAAAGCGCAGATGAAGTGAACTGGCAGCAATGCCGGCCGCAACCCACCCTTGCACCTAGCCAGTTTTTGTCCCTAAGGCATGACTAGAACTCCCACTCTCCTGGTTTCTAGGCTAGCACCTTAACCACTATACCAAACTGCCTCACAATACCATAAGTAGCAGAATAAAACAATGGCAGGATTAAAACATTAACATTATAAAACAAAGTTCTTGCTGTAGGACGGCAAATGAAAGGCAGCTCCTTTCTGGAATGGGGCAGATGTTCAAGAGGCCGCGGTGGGATAGTTCCACATCTGGCAGGCCTTCCTTCTGGCCAAGATTGATGATGAGGCCAGGCTCGCTGCCAACATGGCTTCTCCTGGGCCATCCAATGCCCCTGCTTTGATCTTGACATTTTTGACACTCCGAATGTCTGCCTCTGCTTCTCCAGGAGATCATTTTCCTTCATTTTCTTTCCAATCCATTTCTGTATTTGGGGGAAGATGCGAGGGAGGAAGTTAACAATGGAGCCCTAATTGCTCCCAGTCTTGTAGTATATTACATAGAAATTAAATTGCAAATGCAACTAATGCCCCCTAATTACAGTCATTATTGCACAGAGGAAATAAGCTGGCTCCGCTTAACAGTTGGCAGTAGCTCTTTTTTGTTGGATTAAGTCTCCTTGCTTTGCTCCTGGTTGCACGGAGGAGGAAAGGGGCGGCAATAAAAATTCAAAGCTCTTGGTTTCAGGGCACTGTTTCACAATCTTGGCTATTTTAACATGTCTGCACTTCAACTCCCAGAATTCCCCAGCCAAGAGTCGATGGACAGCACAGGCTGGAGTCTTTATATCATTTCTTTGCCTTGGTGTTTCTCAACCTTGCAACTGGAATGTGTGTGGACTTCAACTCCCAAAGCTGGCTGGGGAATTCTAGGAATTGAAGTCCACACACCTTCCAGTTGTAAGGTTGAGACAAGTGCATACTTGCTCCTAAAACTGTATGGAACACATTGAGAACAAATGTGCTGGCTATGTGCCCATGTGCTCACTCACTGGACTCTCCTTTAAGGAAGAAAAAGATTTACGTTTTTATTTATATCCCATCACCATTCCACTCCCATAGATGAGTAATAGCAATAGAATGTGCAATTCTAATTCAATAAAACTCAGGAAGAACACAAAAAAACATAATTCTGACACACCGAGGCCTGGAATGCTCTCTCTACTTGTACATTTTTCAAAGAGAGTCAGAGACACGGATGAAAAAGCATTTTGATGGGTATATTATTGTCCTCCTTCTGAGTGAAAAGCTCAGACCGTTCACACTTTGACACCCCCAGGTATGAAACCCCCCCCCCAAAAAAAGAAAGACTAGCTGGTCAGGCTAAGTGTCGGTTTTAGGGTTGGGTGGAACATCTCAAAACACCTGCTAAATCTGGGAGGACTTGATAAATCTTATTCTGCCAACACTACACTTACGGTATTCTGTGGTTTCTGATGGCCCCCAAGTCCGCGCATAGTTTTATACAGTGGTGGGATTCGAAACATTTTACTACCGGTTCTGTGGGTGTGGCTTGGTGTGCGTGGCTTGGTGGGCATGACAGGGGAAGGATACTGCAAAATCCCCATTCCCTCCCGATTAGCTGGGACTTGGGAGGCAGAAAATAGATGGGGGGAGGGCCAATCAGAGGTGGTATTTACTGTTGTTCTGGCAAGGGGTGAACTGCGAGAGAAGCTATCCTCTTTTCCCTTTAGGATGAATCCCAGGGGCCATTCCAGGATTCTTCTGGACGGTTTGCCTGCTTTCTAAGTTCTTCTCTGCTGAACTCTTTAATGTTCTCTTGAACGAGATGGACTGGAAGTGCTTCTGATTTGGGGCTTCTCCACTCCCTTTTCCCTCCATAAGTCTGAGATTTCAGAAACCGTGTTTTGCGATGAAGCACAGGAAGAAGATGAACTGAAGGGTTGAAGCTCAGAAGCTGCCATAGGGGGAGAATGTCAAGGACCATTAAGGTCAGCATCTCTATTGTGATAACAATCGGGCATCCTCTGACGTCCTTTCTGGTGATAACTTTCACATCGGTAATTTGCTAATTTTTCTCGATGGGTAGCAACTCAGCTGCGGAGGAGGGGGGGAATGGCTGCACCATTAAGTAGAGGAGAGGGAGATGTGTGAATTGGCCATCTTTGACGGACCACAATTTGTATTGCTATCATTCATGGAGTCTTTTGAACTGTGAACTTCCACATTAAGTGACCAAGGAGGATTGGTTTGTATGTTACGTAGCCATATCCAAGAACCCTGGTGACGCAGTGGTTAGAATGCAGGCTGACTCTGTCCATAGCCAGCAGTTCGATTCTGATCAGCTCAAGGTTGACTTAACCTTCCATCCTTCCGAGGTCGGTAAAAGGACCCAGTGTCAGCCCTGGAAACATTATGGAAATCTTCAGGGCTGCCACAGCAAAGCCGGTTGCTGTTGTGGGAACATAAAGGGGGAGATAGAGATAACTGGGGGAATTGCAGCCAAAATAACATTCTTTTCCATGGGAGCCAAGGACATCCCTACCAGGTGTTTGGAAGGCATGGGTCAAAGGACTGTGACCTGATTGGACCATGTGATGGACGTGTGAACAGAAAGCAAGAACTTTGGGTTTTGATTTGGGTGGGGAAAACCTCGGACCCTTAAGAATCGGGTTTTCACCAGCTGTGCCAATATGGCATTCCTAATAAATACTTACTTTGTAAATACCTGACTTTGAGGAAACTCCAGGCCTCAGAGTTTTGATTTCGTTGGGACTGTTACTTGGAATCCTGACATTAATCCGACTCTTAACACCCAGATTGTTGGGGAAAATATGCTAAACCACTTAGAGCAGTGATGACAAACCTTTTTGACACCAAGTGCCAAAACAGGAGTGCTCCAAGGGGTATGCGCGGCCGGAAAATGAACTTTTGGTTTTCGGCATGCACATGCGGGCCAGCCAGATTACTGATTACTGCCGCACATGTGCATGCTTGGATCAGCTGACCAGCACACATGCTCACGTCAGAAAATGGAAGGCCAGCTCTTCTCTTCTCTTGGAGGGCAGGGATCGACCCCGAGGCGCGTCACTTGTGGGGTGCCCCAGGGGTCGGTTCTCTCACCCCTCCTGTTCAACATATATATGAAACCACTGGGTGAGATCATCCGTGGTTTTGGGGTATGGTATCATCAATATGCTGATGATACCCAACTTTTCATCTCTACCCCAAACCACCCAAACGATGCCCTCGACGTGATGTGCCAATTCCTGGAGGCTGTGTGGATCTGGATGGGGAGGAACAGGCTCAAGCTTAATCCCTCCAAGACGGAGTGGCTGTGGTTTCCGTCATCCCGATTTGTGCATCTTGTTCCATCTTTGATGATAGGGGGAGAAATTTTAGCCCCCTCAGAGAGCGCCCGCAATCTGGGCATCCTCCTAGATACACCGCTTAGTTTAGAAGAACACCTGATGACCGTGACCAGGGGGGCTTTTTACCAGGTTCGCCTGGTACGTCAGTTGCTCCCCTTTCTGGATCGGGATGCTCTGTGCACAGTCACCCATGCCCTCGTCCTTTCTCGCCTGGACTACTGTAACGCTCTCTGCATGGGGCTGCCCTTGAAGAGCACCCGGAAGCTTCAACTGGTCCAGAATGCAGCTGCGCGGGTTGTCATGGGGGCACCCAGGTACTCCCATGTTACACCCCTTTTAGGCGGCCTGCACTAGTTGCCGGTTGTCTTCCGGGTGCGATTCAAGGTACTAATTATGACCTTTAAAGTGCTCCATGGCTTAGGCCCAGAGTACCTGCGAGACCACCTACTGCCACCGGTAGCCTCCCATCGTCCAGTGCGATCCCACAGGGTTGGCCTCCTCAGGGTGCCGTCGGCCAAACAGTGTTGACTGGTGACCCCCAGGGGGAGAGCCTTCTCTGTGGGAGCGCCTTCCCTCTGAAATGAGCTGCCCCCGGAGCTTCATATAATCCCCAACCTCCGGTCCTTCCAACGCACCCTAAAAAGTTGGCTTTTCCAGCAAGCCAGCCTGGCCTGAACAAAACAAATCAAAGTATTGATTATTGTTAATTTTAATTTGAATTCTTTTTTAAAAAATGTGTCACTGTTAATTTTAATTGGGTTTGGGGATATCCTATTTAATTTCTTTTTAACTTTTGTAGCATGTTTTTCTTTTAATGTTGTGCGCCGCCCTGAATCCTTGGGAGAAGGGCGGCATATAAATCGAATAAACCTCAAACCTCAAACCTTCTGGTTTCTAGCATTGGTGCATGCAGAAAGTCCAGCTGATTGTTGTGTGCACACATGCACGCTAGAAACCCGGAAGAGGAACGGGCGATGCTGCACGTGCCAGACGACATGGCTCCGTGGGCCATTTCAGTCAAGAATGCCATAGGTTCGCCATCAGAGACTTAAGAGAGTGCTTATTGTGAAGCAGTATATAGGTTTAAGGGATATTGCTATTGCTAAGTGCTATAACGTGGTTGGTTGGTTGGGGTTTGGGAGTTGCTTCTATGATGCTTCTTCCTTGCGATGAGTTTTCAAATCCTGCTAAATTGAGGAAACATAGATTGGGTTTTTTGATGAAACTTGAGGACGACAGGGTTGATTGACAGAAAAGGAGACCGCTTGAGGAAATGAGGGCTTCTCTTTTTGAGATTTTAATGCAAGACTTGATGGCCAATTATATGATGCTGTGCTAGAGGATTTTTGACATTAGCTTCTGAGAGGTTCTAAACAATCACACATTGCTTATCCACAGGTTTCTTCCCCAAAGAGAGATTAAAAATGGAGAACTGCAAATCTGTTTACTCCACCCATACACTTTGTTATTGTGCATGATACTTCTCCCAAGTTTTGAAAGTTTGTATAGATACAAATCCACTTTTAATGATAGGAATCGGAACTTCTGTTTGAAGCAAATGCTGATTATTTCTTTCCCACCACAGTTATTGACTCTTTAGCACCATCATGTGCCCGAAACCATACTAGAAACAAAATGTGATATAGCACAATAGCAAGCAAGACTTTTCTACTGAAAAATCTTATGCTGGGGCTTGTGATAATAATAACAACAGAAACAAGCACAACCACTGTTTCATTCCTCCAGTCACATGTGATATTTTGTCTTCACTTAATGACTGCAGTGATTTTCTTAACGACTATGGTAAAAAATGGCTGTGAAATTGGGTTCAGTCACATGATGACTCACAAGGATGACATTGCTTAGAGACTGAAATCCTGCTCTCAATTGTTGTCGCAAGTCACCTGTGTTAATAAATGAAGACTGCAGACACCAGGAGAGCTTTTCCTGTTGTATGATTTCTTGAAATATCTTTCAGGTCCCTAAGATCCTTATTGGGACACTACCACTACCATGGGGTGAGGCTTCGATGCTCCTTTGCAACTTCTTTCCTGTATCAGGTCTTCCTGTCACTTTGATGTACCTTCTTGGGAAAGGGCGGGTGGGGGGAATTGCCTAGGGCCATCTGCTTGATCTCAGCTATGAGGGAATGGGCAAAACGGCACCTGAAAACAACTTCTTATCACCTTTCTCAGCTCAAGTTCTCACAACTTCGCACCTGTGGATTGGCTCGCCTCAGACTGGGCATAGTTTTCTGCAATGTTTAACATAACAGTTTTTGAGTGAGAACTTCAGATCCTGCCTTGCTTTCCTTGCTATCACTTTCTCCCAATAAAAGTTTCCTTTGGAAATAATGCCTGTTTCAATAGTTGTGCTCTCTTGAGGAAAGAGGAGATGCAATTCTTTACAATAGCTCTGGAAATAATAAGTTTTGGAAAATATCTCGGTATCTTCCAAATGTTGCTCCTGTGACCTCTGATTATCCTGTTTCTTTCTAGGCTTGGCTGACAGAAATCCACGAATATGCAAAGCAAGACGTGGTCCTTATGTTGCTGGGAAACAAGGTGAGTGTTTGACTTACTGCCTGATGTTGGACTGCATCTGTTTTGGACATAGAAGCTGTTTAAGAAGGGAAGAGGGCAGAGGAAGCTAGAGACGCTTTGCACAGGAAGAAATAAAACACGCATCCACCTCATACCTTGGTTTGGTCCAACCATGCTCCCAGGTGATGGGACGTGTTATCCGAGCAGAATGCACTGCTCTTGCTGCAAACATTGATGTTTTCTTGTTGCACTTAGGTGGATTCAACCCAAGACCGAGTGGTGAAAAGAGAAGATGGGGAGAAATTAGCAAAGGTACGTTGGGCACCCTCGTTATTAAAATTACGGGCAATTTGGCTCCAGGAGAGCATCAAAAAGTTGCATCTGCTTCCACAATAGCTAATCTCTTCTGCTTCACCTTGTTATAGAAAATTACAGGGAAAGATGCCAAGCAAAATTACGCACTATGCCCAGCTGGAAGAGATCAAAACTTTACAAGAAATTGGAGATAATTATGCAGATAATTGTGCTCATTCTGCATTTGCAGGGGGTGGCAGACTGCATTCGGTCTTGCCTCGGTCTTTGTTTATACAACCAAGGATTGTATTTGCCTTTTTGGCTGCTGCCGCACACTGCCGGCTCCTGTTTAAGCAATTCTCTTAAATATGACAATCTGTTTTCCGTTTTCGTGCAGCCAAGAGACAAAAATCACAGGATGACTTCCATTGAAAGAATTAGCTCTATTCAGTGGAACTTCCGGCTTCTTAGAGTCCATCACTCTGTCCATGCGATGGTAGGAGGACTCCTGCGAAAGGCAGCAGGTTGGGCTAGAAGACCTACAGGGTCCCACCCAACCCTAGGATCGTAGGATTCAATTTTATGCAGCATCTCTGGACTGCGGTAATGTACCAAAGGTACTTCCACCCCAGGGACCTCTTGAGGCAGCCTCTCTAGGATAGCATACATGCAGAGGGCAACTCTGACACAGAACCACAGAATCCGTGTGGGATTGTCCATGCCCAATCTGAGAAGGAAAGGAAAACAATGAGCCCCCAATGCCTTGTTTCTTTGGTGCAGGAATACGGGGTGCCGTTTATGGAGACCAGCGCCAAGAGCGGATTGAATGTGGACTTAGCGTTCATGGCCATCGCCAAGTAAGTCCCTTCATTTCCATTTTCCCATCAAGTGCAAATCCATCGCCAACACACAGCTCCCAAGAACATTGTTTGCTGACATTTGGCAGAATAAGTAGTAGAAAGGGAGTGCAGGGTCCCTTAACATATAAGAAAGGATAGGATAAGTTTCATTGTCACTTTTTTCTGTGAATATACTGGAACACATTAAAAAATGAAATTCAGAAAGAGAGATGGGAGAGAGAGAGAGGGAGAGAGACAGAGAGAGAGAGAGAGACATATGCATATAGACCAGTGGTGGGTTTCAAAAAATTTTGGAACCTACTCTCTGGGTGTGGCCTCCTTTGTGGGAGTGGCTTGCCGGCCATGTGACCTGGTGGGAGTGGCTTGCCAGCCATGTGTTTTCTTTCTTTCTTTCTTTCTTTCTTTCTCTCTCTCTCTCTCTCTCTCTCTCTCTCTCTCTTTCCTTCCTTTTGTCTCTGTGTTCCTTTTTCTTTTTTTTCTTTCATCTCTCTCTCACTCTTTTTCTTTCTTTTTTCTTTCTTTTTTCTTTCTTTCTTTCTTTCTTCTTTTCTTTTTCTTTCTCTCTCTCTCTGTGTCAGTGTGTCTGTGTGTGGGGGGGCAGTGGTTGGTTTCAAAAAATTTTGGAACATCTTCTGTAGGTGTGGCCTGCTTTCCAGGTCCACTGGTGGAACCTCTTCTAACCGGTTCGGTAGATTTGACGAACCGGTTCTACCGAATAGGTGCGAACTGGTAGGAACCCACCTCTGATATAGACGCATATACATGCGTCTATACATATATACACATAGATAACGGTCTATTTTGGAATACATAATAGAAAAGCTTTGAGAGTTAACAAGGTTGATGCTAGATGGTATAAAGTTATTCCAGAAACACTCTTGAGAGTGCAGCCAAGCATGGCACCACCATTTCGGAGGGGGAAAAGGTTCTATCAGAAATTCTGGGAGATGAAGAGACATGTGGAGCAAAGCAGACAAGAGACATGAAATCTGTCTGGATAAGGGTAACTGCAGCCTATGAGATGAGTTTGGCCTAGTGGTTAAGGCGCCAGGCTAGAAACGAGGGGACTAGGAGTTCTAGTCCTGCTTTAGGCATGAAAGCTGGCTGGGTAGCTTTGGGCCAGACTTCAAACTGCATCCTGTTTGGTTTGATGGCAGAAGCACCTCAGATAGAAAGTCCCTACAGAGAGTGTTGAGGACAGTGGAGAAGATTATAGAAAGTTCGCTCCCCATTATTCAGGATGCTTCTTATAAGTGCTATGTGCTCACAGTGTGTTTCTGCTGCTCCCCTCTGGGAGGAGGGTTAGGTTAGAGGAGGAGCTGCCTGGCTGCGCATGGGAGAGCTGACCAAGCCTTGTGTTCAATTGCCAGGGAGCTGAAACACCGGTCCATGAAGCTGCCCAATGAGTCCCGGTTCAGACTGCACGACTACGTCCGGAAGGAAGTGAAAGGCACTGGCTGCTGCCGCTCATAGACTCTCTCTCGGGGGTCCTGACCAGACCCCACCCCCCCTCAAGGAGACTTGCCACAAGCAGCCCATCCTGCCTGCTGCAACCATGTCTGCCCCTCTTGTTCTCCTCCTTCCTGCTGCACAAGCTCTACAACTCTCTTCCTTGTGTCTTCTTGTCTTTGTCCAGCTGAAACTCTGGAAGGATAAATGGAGGGGGGGTGGCAGCTTCCTTTCCTTCCCCGGGGGCAGGCAGTTGGTTTCCCAAGAGGTTAGGAGCAGCAACGGACAATCTGAATGCAGACAGGGCATTTGGGGGTGGGGAAGGGAGAGGTTTGTGCAGTCTCATGTTCTGCACAAGTGCCACCCAACGGGAGTGGGGCCACAGGGGAGCCTCCCCTAAGTCCTTGCCAGGGAGGGTCCAGTTGCCGTGGATTGACTTAATATAGCGACTGTTTATGTGGGACTTCAGCTCCTTTCATCATTACTGCCTCAACGAGTACCCAAACACGGGGATTTATTTTTTTAAACGATCCAACTTAAATGTTTGGTGTGCGCTGTTGCTCAGTTTTTCAAACACATTTTTTTTTCAAAGCACCCAAACTCAATGATTCTCCTTGGCTGTCGTTTGCTAGCCATCCTGTCCACAGGGCAGAATAAAATGTTCCCTCTGCTCTAGCTTTGGTTGTTGTGCTGCAGCTCTGGCAATTTCCCTGCACAATGGGGTATGCCTTTTTTGGGGGGGGGGGTAGAAGAGTAGCACAAAGGGAGCAAACTTACATGATCAAGATAAGTTGGGTCGTTCATTTCCTTAATGCTTCTCCAGTGGTTGATCCCAAGGATGGTTGATCTCTTTCCAGGAATTCTATCCCCATTGGGGGTAAAAATGTGGTTCTCTGATGGCCCTCTGCTTGGACATTGGTCACCCACCCAAAGAAGGGAGAGGGACCCAGACCCCCAGTGGCAAGTGGGGAAAATGCTTCTCCAGATCAAGGCTAGCAAGGTAGTCCAGCAGGCTTAATTCTTGGGTCCAGCTGGTGGGATAGAGATGTAGCAGGCAGTTGTGGTGGTCAGTGGTTACAATGCAGCATTGCAGGATGACTCTGCCCACCAGCAGTTCGATCCTAGCCAGCTCAAGGTTGACTCAGCCTTCCATCTTTCCAGTCTGTAAAATGAGGACCCAGATTGCTGGTGGGCGATAGGCTGACCCTGTAAACTTCTTAGAGAGGGCTGTAAATTACTATGGAGTTATATATAAGTGCGATTGCTCTCTCTCCATCATCCATCTCCTTCTCTCGCTGTGGTGGTTCAGTGGTTAGAATGCAGTATTACAGGCTGACTGCCACCACTAGGAATTCGATCCTGACTGGCTCAAGGTTGGCTCAGCCTTCCATCCTTCTGAGTTTGGCAAGAGGCTGACTCTGTAAACCACTCGAAGAGTGCTGCAAAGCACTATGAAGCTATATATATATATATAGCTTCATAGTGCTTTGCAGCACTCTTTGAGTGGTTTACAGAGTCAGCCTCTCTCTCTATATATATATGACTAAGTGCTATTACCAACTCCTCCAGCAGAAGGCTTGAAGCGTATAGAACCCCGAGATTAGGATGGCCACTTGCTCTCCCCGCCCTGACTGAGGGGATCCTGTCCAGCTGTAGGACAGGCTCTGCTCTTCCATGGAATCATCTTTGCTTCAGCATTTTTACTTGGCCGTGACTTGCTAGCAAGGGGCTCCTTGTTTGCACCAGCCTTCTCCAACCTGCAACCCTCCAGATGCGTAGGAATGTCAACTCCTACAATCCCACTAGCGCAGCCAAGGTGGAAGTCGAACATGCCTGGGGAGCGCCTACTAGCGTAGAGCTCTTTCATGGCAGCTTCTGGCTCGATTGTGCAATCCAGTCAAGTCAGCAGCCAAACCTTAGCAGCAGGACAGCCTGTTTATTTCAGGGTATTGGGCAACGTGGATTAGGTGCTTTGCGAACCGTGTGCTAAGTTGCTATTGGGCTTTCCTTGTTAAATGTCGTTTTTCTTGTGCCCAGCAGATGTGTTTTAAGAGTCCTTTACACAAGCCCCAAATTGGGAATATTGTCACCCTTCTTCAAGGAAGACACCTATCAAAGCAGCTTGCATGTTGCCCGTCTGCAGTTCTTAGTGGCTTGTACATTCACAAGCCGGGAGGAAACTGCGTGCAATGCAGAACTGCAGGAGTTGGGTCAGCCTTAACTTCCAAGGCCCTGCATTGGTGGCTTGGCTTTGGCAACCCCCATCCGACAAGCGCATGAGCTGCCTTGGCAGGGACCCAGCCTGCTTCCGACCTGGCTTTGGTGCCATGTAGCTGGAGGCCGCTCCAGTTCCCAAGTGTCTGGAAAGTGTTATTTATGTACCAAGGTAACTGTTGGCTCTTGTTTATAGCTTTTTGGGGTTTCTCATAATAAACAATTTTTTAATGATGCTTGCTTCTCAAGGTCTAAAAGCAGGCCTCCTTCCTAAAAAGTCAGTGTCTTTCTTTGCCAGTACCACCACATCCATACAAGTGAAAATAACTTTACATTCTTCCTAAGATCCCAAAGGCCCTTTCTACTAGGAATTTAGCGTAAAGGTTAGTTTGGCTGAAAGAGCTGTCCACAGGGACATCACACTGAAAACAAAGGGGGGGGGGAGACCATAGCGTGCTCTCTTGGGACAGGGGAAAAACACTTTGGGCTAACCAATCTAAAATCTTTCCCTAACTGGCTGGAGAGCCTCACTTAGGAGTAATGGTTCTGCTTAGAATCCCAAGTGTTTTTTCTAAAGAACAACTGGACTTTGTTTTTCCTTGAGCATGTTGCACTTCTCTTCCCAGCTTCTTCAGTTCTGACTGAATGGTGAATGGAAGGATTTATATTCCTTGCTGTCATCCCGTTGTTACCCTAGTATTTACTGAGAGTTGAAGCCACTTGGGGGTTAATCTGCGCCCTCAGGGTCATGTGAATAATGGAAATAAAAGCAAGGAACCTTGCTGGAGCTGCTGAAACCCATTCCAAGCAGTTCCAAGAAGATTCCACATCCGTTTGCACTATTTTAGGAAAACACAAGTCCATTTGCTTTTTTAAAAAATCACCTTTGGGGCAACCATCACCTGGATAACTGGGAATCTCCATAGACACTCTACTTAACTAAAGAACTTAAGGCACACCTAGATGATGCAGTTACTTTTCAGTCCTTATTTCACCATTATTCAATTGAAATTTGGCAACTTGGGAGATTAAGGCCCTTCTGCATTTCTGTCAAGCGTTTGGAAGGGAAGAATGATTTTTTTCTTTGGCCTTCAAAGCACTTGCATACTTCAAGCATAGCCAAGGTGGCACAGTGGTTAGAGTGCAGTACTGCAGGCTACTTCAGCTGACTGGTAGCTGCAATTTGGCAGTTCAAATCGCACTGGCTCAAGGTTGACTCAGCCTCCCATCTTTCTGAGATGGGTAAAATGAGGAGCCAGATTGTTGGGGGCAATAGGCTGACTCTGTAAACCACTTGGGAGGGCTGTAAAAACACCATGAAGTGTTAAGTCAAGTGCTATTGCTATAGCGACATAATTTTGAGCTTACCAAGATAAATGAATAATGGAGTTTGACACAGTCAACTCTGAAAACTCATTGTGTCTAAGGTGATTAGGAAGTTCAAACATTCCAAATTGTTAAACTTTATTCTTAAAGAATCAAATTAACAGTTTATCTGCCACAACAGATTGGGCTCATAAATGTACAATAGGTATTTCACAATACAATGGCAACAACTGACACTAAATAACTTCCAAAATTCAGCGATTTTTCATTTTACATTAAAAATTTTCATTAGTGGCAAAGGATTAGATATATTGGAATGGTTCATACCAAAGGCAGCAAAAATGAAATGACTAAAAATTAAATCTTCAAAAATATAGTCTTTTTAAGCTTGCCAAAATTATTCAGCATTCACTGAAACATTGCAAGCTTTTGATGCATTAGAACTATTTAAAAAAATCATCTGCCAGCCTGAGTACCATATATTTCCAATGTTGGATCCCCCATTTCAATCTACTGTTTGGAATCTTTGTTCCAAGCAACACTCAGTTGTCACCAGGTGTTTGTGGATTTTTGTAACTGCTGCAGAGAAGCAGCTCCCCACCCCCTTCCTGTCCTGCCTGCAGCATTTGAGTTTAATGCAAAGGGCAGGTATTCTGCCTGCTCAAAAGTAAAAAATGCACAACTGATGCATTTGAGATCCAACTACAAAGGAGCCTTGCATGTTGAGGTTGCCTGTCCCAGCAGGTGAACAGTATCATTTAACCTCATTTCTATTCCTCCCAATGAAATGTTAAATGAACATGTGGGTCATTAAGCAGAGCTTGGGACCCCTCCTGGGTGGGGGAGGCCTGCCTAACCTGGTGTCAGATCTCCCACCACTTAAACCCCTAAATAGAAACAGTCCTGGGCTCCATTTGCTGAGAAAAGTATTCGAGAATTTGCAAATCTTCTTTCCCACCATTTCCATGACCCAGAACTTTGAGACAAAGCAGATTTTGTCAACTTCTACTGTAGTCGTCCAGGGACACTTCATCCCTCATGTCAGACCTGCCACCACTTAAACTCCTAAATAGAAACAATCCTGGGCTCATTTGTTGAGAAAGGTAGTTCAATTGAAGGACATAAGGCCACCTGCAAAAAACAATACATGGGATTATTTGAATAGCTTTTAACCATTATTATTTGGCTCTTCGTAACCTCCCTGCCC
Source organism: Thamnophis sirtalis (assembly GCF_051295495.1). NCBI lineage: Eukaryota > Metazoa > Chordata > Lepidosauria > Squamata > Natricidae > Thamnophis > Thamnophis sirtalis. The sequence goes on along the minus strand of NW_028261394.1, from coordinate 19,715,981 downwards.
AACACTGATGTTAACACTGCCCTAGTATTCAACAATGGCTCAGTATATAACAAATATAGCCTTCCTTAGAAAAAAAAAAGGCATTGAAGTTTTTCCAACATCTTAGAATGTATTCAATTGAAAACAATGCTATTTTAACCTGTCTTAAAAGTGACTTTATTTTATTACCTGTGCTGCAATACTTGTCTTCTATTTCCATCTGCTTCTAAAAAGAAAAAAAAACCCACAAATGCCATTGATTTTTTAAACCAGCAATCACGAAACTCAATATTCCAGAGAAGTTGGGTCAGACAATTTAGACATTGTATAAAACTGAAGACCTGCCCAACTGGGAGGCCCTGGTTTTAGAACTGATCTAAAGTAACATTTCCCCCTATCTCAATTCAGACCCAATACCTTATTATATGAATGCCAAGCCTCAGATCATGTCTAAAATCATCAACTGCAAGCAGTTTTCATACGAGGTGTCAGAAAATTAAAATTAGAGTTCATCATTGGCTGGCATTTAGGGTTAGATCTCTCCAACTCCAGCGACACTATGAAACTCAGTCTCTCCACTGTCTCAGTTATAAAATGAGCCGGGTCCCCTCAGCCACTATCCCCATCTAGCTGGCAGAAAGCTACTGGCATCCTCAGCCGCTTGAGTCTCAGTCAAAGCTTTTCCACCACAGGACTGACCACACAGCTGTTACAGCCCAAGTCCAGTAAAGCCAACATCCTCCCCATCTCTGAAGGCACCATTAGATTCCACTGAGATGGTCTCAGGAGATTACCTGTCAACTTACTTGATGGTGTCACCTTCACTCTGAGGAGCCAACTCTACCACAACCTTCACGCTTTTCAGTGCTGACTGGATATGCCAATGATGGGATTCAAAATTGATGTTCCATTGGTGTCCTCCTCACTTGCACCTTTCTTCGAGCATCATCAGCTATGTGGTGTGCTCTCAACTATTTTTGACTGAAGGAATAGGGTCTCATTATTTTAGAGATAGGACAATTACACTAATGGTCATTAGGTTGCTTATGTTGGAAACAGGAACGTTCTGTTCATTTTTCAAAAAACCCTTTTGATTCTGTTGAATTTACAGCAATTGTGTCAAGTGTGTGGTAAGATTCACTTGGGGCAACCAGGGATCCCGAGCAGCCATCTGAGAAAGTTTCACAGGCTCCTCGGTTCTTGATTGCCTCTTGTAGGGCATAGCTCAGCGTATCCTCCAGGTTCTCATCAAGAGGGCACATTTCTCCTGTCCCTCTCATGTCACTCCAGCCTGTGGGAACTTCAGCTTCCTCAGTTGATTACCCTCTCAAGGACCATTGACAAATCAGCATTCAGGAAGACCCAAGATTGTAGGTCTCACAGCGTGTGTGATGTCATGTGCATGGGAAGATACTGGAAAAAATTAAAACAGAGATCTGTTAACATCTACAGCAAAATGCTCTGGACATAATATAAACTCTAGCAAGTCATTCAACAAAGTAGACTACAACCTACTTCTTGGTAAACTAGAAAAAATGTGGGATAGACAGCAACACCAAGAGATGGATTTGTAACTGGCTGGCAAACCATACTAACAAGTAATCCTTAATGGTACTACATCTACATGGAAGGAAGCAATAGCAGTTAGACTTATATACCGCTTCATAGGGCTTTCAGCCCTCTCTAAGCGGTTTACAGAGTCAGCATATTGCCCCCAACAACAATCTGGGTCCTCATTTTACCCACCTCGGAAGGATGGAAGGCTGAGTCAACCCTGAGCCGGTGAGATTTGAACAGCCAAACTGCAGAATTGCAGTCAGCTGAAGTAGCCTGCAGTGCTGCATTTAACCACTGCGCCACCTCGGCTCTTGGTTACTGCAAGGTTCAGTCTTAGACCCAATAATAGTCGTAAATGACTTAGATGGGAGAATAGAAGGGGAACTCATCAAATTTGTAGATAACAATAGCCCGGAACTCAAAATGATCTTGATCTTTGCATAATGGGCCCTATCCAAGAAAATGAAATTGTGGAGAAAAGCAAGGTTTCACACCTGGGCAGAAAAACCAAAGGTATAACTACAGATTAGGTGGAACTTGGCTCAAAAACAGTAACTTAAAGGGATACCTTGGAGTCCTAAGGGGCGATCCCTTAAACATAGCCAGCAGTGTGGCAGCAGCCAAAAAAGCTAATTGACGTTTAAGTATTGCTACCACTTTATAAAACCCTAGTTAAGACCACGTTTGCATCCAGGTTTTGGTCACATTCCAAAACAGTTGAGACTCTGCTGGAACTGGGTATGGCTAATCTAGAGGTTGTTGTAGCTTTGATTAGCCTATAGACCATATCAAAGCACACCCCTACAATCTACCCCAATCAGTCCCACGTATGCAGATCTCAACTGAACCATTTTGTTTAAGTCCTGTGCTGTCTCCAATGTTATTCTCAGGTTCTGGCTGCACATAAAGTAAGTTGTTTTGATATGGGGATCCCAATGGGCCCTTCGTCCAGTATATGGACCACCCCCTTATATAGGCAACAATCAAATAGCACGTGAGCCTGGTCTCACCAAAAGCCCCCGCGGTGTCCTGGGGCCTTGGGATAAAGGTAGGCGCCGCGGCCGCGTGTCACTCCGGCCACAAGGCGAGTCGAAGGCCCAAACGCCCAGGAGACCCATCACACCGTCGGAGCAAATGCAAGAAAGGACGATTCGCCCACACGTGTGTCTTTTATACTGCTTTCCGCTTTCCGATTGGCTAGCATTTCTGCGCGAAACCAACCAATCCCATTGCTCCTTTCCTCTCCCCTTCGTAACCAATGAACATTCGCTATCTTTTGCTTTTTCTTAAACCGGCCGCGTCCATTCGCCGTTCGCTTTAGGACTTCCTCTTCGACCTCTTGAGGGGGAGGGGGAGGTCATTGGATTGGATGAGGCGAAAAGACTCCGGAGGCCGGGATGGGCGGGAAGCGCTCCCCCAAATCCTAAAGGCTGGGGGAGAAGAACTGTAATAACGCGAGACTTCGGACCCGGAAGGGGCGGGCGAGTCTCCTGCACCGCGGACCCCGATGGGAGTTGTAGGCAACTCACAATCTAACGGGACCCGGGTCTGTGGAAACGCTGCGCTTCCCAGGACTACGAATCCCGTCGACTCAGGAGGGGGGATTTAGGAAACGGCACTTCCGGCCCTGCTGCTGCTGAGAGGGGAGCGGACGAGACGGGCGGCTGTGCGCTTTGCGGCAGCGGCGGGGAAGCGGCGGAGAGGCGCCATGCGGTGGGCGGCCGCACGCAGGCTGGCCCCGCCGCTCCGGCTGCCCACAGGTGAGGCGGGAGGGAGCGCGGCGCTCACAGGCCCGGAGGAGGAGGAGAAGGCCGCCTCCGGCTCAGCTCCTCAGGCCGCTGAGGAGACGATGCCCGGTGGACTCCAGTTTCAATCAGCCCCCTCAGTGCAGCCGTTGCGGCCGGGGACGATGGGAGCCGCAGCGCCCGGGGAGCGGAGACGTCCCCGGCCTGTCACGGGGCCCCTGAGGGAGGAGTAGCAGCGCCGCCCTCGGACTGCCCTCCGGTCTGGGAGTCTCGCTTGGCTGGGGCTTCTGGGCTCTGTAGTCCCACAGCACCTCCGGAGGGGGCCACTTGCGGAAGGTGGGAAGTTCTTTGGGTGTTTTCCCGCCCCCTCCCCAAAATAAATGCCTTCCTTCTACCTTTCGGCTGCTTTGCCTGCAAAGGACCAGCTTGGAAAGGAGAAGGAAGGGGGCTCTGATGTGCTTCCTTGGTCCTCTCTCATCAGGTGGATAAAAATGGATTTTTTTTAAAAAAAACCATTTTAATAAAATGCTTTTGGAGTAAAAGTCTATCTAAAGGTTTAAGATACATTTACATTTTAAGATACATTCATAATTTAGTTTATTCAGCATGAAATGGAGGTTAGATATGTCGCATATGAGGCTGTAGATTCTGCAATATTTACGATGTTGGTAAACTCATTCAATGTATCCAAGCTCTGCAAGCTAAACAGGAAACCTTCATTTTGTTTGCAAATAATATGAAAGATTCTAATTACCAGCAAGAAGGAGGCTTTAATCTGAAAGAGCACCTGTCATTTCAGATCCATCCTGGCAGCATCTGTTAGTGGGCATCTTCCTGGAAACAGTGAAGGACCAACCCGCAGTGCCTCTGCCAACAAAAATGGGGCTCAGGAGCGCTGCACGTGGCCCTCCCAAGCTCCGTTTTCACTGGCAGAGCGTTGCAGGAGGTGGTCGCAGCCGAAAACGGGGCTCGGGAGCCTGACCCCCAAAGTCAAACATAACTGATGCAGCTCCCAATAAAATTGAGTGTGATACCCCTTGTTTAGAAGCTTTGAGAAAGCAGCCAGTTCATCCCCCTCTCTGTTTAACCTAGTATGTTAGCAATAAAGAGCCACTCAAAATGCCATTCTTACCCCTTGAAGTTCAAGCCAATGTAAACAGATTGAATTTTGACCTGGGACCACGTATATTTGCCTTCATTCAAGACTGAACTTCAGCTCTTTTCTGAATCTCTCAAATGATCTGCCTTATATCCATTTGGAATGTATCCCGAAGATATAGAAGGCCTACCTTTTACACAAGCAGAATCACCAATCAGGCTTCTCTGAAAGATCTCAGATTCCAGTCTGGTCTGTATCAGATTGGACAGCATTGTCTTTCATTTCTTAAGTCTTTGTACAAGGTCCACTCCCTCCAGAATAAATAAAGGCTAGAATGACTCAAAACGTCAGTTGAAGTAACTTAAGCAAAGTTCTTGCCTTCTCAAAGGTGAAGCAAACATTTCACACAAGCAAGCCAGGTAAGTTTAGGTACAAAGTTCAAGAGGTTTTCTTGCTCCTGTGCTGTCGAGTTGTAAGCAGAATAGCTCTCTTCCGTATCCTGAAAGAAATGGTTCATTGAACAAGTCAACCCAGGGTGCTCTTTGGGGCACAAATGACCAGGTGCAAATTATCCTACTTCAGGCATATTAAGTGAAGACCTAGCTCTTTGGAAAAGGCTGTAATGTTGGGAAAGGTAGAAGGAAAAGAGGACGACCACTAGCAAGGTGGATGGAATGCACCATTGGGAGATATGAAAGAACAGATGAGGGATTATTTTAGAGAAAATCCATCTATGTAGTCACTTTTTTTTTCTTTTGATGAAAAGAAGGACTAGGAATGACATGAGAACAGTATTCCAATATCTCAGTGGGTGCCACCTAGAAGGGAGTTATGCATGTGAAGGCAGGATGAGAAGCGATGGATGGAAATTGATCAAGGAGAGAAGCAATCTAGAACTAAGGAGAAATTTCCTGACAGAACAATTAATCAGTGGAACGGTTTGCCTTCAGAAGTTGTTGGTACTCCAGCACTGGAAGTTTTTAAGAAGAGATTGAACAACCTTTTGTCTGCAATCGTGTAGAGTTTCCTGCCTGAGCAGGAAAAGAAAAGACCTCCAAGGTCAATGCCAACTCTGTTATTCCGATCCTTTAATCCCATTGTTTTGGGGTGGAGTCGGGGCAATTGAGTGGGGCTGAGCGTTTATTGTCCAGATGCCCTTCCTGACACCTAGGTGGAGTTCAACAGCAGATATTTTATCTTCTGCCTAGGATCAAACTCCCAACCTTCTGAGCAGGAGGTGAGTGTCTTCACCTCTGGGCCACCATGCCGCTCATCTATGTAGTCATTAAAAGTTGAAAATGACTTGATAGCATATAATGTTAGTCTTTTTAAATGCCAAGTGTGTGTTATCTGAATGTGGGTTTCTAGCTTTCAGGTTCCAATTGAAGGCATATTAAGCTTTCCATGATCTGTGGTTTGGGTGCATGCACATATAAATCTAGGCAGTAGAGGCATGTCCTTAAGACAGAAATGGACATCTGAGCTAAACATTTACATCAATGAGACGTATACACCAATGTCAAAGATATTGGTTGTGCCCTTGACAAGTTATACATTTGGAATAAACTGCAACAGGATATTTAGGAACCTGCACCATTAATCATTATGGGGGAAGGAGTTCAGCCTCACAATTCAGGGAGACGAGCGTTTGGATGCTACTCTCAAGGAATGTGTAAGCAGTAGCCTGGTCTTAGAAGCTATGCAGTTTTAGGCATGGGCTTTGAAAGAGAGAGAGATGACTGAAGAATTCAAAAGTTTAAGGCTTGGCTGTGGAGCAGAAAACATTTTGAAAGAAGCCTTTGGCGAATAGTTTCTGTGCTGTTGCCCTTTTAGTCTGGGTTTTTAACATATTAAAATATTTTTAAGGATTTAGGTGTCTTATCTTTATTGCTGGTATTTTTATTTGAGTGAGTGAATGAGAGTGTGTGTGTGTGTGTGTGTGTGTGTGTGTTATAGATGTGAAGGTACAAAGTTGATGTTTTAAGCATCATGTGTTAAGATTATTTACTCCCGAGAGCCTCAAGCTGGCTCATTTTTCTCACACAAAATTAGTGCAAGGATTAAAGCCCTCATTTGACTTTTGCTGCTGAAACAGGCAAAAAAAGCAAAGTTGAACATTTTGCAAAGTTGAACATTTTGCAAAGTTGAACATTTTCAGTCTGCTTTTAGTAATTCTTGTCCACTGAGGTCCTAGGTAGGACGTAGGGCATGCATAAAAAGGTTACATGCTCAGGTTTGGTAAAAACTAATTTTACCATTCTTTCTGATCTTGGTGAAATTACATGAGTGATCTCTGTGCAGGCCATAATTTCAGATCACAGTAGAATTTCCCTACCTATCTGCACCTCCAGAGTGCTGCTTGAATTCTGAAATGAGTGGATCTTGTGGTGTTTCCAAAGTGAAGGTGTGGGAGGAGTAACCAATGGGTATTAACCAAGCCCTCTTGCCTAGGAGACTGAGGTAATCTTTCGAGGCCACACCTACGGTCCTCCTATGACCTCCCCAGATTAACCTCAGTCTCCGGCCTGAAAGGAGCGTTTCTCTGACTCTCCCTTCACTTCGAAGACTCAGGAGTTTTTTTGTTTGCAGGATTCTTTTCCATAGGATTTTTACTTACAGCTGCTTCTATCCACCTCTCCTCTGCTGTGCTCTGCGCTGCTGGATTCAAGCCTTGCTGTTTGCCAGTGTGTGCGCGTGCCCCGAGCGACCGGACGGTCGCGTTAAAGGGGAGGAAGCCTCCGCACCTCAGGGGCATCAGCAGCGACCGCGCGGCTTCTGAGAGGGCCGACGAAGACCTCACGAGGCCCAGGGATCCCTCGGAGATCGTCTCCAACGCGGCCCAGCTCCAGGAGAAGGCTCGGACCGCAGGTCGGCGGTCGCCATCTTGCCGCCGCCATCTTAGAGAGCACATGGGCGAGTGCATGATTGGCGTTCCTCCGACGGACACCGAAGGTGTTCAGAAAGCACCAGTGAAGCCGGAAGAGGCTTCAGCCAGGATCCACTCCGCCAGTGATCCGGGGAGTACTCCAGAGCGGTGCCCGCCGGCAATCCAAGCCGCAGACCAGCGGCAGAAGAAGAAGGTGGATTCAAGGTCAGAAGAGTGAATCCGCCCCCAACTTAAAGGCCAGCTGAGCAAAGAGGAGGTTTGGTGGCACCAGAACCGTGAGTAAATGCCGGAGGCAACCAGGAGCAGGGATCCCAGGCCCAGAGCCCCAGAGGGTGTGGATCCAGACGAGGGGACCTCTAGGGGAGTTTCCCCGGTTCCCAGGGGGAGATCCCCAGTGACAAGGGACAAGGCCAGGGCCCCTAAGAAGGCTTCCCCCAGGAAGGAGACCAGAACCACCAGGGCCTCGGCCAGAGGTTTCAGGGCGACCATCAGCCCTTCCCACTCCAGGTCCCGATCTCCCCGCAGGCCTCCAGCCCAGGTTGAGGCCCGGGCAGCATCCCCTGGTTCCCCAAGGAGCTCCCTTAGAGGGCACAGTTCCCTATTGCCCCCCCCTTTCGCCTGCTCCCCTAGCGGAGTTGAGAGCGGATCCATTTGGACGCAGGGCTCCCAGTCCAGCCAGGCCTCGCTTGGCTTCTCTATCCCCTGAACCCAGGGAATATCCCCAGCCTCCAGAGCTCCAGCCTGCCCTGCCTGAGCTCACCAATAACTTCCAGGACATGCTAACCACGGCTTTGGCCCAGGTAATGGCTTCGAGTTTAAACCAGCAGCCTCGGAGTTCCAGGAGCAGGGTCTCCCAGGAGCCTCCCAGGGGTTATCAGGAGCGCCCCAGCACTTTGGCCAGCAGAAAAGCCAGGTCTCCCTCCCCCTCCACTGCTAGCGGGGCTTCCGACTTGGAGGAGGGAGAGTTGAAGGAGGTTGGGTTCTCGGAGGATGAAGAACCCCAGGCAGAGGACAAATCCACAGTCGCGGGCCTCTTTCCCCCCTCCTTATTCAGTTCCTTGCTCCGCAAGGCAACTGCCACATCAGATCTGTTTCAGTTTCAGTTCAGTTTCACTTTATTTGTATGCCGCCCTTTTCCCTGGGGGGACTCAGGGCGGCTCACAGTTCAAAAGGGGGGGGGAGGGAGGACAAACAATTTACAACATAAAAGCACTACATCATTTAACAACTCAACAGTCATACAATTCGAGTAGGGGTTAGGGTCTTTAACCCCAGGCCAGCCGGGATAGCCAGATTTTAAGTGCGGCGCGGAAGGTCTGGAGGGTGGTGAGAGTCCGGATCTCCACGGGGAGTTGGTTCCAGAGGGTCGGAGCAGCCACCGAGAAGGCTCTCCTCCGGGTAGTTGCCAGTCTACACTGGCTGGCTGATGGAATTCGGAGGAGGCCTAATCTATGTGATCTTATCGGTCTAGTGGAGGTAATTGGCAGTAGGCGGTCTCTCAAGTACCCAGATCCAATACCATAAAGGGCTTTGTAGGTGACAAGTAGCACCTTGAAGCGCACCCGGAGATCAACAGGCAGCCAGTGCAGCTCGCGGAAGATAGGTGTTACGTGGGTGAATCGGGGTACACCCACGATCGCTCGCGCGGCTGCGTTCTGGACCAGCTGAAGTCGCCGAATACTCTTCAAGGGCAGCCCCATGTAGAGCACATTGCAGTACTCCAGCCTAGAGGTCACAAGGGCACGAGTGACTGTTGTGAGGGCCTCCCGGTTCAGGTAGGGACGCAACTGGTGCACCAGGCGAACCTGGGCAAATGCCCCCCTGGTTACAGCTGACAAATGGTGTTCAAAAGTCAGCTGAGGGTCCAGGAGGACTCCCAAGTTGCGAACCCTATCTGAGGGGCGTACAATTTGACCCCCAGCCTGAGAGATGGAACACTTGGCCAATTCGTGGGAGGGAAGCACAACAGCCACTTGGTCTTTTCTGGATTGAGCACAAGCTTGTTAACCCCCATCCAGTCTCTAACAGCCTCAAGACCCTGGCTCATCACGTCCATCGCTTCATTGAGTTGGCACGGGGCGGACAGATACAACTGTGTATCGTCCGCATATTGATGGTATTTTATCCCGTGCCGTCGGATGATCTCACCCAGCGGTTTCATGTAGATGTTGAAAAGAAGGGGGGACAGGACCGAACCCTGCGGTACCCCATGTGTTAGGGGCCTAGGGGTCGATCTCTGCCCTCCGACTAACACCGACTGCGACCTGTCCGAGAGGTAAGAGGAGAACCACTGTAAAACAGTGCCTCCCACCCCCACCTCCCGCAGTCGTCGCAGAAGGATACCATGGTCGATGGTATCGAAAGCCGCCGAGAGGTCAAGGAGCACCAGGATGGAGGCATGGCCTCTATCCCTGGCTCTCCAGAGATCATCGGTCAATGCGACCAAAGCGGTTTCTGTGCTGTAGCCAGGTCTGAAGCCGGACTGGAATGGATCTCAAGCTTCTCAATTCCAGGGTGGTCTACCGCAAGTTTAAAATGGCCTCCCTAAAGTCCATCTTGGAGGGCATCCGTCCGGGCGATTTCCTAGCCTCTATTGATCTCATAGAGGCATACCTGCACATCAGAATCGCCCCGGAACATCGCAAATTCCTTAGGTTTTCCCACGAGGGTAACCACTTTCAGTACAGGGCTCTTCCCTTTGGGCTGGCCCAGCCCCCAGAACATTCACAAGGTGCTAGCTGCAGCCGCAGGCCACCTGCGCTCCCTCCCAGTCCGTTTGTTCTGTTATTTGGATGACATCCTCGTCCTAGCCAGGTCTCCAGAGTCTGCTAAACAGGACTTGGGGACCACCATCGACACCTCAGGGCCCCGGGATTTTCCATCAACCTGGAAAAGAGCCACCTGGTCCCATCCACCAGACTTTTCTGCGCATGTGCAAGACTGAGATGTCTGCTAGGCTTTTTCGTCCTGAATTAATCAGGCGAAAAATGCTGAAAACACTTTAAAGAAACAACTCCTACCAGCCAAAAAAGGGTCCCTGGGAATGACCAAGATCCAGGGGACTCGAGGAGACTGGACATTTGGAGGGGCCGCCGCTTTGGGGCGGTCCCGGACCACGCAACCTCCAGCGGTTTTTACATTATCTCTGCCGCTTGGCGACGATGGCGGCACCGCATTGACAACAGCGGCGTTTTTCGGCGATTCCAGCGGCTGCTCTCTCTTCCTGCCTTGTCTGCTCGTCGGGGTGAGCCTCTGGGGGTTTTTTCTGACTGTCTTCACCCTGGAGAGGAGGCTGCTGCGCTGGGCTGTTACCAGAGCTGGATGAATCGAGTGGCTGGCTTGCCATCGCCGCTGCAGCCTTCCCCTCCCCCCAACAGCTGTGCTGTGTTTCTCCCTGAGGAAGGGGTGGCTGGATTCTAACGCTGAAGTGGCCGGGCTGGATGGCCGGCTTTTGCCGTTGCCACTACAGTCTTCTTTGGGCCACCTTTTCTCCCCCCCCCCTTCCTCTTTGGTGCGGATCCCTCTCTGCTCGCTGTTCCCACAGTAGGCAGCGGGCGAATGATGGCGGCGTTCTCCTCCACCTCGGGACGCCTGCAACATCTTGTGATTATATCCGCCCGGCTTGCTGAACTCTTGGGGACTTTCCTGGATTACCATCATTCCGGAGGAGGTGGAGACGATTTGGGCGCCCGTAAAGACTGGGTGACTTGGATTTGGGTGGCTGATTGCAATTGCTGCCGCGATAGCCCCTCCGGGCGCCCTCCTCCCCCCTTCCCTTGTGCCTCAGCCCTTGCATTAACATTACTCTCGCCTTCTTCAGAGCCCTGTTTGTCTGGACATTTTCCCTTGGCGGACTTGGAAAGTTTATCCTATTGTCTGTTATTAACATTGTGGAGCCTCTGTCTATCTCCCCCATCGGTCATCTGGCCCTCTTTCAGCTGGGCCTTTAAACATCAAATTTTACCTAACCACAACCCCAGGGAGCCTGGACTTGCTATTTCAGCTATTCTAGCTGCTTTGGCCATCATTAGCTGGACTTCAGTTGTTTCAACCATCTCAAACGCTGACCTGAACTTGCACTTTTAACAGCTGCGCAATCTTTCTTTTTCCTCTCTTTTTTTCTTGTCTTTCTTTCTTCCCTCTTTGTATGGGATATGTATGTGATATGCATGTGATTGAGTGAATGATCCCACTTTTTTATTACCTATTGTTGTTGTATTTTTTGTGTTTTTTAATTACTATGTGGGGACTGCCTGGGTGAATGAATGAGTATGTTTGATTCGGAGGACCTGTCGAGGGACGCGGGGGCCATTGGGGTGGTTGAGGGGACCATGGATACGGGAGTGGGCCGGAGCATTACGGTCTTAACGGAGTGGCAGATATGGCGGGGACTTTAGGGCAGGCCATTACCGGGGAAGGAGGGCTCGCTACATCACAGAGATCCCTCTTTCCGGCCCTATGAGTCCCACTCCAAGGCCAGATGGCGCGAGTAACCAGGACCCTGGTCTCAGGCTGTTGTCACTAAATGCCAGGTCTGTTGTTCACAAGGCTCCCCTCATCCGGGACTTAATTTTAGACGAGAGGGCAGACCTGGCATGTATTACTGAAACCTGGCTGGGCCCGGAGGAAGGAGTCTCCCTCGTAGAGATGTGCCCAGAGGGTTTTCAGGTGCTCCATCAGCCGAGATCTCAGGGAAGGGGTGGAGGTGTGGCTATCGTTATTCGAGAGTCTGTAGCACCTCATAGGATCCCTGCTCCGGAGCTTGTCAGGTGTGAGTCCCTGCTGGTGAAGTTGGACCTCAAGGGTCAAGTAGGTTTGCTGCTAACGTACCTGCCTCCCAACTGCGTTGCAACAGCCCTCCCCTCGCTCCTCGAGTCGATAGCCGAGCTGGCAGTTGAGTTCCCCGGACTTATGGTTCTGGGGGATTTCAATTTGCCTTCGCTCGGTGAACACTCTGATGGAGCGCAGGAGTTCATGGCTTCCATGACAACCATGGGCTTGACCCAAGTAATCCGGGGACCAACCCACTCAGCGGGTCACACGCTTGACCTCGTATTTCTCTCGGAGCAGTGAAATTGCGATCTTGGTCTGAGGGGTAGCGAGATCTTGCCCCTGTCATGGTCAGACCACTACCTATTGAGACTTGACTTTCGGAGACCAAACCCCCACTGTAGGGAGGAGGAGCCGACCAGGTGGTTCCGCCCCAGGCGACTTATGGACCCTTTGGGGTCATTCCTGATACTCTCGCCCGCAGCCCGGTGGAGACCCTGGTTGCTGCCTGGAACTTGGCAGCGACGGAGTCTCTTAACCGGATTGCGCCTCTACGGCCGCTCCGAGACAGTGGATCCCGGAGGGCTCCTTGGTTTACTGAGGAACTCCGGGAGATGAAGCGCCGAAGGAGACGCCTAGAACACTTATGGAGGTCCAGTAAATCCGAATCGAGCCGAGCACTTTTAACAACCTGCACCAGAGAGTACATTCGAGCAATTAGGACATCTAAGAGAACACATATTGCCTCTCTGGTTGCATCTGCCGAGTCGCGCCCAGCCGCCCTGTTTAGGATAACCCGTTCCCTCCTAAACAGGAGGGATACGGGCGATCCGCTGCAGGGCAGGGCTGAGGATTACGTCCAATTCCTCGCGGACAAGGTTGCTCGGTTCCGGGCGGACCTGGACTCCAATTCTGCAGAACCAGCCGAGGCACTAAGGGATAATCTGGTAAGCCATCGCTGGATTGATTTTCAAGCTGTTACCCCTGAGGATGTGGACAAGGCGATGAGAGCTGTAGGTGCCTCCACATGTGTGCTGGACCCGTGCCCCTCCTGGCTGGTTGTAAACAGCAGAGAGGTGACAGGAGGCTGGATCCAGGCGGTTGTTACTGCCTCCCTACGGGAGGGGGTCTTTCCCCCCGCTTTAAAGGCGGCGATGGTGAGACCCCTCCTGAAGAAACCATCCTTGGATCCAGCCGTTTTAAACAACTATCGTCCAGTCTCCAACCTCCCCTTTGTGGGGAAGGTTGTCGAGAAGGTGGTGGCCTTTCAGCTCCAGCGGTCCTTGGAGGAAGCCAGTTATCTCGATCCATTCCAGTCAGGCTTCAGACCTGGCTACAGCACAGAAACCGCTTTGGTCGCGTTGACCGATGATCTCTGGAGAGCCAGGGATGGAGGCCATGCCTCCATCCTGGTGCTCCTTGACCTCGGCGGCTTTCGATACCATCGACCATGGTATCCTTCTGCGACGACTGCGGGAGGTGGGGGTGGGAGGCACTGTCCTACGGTGGTTCTCCTCTTACCTCTCGGAAAGGTCGCAGTCGGTGTTAGTTGGGGGGCAGAGATCGACCCCTAGGCCCCTAACGTATGGGGTGCCGCAGGGTTCGGTCCTGTCCCCCCCTTCTTTTCAATATCTACATGAAACCGCTGGGGGAGATCATTCGACGGCACGGGATAAAATACCACCAGTATGCAGATGATACACAGTTGTATCTGTCCGCCCCGTGCCAACTCAACGAAGCGATGGATGTGATGAGCCAGGGTCTTGAGGCTGTTAGAGAGTGGATGGGGGTTAACAAGCTTGTGCTCAATCCAGAAAAGACCAAGTGGCTGCTGTGCTTCCCTCCCACAAATTGGCCAAGTGTTCCATCTCTCAGGCTGGGGGGTCAAATTGTACGCCCCTCAGATAGGGTTTGCAACTTGGGAGTCCTCCTGGATCCACAGCTTACTTTCGAACATCATTTGTCAGCTGTGACCAGGGGGGCATTTGCCCAGGTTCGCCTGGTGCACCAGTTGCGTCCCTACCTGAACCGGGAGGCCCTCACAACAGTCACTCGTGCCCTTGTGACCTCTAGGCTGGAGTACTGCAATGTGCTCTACATGGGGCTGCCCTTGAAAAGTATTCGGCGACTTCAGCTGGTCCAGAATGCGGCCGCGCGAGCGATCGTGGGTGCGCCTCGTTTCATCCACGTAACACCTATCCTCCGCGAGCTGCACTGGCTACCTGTTGATCTCCGGGTGCGATTCAAGGTGCTACTTGTCACCTACAAAGCCCTCCATGGTATTGGATCTGGGTACTTGAGAGACCGCCTACTGCCAATTACCTCCACTAGACCGATAAGATCTCACCGATTAGGCCTCCTCCGAATTCCATCAGCCAGCCAGTGCAGACTGGCAACCACTCGGAGGAGAGCCTTCTCGGTGGCTGCTCCGACCCTATGGAATGAACTCCCCGTGGAGATTCGTACCCTCACCACCCTTCAGACCTTCCGCATAGCACTTAAATCCTGGCTGTCCCGACAGGCCTGGGGTTAAGATTTTAACCCCTCCCGAATAGTATGACTGTTGTGTCTTTTAACAGTGTATTGTTTTTATGTGTGCATTTTGTTTTTTGTATTCCCCTCCCCCTTGGATTGTGAGCCACCCTGAGTCCCCTCAGGGAAAAGGGCGGCATATAAATAAAGCTAATTCAATTCAAGACTCCTGCACCTAGGGTCCATTATAGATTCAGTGGCTGGGGAGGTCTTCTTGTCCCAAATGATCCATGAGGTTCGCAAGTAACGCTCACTCCACTCCACCCACTCCAAGGTCCTTCATGACGAGGCCCTGTGACTGGGGAACTGGACAGAGAGACACCTGCAATCCATCAGAGTGGAGCACATCTCCGGAACAGAGAACCAACAGGCAGACTGGCTCAGCAGGGAGACGATCGACAACGGGGAGTGGCAACTACATCCCTCGATCTTCCGACAGATCTGCAAGAGGTTCGGACGTCCGACGGTGGATCTCTTCGCGACCCCACAGAATGCCCAGCTGCCGGAATTCATATCGAGGTTCCCGACCATGGGAGCCATGGACACGGACGCCCTTCGATGCAGATGGCCCCCAGGTCTTCTCTACGCCTTTCCCCCACTTCCCCTCATCCCCGAGGTCCTGAGGATGGTGGTGGCAGAGGGAGCGGAGGTAATCATGGTGGCTCCCTTCTGGCCTCGCCGCCCCTGGCTGGCAGACCTTGTGGACCTGTCCACAGCCCCGCACTGGAGGATTCCAGCGGGGGAGGTGTCCCTGCACCAAGGGTCCCTGGAGCATCCGGATCCAGAGTGGCTTCATCTGACCCTCTGGCAATTGAGCGGGAGCAACTGAGAGAAGCTCAGTATTCCGAGAGTGTCATCAGGATGGTGGAGGCGTCCAGGAGACAGTCCACCACCCACATCTACAACGCTTCCTGGGTGGCCTTTGCGGACTGGTGCCAAGCTAAAGGTCTCCGCCCAGCTTCGGCCTCTGTCCCACAGGTTCTGGACTTCCTCCAGGAAGGACATGAGAAGGGTCTGGCCACCAGCACCCTTAGAAGGCAGGTCTCCGCTCTCTCTACGGTTCTGTGGGGGGGTGGTGAACGCTCCCCCCTTGTCCCAGCACCCGGTACTAAAGCATTTCCTCAAGGGGGCGGCGAATCTGAAACCCTCAGTGGTCCATCGATTCCCCACCTGGGACCTCCCCACGGTCCTCCAGGCCCTGACGGAGGCACCGTTTGAACCATTGAGGGAGGTTTCCCTTCAGTTTCTGACCCTTAAGGTCGTTTTTCTGGTCGCCATCACCTCAGCCAGAAGAGTGTCGGAGATCAACGCTCTTTCCAGCAGGGTGGATCTCTGCACCTTTCTAGAGAACCGGGTCATCCTCAAACTGGGGACTTGACCTCATGTCCAAGGTCAACTCCCTGTTTCACAGGGCCTTAGAGATAATTCTGCCGGATTTCTTTCCCCAACCCTCCGGGGAGAGGGAGAGATCCTGGCACAAACTGGACGTCCGAAGAGCCTTGCGCATTTACCTGAAGCGCATGGCCCCCTTTAGGCGTTCGGAGGCCCTCTTCGTGTCCTACCAGCCTTCCACCCGGGGAGCCAAGGTCTCTCCGGCCACCATCAGCAGATGGATTAGAGCGGCCATCTCTCAGGCCTACGGGGCACGGGGACTCCAGGTCCCAGAGGGCATCACAGCGCACTCCACCAGAAGTGTGGCCATCTCAGCAGCCTGGTCGACCCAGGCACCCATAGAGGAGATCTGCCGAGCTGCCGCCTGGGCTTCTCCTTCACCTTTCATTAAGCATTACAGACTAGACACCTACGCCTCTGCGGAGGCTGCCTTCGGCAGGAGGGTATTGCAGAGAGTCCTGGACTCTCCAGAGGGCTCAGGCCCAGGACATCTAGCTTTGCTATGTCCCATTGGTTACTCCTCCCACACCTTCACTTCGGAAACTGGCAGTTGGACTTACCTGAACTGCATGTTTCGAAGAAAGGTGTGGGAGGAGTCACTTCCCCCCCGAGGTTGGGTGCCCTGCGCCTAGGGGGCCTGAGTGAGTCCAAGGTCAGCTATAGCAGATAGGAAGGATATGTATTGTGCTGTTCTTGTCTGTCCTTCCTTTCAGGTGCTCTGCTATGATCCATCGGTTAATCTGGGGAGGTCAGAGGAGGACTGTAGGAGCGGCCTCGAAAGATTACCTCAGTCTCCTAGGCAAGAGGGCTTGGTTAATACCCATTGGTTACTCCTCCCACACCTATCTTCGAAACATGCAGTTCAGGTAAGTCCAACTGCCATTTGCTCAGTCCTTTTCCTGGCAGCTGAGCACAAGAGTCCTTCCTCTCCCATTATCCTTCCACTTTCCTACCCCTCCCTCCCTTACTTCCTCCTTTCACCTATCCTGTTGATAGCCTGTCCCCATCATTCTTGTCAGCAGAGGGACTTCCTTGTTCTTCTATATAAACACCTCCTATAGAGATAGATTCACTTCTTCCTCTAGGCAGATACTGGAGGGTTAGTTTCTTGTGCAGCTTGTTTCTGTATTACTGTGAGAACAGAAGCAGCATCTCGGCTGGTTTGGCCCAGGCTCATTTCTCAGCCTGATGCTTCTTCCAGTGTAGAATTCTTTATTATTTATTGACCAAGTGTGATTGGACACACAAGGAAGTTGTTTCCACTGCATAAGCTCTTAGTAAACATACAAGCAACAAGTGAAGCAACCAACAAGTGATAGTCCTAAAATGCCAATAGGAGTAGGTAATAGGAAAGATGAGAAGGATAATAGTAATGCAGTCCTACTACCTTAGGTGGTTTGACATCCCATGGCATAAGTCAGTGCTGTGGGAATTAGGTGTTTAGCAAAGTGATGGCATGGAGGGGGAAGTGATCTTTGTGTCTAGTTGTTTTGGCATGCAATGCCCAATAATGTCATTCCAAGGGGAGAAGTTGAAACAGTTCATATCCAGGATGTGAGGGGTCTGTAGATATTTTCTCAGTCCTCTTTCTGGCTCAAGCAATATACAGTTCCTCATTGGAAGGCAGGCTGGTTGCAGGTTTTTTTCCTGCTGACCTACCTATCCATTGAAGTCTGTGCCTGTCCTGTTTAGTTGCTATATCAAATCAGAGTTCTAGAAGTACAAATAACAGACTCAATAATTCCTCTGTAGAACTGTTATCAACAGCTCCTGGGGCAGTCTGAACTTTTTGAGTTGACGCAGGAAGAACATACTTTGTTTTTAATGATGGTTCTAATGTTAGGTATCCAGTTTGGCTTCCGGGGGAGGGGCTCGCCGTCGTCGGCAGCTTAACTGAGCTGCCCCCAGAGTTCTGGTTCGTATATCTACTTAACATCTATAGATATCTCTTTTTTCAGGCAAGAAAAAAGCAGGGAGGGACCCAGGCGGCTAGATCCTTCTTTGTAGTTTGCAGGGTTTTTTTTTTTTTTGGCTGTAAACGGAGAAGGAGGATCGCCTTAAGCTGAGTCATTTACTCCGGCCAGATCTTCTCAGCTTTTTTTTTTTCAGCTCAAGGTGAGGAAACCCCCCCCCCCTCAGGACATTCTTTTGAAACTAAGCCATTGAAATAAATACGAGCAGAGACCAAACCTGTGAACTTTTCTTTATTTTTTTTTCTATCAAAATACCAGCTTCAATGTTATAAAAAACTCCTTTGTTTAATTGTTTTTAAAATGGCGACTTTTTAGCTTCCGCATTTGCTATAACGATATATCTCCAACTTCCTGGCACAGAATCAAAGGAATAAATTCTCACAATTTAATTAGCCCTCTTGAAGATCTTTTCTTATCAACCTCTAAAAATTTACTGAAATTATATTATCTGAAATCAACGCGAGCAGAGACTTTGTTTGCTTCCTTTCTATAATGGCACCAAAATCAAAGTTGGCGAGACATTCTCTTAGCAATACATCTCAGGCATTTGCTACAAAGTCGCAGCCCTTACCTTCTACGCCCCCTACTGGAGATTTGTTAACGAAAGAATTTCTTTTCGAGACTCTTAAAGAATTTAGAGAGGAGATGAAGCAACTTATTACAGACTTATGTGATAAGCTTGATACCAAGATTGCTCAAACAAAGGAGGATATGGTAGGACTTGTAACTGTTTTGACAGATTATGTTGCTGGAATGGAAGATAAGTTGGATCTCCTGGAGGAAGCCAACACCAACCTGACATCTAAAATTGAAGTGCTGCAACAGAAAGTTGAAAACGCAGAAAAACAACTTGTTATGACAAATTACAAAAAGATGGAGCTTGCATTAAGAGTTAGGGGATTGCGTGAAAATGAACAGGAGAACTTGAAACAGATTTTTTCAGAGGCTTTCAGTCGTTTGGTGGGAAGTCCGGGACTCAACTTTGATTGGCAGATCCAAAAAATTTACCGTCATAATTCGTGGGTGGCGAAACAGACAGCTTCCGAGAGATGTAGTTATATATTTTGCTACAAGAGAATCCAGAAATGCGATATTACAAGAGTTTTATAATACCAGGCTGCGAATTGACGGACAGGACTTGATTGTTTTCAAGGAAATACCACCCCAAATGTTAAGAGCTAGGAGAGACTATGCCTTTTTAGTTAAAGAACTCAGAAATCGTCAAATACAGTATAGATGGGATGCGCCATTTGGTATTATAATTACATTCGGTGAGCAAAAATATCATCTCAACTCTGTATGGGAAGCCCGAGATTTTTATTATAAGACCCTAAAGGCGGGACATCCTGAACCACCTGGACCCGGAGAAAGACAAAGAGAAGGACAAGAGAAACAACAAAACACACAATCACAAGACAGGAAGTATTGCTTTCCCCTCCCGGAAGAGCAGAAGACCAGAGAACAAGGACCTAGCCGTGCTCCCAGACGAATGGAAAATAAGGTGGATCGCAGCAACATCTGTGATTATCAGCCATTGATTAAGGAGATATCTACGAAACCATTATAAAAGAAAGTAAACATCTTGCTATATCAAACAGCTCAAAAACGATATAACTTCTCTGTAAGAAAATTATACTAAATTAACTGATCCAAAATATTTGTTTAACTTTGAACTAGGTCAATATCTTGTGACTTTTGTTTTGCATAAAATGGTATAGTTGTATATCGATGAAGAGACATTAAGGCTGAAAGAACTGATGCTGATCTCTTTGGAAGATATATTGTATGGGATCTAAAAAGACTTGATGGATAATTTTGAATTTTTATATAAATTACTGATGACTTATTTTCCAGGGTGAGGAGGGCGGAGTTCGTGGTGATTTTTCTGGATCACGGCTCAGTTCGGATGGAGTTGGGAGGTGTAGTGTAGACGGCAGGGTAGTAGAGGTCGAATGAGAGCTTATTTTGAGATGGAAACTTTATTGATGTTTGTAAAAATTGTTATCTGAATATACTGTTTAGAAGGATACATCCAGGGAGTTTGCAGGAGATCTAGGCGGAGCATATATGAGAGGAGCACGGATGAATATAAAACATATGTATGTGTATGCATATGTGTGTGTATATATATATACATATATATATGTGTGTATGTGTATATATATGTATATGGATACGGACAGAGGCAGGGACGAGAAGAGCTGGAAGAGGAAATCGAGAAAAGAATTCGAGATGTGTTTAAATTGTGTCATAGAGGAAGGAGGCATAAAAGGGACAAATTAAGGGTTTGGAAACAGACAGATATTTAGATAAAGAGATAAGGCTTCTAGCTAGAGAAGAATTCTACTTGGTTAACTTACTTGGTTTTAACATAGTCTGAAAACCTGCAAGTAATTAAATAATTGAGATTAGGACTGTTTAACTTTTTGTAGTGATAAGAAGCTGAGCTCAAAGCAGAGAGTTTATTGACTTTTTTTCTTTCTTATTCTTTTTTTCTTTTACTCTTTTTTTTCCTTTTAACTTTTAACTTACTTGGTTCTAATATACTCCAGACTGTGTTTGATAAAAAGTTATACCGGGTATGGGATCTGGGAAGTTGGAAGGGGGGAAGGGAGGAGGGATCATAGGGGGGAGGGGGGAAATATAGTTTATGTCAATTTTTAAAACAATAAGAACGCACTTGTATACTGTTGCTTTTTTTTTTCTTTTAATTTTAGTATAAAATAAGAAGCCGAATACATTGATGAATAGTAGAAACACACCGAAGTGAGGAGTAGAGGGAAAGAAGAGGGAGGGGCAGAGAGGGAGTGAGAGGGGAATGGAAGGAGGGTGAGATGGAAGGGAGGGGGAGAAAGGAATGTCAGAGGGGGAGGGGAAGTAGAAGAGGGGAATGTTGAAGGGGAGAAAGGAAAGTTGGAGGGGGGAGAAAGAAAGGGTGTATGGAGGGTTGAAGCGTTATGTTGGTTTTGTACTTTGGAATATAAGAAGAGTTATGTTTATTGCTTAATGTTATATGGCCTCAATCTTGCACAGTATATATGTGATTATATAAAATGAAAATGAAAATGAATAAAAATATTTTAAAAAAAAAAAGAAATAAGAAAAAAAAATGTTAGGTATCCAGTTCAAGTTCTGGGAGGTTATAGAACCCAGAAACATGAAGGTCTCTACTGTTGATACTTGCGTTGTCTAATATTGTCTAAGAGGTGATAAAATAGTTCCTCCTAATATCCACTATCATCACTACAGTTTTAAGTGTGTTCAGCTCCAGAAGTGTGTTCTGGTGTTATTCAACCTCTCGCCTTCATCTCATTTGAGACCAATGACTGTTGTATCATCTGCAAACTTCAGTTCTTGAATAGAGGGATCCTTTGAGATGCAGTCTACCATCCCAACCAAACTGCATGACCGCAGTGAAGTAGAAAATTGGGGAAGATTTGAAGGAATGCTCTTTTCTATTGCATGAAATGTATCTCTGGCTATAGTTTTTGATGTTGAAAAGTGCTCAGGCATGCATTCTTTTTTTTCTTTTCTTTTCTTTTTTGACCAAATGGCTCTATACAGAGAGCTGCCTGTATTTCTAGAAATTTACAAAGTAGCTTGCAGTTTCACCGTGGTTCTACAAGTTTCTTTTTTTTTTCCAATATTTATTTTATTTCTTTAAAAAAAAAACACAAATATTTCATCATTTGTCAATCATTAAGACATTGAAGTACAATTTTTTTTGTGTGCCCCTCCCTCCCTCTACCCCCCCAACCCCCCTCCTCCTCCCCCCCCCCGACTTCCCAGAACCCGTACACGGTATGGATTTTTAACTAACACAGTCTAAAATCTATTAAGAAAAAAGAAATAAAGAAATTAATGACATTCTACATTGACCTTAGCTTCTTCTTACTGAACTAACTTTTAACAGTTTAAATCATTTCTGATCTTAAGCATAGGCTAACTGGAATTTCTTGGTCCCGTATTTATTTTGTATATAGTCAATCCATTTTTTCCAGTCTCGTTTATATCTCTCATTTGAATGATCTTTAAGATATGCCGATATTTTAGCCATCTCGGCTAAGTTTGTCACTTTCAATGTCCATTCTTGGATTGTAGGCAAGTCTTCCTTCTTCCAATATTGCGCCACCAACAGTCTTGCTGCAGTTATTAGGTGCAGAATCAAATTAGTCTCTACCACTGTAAAGTCAGTACATATACCTAGTAAAAATAACTGAGGAATAAACTTTATCCTTCTTTTAAAAATATTTTGCATGACCCACCATATTTTTATCCAGAATGCCTTAACCTTTTGGCAGGTCCACCATATATGATAATATGTAGCATCGAGAGAACCACACCTCCAACATTTAGGCTGTACATTCGGATACATAGAAGCCAGCTTTTTAGGATCTAAATGCCATCTATAGAACATCTTGTAAAAATTTTCTCTCAGATTTTGAGCTTGTGTAAATTTCACATTTCTTACCCAGATTCTTTCCCATGTATCCAACATTATTGGTTCCTCAATATTTTGAGCCATTTTATCATAAAATCTTTAACTAATTCTGTTTCCGAATCTATCTGTATTAATACATTATATATCCTCTTTATATGCATTAAGCTTTGATCTCTTATTTGTTTAAACAGATTATCCTCAACTTGGATAAAACCAATTTTTTGATCTATTTTCCACCTACCCTGTAATTGCCCATACTGGAACCATGTTTGAACTACCTTCTCCTCTTTTAATACCTCTAAAGATTTTAATTGTAATACCCCCCTTTCCGAGGTAGGAAGCTGTCTGTAAGTAATTCTGTCCTGTTTTTGTGCTGTATTCATATTTTCAATTGCGTGTCTAGGAATTGCCCACATGGGTATCTTGTCATTTAATTTATATTGGTATTTCTTCCAAACCCGCAATAAAGCATTTCTTAAAATATGACTTTTAAAATTCTTATCCAATTTTTTGTTGAATAACAGGTAAGCATGCCAGCCAAATACCAGATCGTGTCCCTCAATATTCAATATTCTATCATTGGTTAAATGAGTCCAATCACTAATTACAGATAATGCCACTGCATCATAATATAGTTTTAAATTAGATAGTTTCAATCCTCCTCTCTCACGTACATCTTGCATTATTTTCATCTTTACCCTCGGCTTCTTTCCTGCCCACACAAATTTGTTGATACCCTTCTGCCATTCTAAAAGGTTCCCATCTTTTTTAAGTATAGGTAACATTTGGAAAAGAAATAAAAATTTTGGTAAAACGTTCATTTTCACTGCCGCTATCCTACCCAGCAAAGATAAGTGCAATTTCTCCCATTTTTTCATCTCTGTCTGTATGCTATGCCAAAGTGGTTCATAATTATGCTTATATAATTTCCCATTTGAAGTTAAAATGTTAACTCCAAGATATTTGACTTTTTTAACTACCTCACATCCGAGCATCACTCCTAATTCTTCCTTTTGTTTAATATTCATATTTATAGCTAATATTTTGGTTTTTCCTAAATTTATTTTAAAGCCAGACACTTGACCATATTGATTAATCGTATTCATTAAAACCATACTGGATTCCTGCGGTTGTTCCAATATTATGACCAAATCATCCGCAAAAGCGCGGACTCTATATTCTTGCTGCCTAATCTTGATCCCTTTTAAACCATCCAAGCCCCGTATTTTATTCAACAATACTTCCAAAGTTATAATAAACAATAATGGGGACAAAGGACAGCCCTGTCTTGTACCTTTTCCAATTTGAAAAGAGTCTGTTAAACTTCCATTGACTATGATTTGTGCTGTTTGCTGTTGGTATATTGCTTTAATTGACTGTAAAAAATTATCTCCTATCTGCATTTTTTGCAATATCTTCAGCAGAAATTGCCAGTTAACTCGATCAAAGGCCTTCTCAGCATCCAAAAATATAAACGCAGCAGGGATCTGGTTGTTCTTTCCCAAATATTCTAATGCATTAATAATTAATCTGACATTACTTTTCATCTGTCTCCCTTGTATAAAACCTGTTTGGTCCATATGTATCAATTGTTGAATAACCTACATTAACCTATTTGCTAATATTTTAGTAAAAATTTTATAATCTACATTCAGTAATGAAATAGGTCTATAATTTTTGGGTTGAGTAGTATCTTGATCTTCTTTGGGTATCAAAGATATAAACGCTGTCTTCCAAGATGGAGGGACTTTACCTTCCGTTTGAATCATATTAAATAATTCTCTAAGAGGTTCTACCATTTCTAACTGTAAGTTTTTATAGTAAACCGCTGTCAAGCCATCTGTACCTGGTGCTTTCCCTGACTTTAATTGCTTAATTACCTGCAGGATTTCCCCCGAGGTTATTGGTTGATTCAATTTTTGCCTGTGCTCTTCTCTAACTGAAGGTATTTTCTCTTTGTCTAAATATTTGTCTATGTCTAAACCATTAATTTTATCCCCTTTATACAGTTCTGTAAAAAATTCCCAGAAAGCTTTTTGAATCTCTTCCTGTTGAAACACCTCCTTCCCTCTGTAAATCAGTTTAGATATATTTCGAGTTTTCCTTTTTTTCCTAATCTGATAAGCTAACCATCTGCCAGGTTTGTTTGCATTACAAAAAGTATTGTGTTTTGCATATAATAAATTAGTAGCTACCTGGTCAGAGATCAACATGTCAAATTGAGATTTTAATATGTTAATAGCTTCCTTAACCTTTGTATCGTCTGGGTTCATTGTTAACTCCAGCTCTTTTCTCTTAATTTCCTCTTCCAGTTCTGTTCGTTTTAACCCTTGCTTATTTCTATGTGTTTTATTTATATTCATCAAGACTCCTTTCTGCTTTGCTTGCATCCCATACAAATTCCATAGATGTACCCTTATTCATATTCAAAACAAAATATTCAGATAGTAATTTTTTACAATCATTAATATACTTTTCATATCTAAATAAGTTTTCATTCAATCTCCAAGACCTTCTTGCCTGCACTACCCTTCCCAACTCCATACAAACTGGGTTATGGTCCGAAAGGACCCTAGCCGCAATCTTTGTTTTCTTGACCCTAGAAAGCAAATCATTAGTGGTTAGAATAAAATCAATCCTTGAAAGGGATTGATGCCTGTCCGAGAAGAAAGTGAAGTCATATTCCTCTGCATTTCTTTCTCGCCAAATATCTCTCAATTCAAAATCATCCATAATGTCAAAGAAAGGTTTGGGTAACTTTGCTCGCATCTTAGTATTTAGGCGGGAAATCTTCTTATCTCTCTTAGTATCTATCACTCCATTCCAGTCACCCAATAGTATACAGGAACTATAGTCCCACTGTACTAATTTAGCATGAAGATTTCTATAGAATCTATCTTGCTGTTGATTGGGAGCATAAATTCCCAAAAGTAATGTCTTTTTCCCTTCTAAGATTAAGTCTAAAGCAATATATCTTCCGAAGGGATCTGCTTCTATTAATTCAGCTTTCATATCTTTTCTTAAGTATACAACTATACCATTTTTTTCCATAGCAGAAGCTGCAAAATGTTGACCAAGTTTTGAGTTGATCAAATATTTTTGATCAGTTGACTTGATATGAGTTTCTTGCAAACAAATTACATCGTTCTTAAACTGTTTGAAATAATGAAATATTTTCTTCCTCTTCTGTGGAGAATTCAGTCCGTTGACATTCCATGTTAAAATCTTAGTTGTCATCTTTGGTTGGTTGAAGCATTTTTAGAGCTTCCTGCATGGCCTGTTTAACCTTAGGTCTAGCTCCTCCCACTGCTTCCAGATTTGTTATTGTAGTTCCTTGATCGATGGCCGATGATTGTTGATGCTGTTGCTTTTTAGCTTGTTTCTCCATACGTCTAGTAGTCATGCGGCTAGGTCTTGGTTCCATAGCACCTTGCACTTCTAGAGAAGAGAGATGCTCCATCTTGTCTGGTGGTTGTGTAGTTTGCTGTCTATCCTGTCCTTCTTGTGGTCTTTCTCTGGGTCCAGATGGTGCAGGGTATCCGGCCTTCAATATATTATAATAAAAATCTCGGGCTTTCCATACAGAGTTGAGGCGGTACCTTTGCTTATCAAATGTAAATATGATGCCAAATAGTGCATCCCATCTATACTGTATCTGACGATTTCTGAGTTCTTCGACCAAAAAAGCGTAGTCTCTCCTGGCTCTTAGCATTTGAGGTGGTATCTCTTTCAAAACAGCCAGGTCTTGACCTCCAATTTGAAGCTTAGTGTTATAAGACGCTTGCAGTACCATATTTCTAAGCTCTCTTGTAGTAAAATATATAACGATGTCTCGAGGAAGCTGCTTCTGCTTTGCCAGCCAGGAGTTAACGCGGTAAGCTTTGTCAATTTGCCAGTCTAGGTTGGTCCCTGGTCTTCCCATCAGGCGGTCAAAAGCTTCCCATAGGATCTGTTTCAGGTTCTCCTGTTTCTCCTCACGCAGCCCCCTTACTCTTAATGCGAACTCCATTTGTCGGTACTGTATCATAATAATTTCTTTTTCAGCATTTTCCACTTTTTGTTCCACCACCTCTGTTTTCAATGTCAAGTTAGCATTGGCATCATTAAGAACCTCTAGAGTATCTTCCATTCCAGAAATATGTTCTGTTAATACAGTTACAAGTCTCAGCATTTCGTCTCTAATTTTATCAACCTTAGCGTCAAATTTCTCATACAGCTCCTGTTTAAGTCCTTTTATTTCACTTTTGATTTCTTCTTTCATTTCTTTCATTTCCTCTTTTCTCTCCTGCTTTACCACCTCTCTATTATCTCTAAACTTATCTTCCATTTTAATTGTCTGTGCATTAAGAGCCTCGCTTAGATTACTCAGGAAAAATTCTTTCGTTAACACATCCCCAGCAGGGGGCGTAGGAAGCGGAGGCTGCAGCTTTGTGCCAGGCACTGAGGATGTGCCCCTGGAAGTAGAGGGTGACGACTTCAAGTTAATATTTGGTTTTGAAGCCATTTCAAAATTTATCTGCCTGCAGTTAATAAAACTCTATTGCCTGAATATGCAGCTTTAAGTAAAGAGGCTGAGTTCCCCTTTTATTTTGAAGTTTAAGGCTTGGCTAAACTTTCAGTGAGTAAACATTGTAACAAGACCGTTCAGCAGATTCATCACCATTTAACTTCCAGATAAGCAAGATTAATGAAGGAGTAAAATTCTTGTAGAAATGAAACTAATTAAAAAGCTTCTGCTGGCCTATTGTGAAACCAAAACAAATGATAAGCAATCTCTTTTGTTTTGAATTCTTGTGACAATTAACAAAAAGCGTTCGTTATTACAGGAGAAACCAGCCTGCTCGGCGCCATTTTAAAAGCCTCTAAGTAAATAATTTTTCGGAGGAGAAAAAGAAAAGAAGCTAAAATGTTGATAAACAATTATTGTCCACGCAAACGGATTCAGCTCGTGATAAGATTAAATCAAACAAAACTTTGAACTGAGTGGGGGAGACCTACTTTGTCCCGCACAAGGCAGTTTGAAGTTCCCAGCACGGACAGCCGTTCTGCCTTGGGCTAGCCCCCCTTTCCCTGCAAGCACAAAAGCTGCAAAAATCGAAGAGCATTTGCCAGCAAAACAATTTCTTCTTTCCTTCTTGCCTGAAGGATAAGAAAACCTGATAAGACGTCAGATGGAAGATCCTCTAAACAGGTACATAGCCAGGAATTCGGAGGCAGCTGATTTTTTGCTGCCACCACCAGCAGGCTCCTCCCAGGAAGTCCTCAGGCATGCATTCTGACCACCTCAGCAAACGGGAAATATTTGAAAGGCTAGCTTTGCTTCGGATTCTGCTCCATCAGCCTCACTCTTTCTTTCTGATTGTATGTCCTGAATGCCTTCTCAGGCAAGGGAGTTTATAGCCTCTCTGATGCCATGAAGCAGGTTGCTATTTAATGAGAGTTTTAATAGTTGCTGATATTAATTTAGGTAGCTTAAAATAACCCGCTTCCTGGGCGGGACTTGCTGATGGAAGCAGCTTAACATAGCTGCTCCCGAGTTCCTGGTCGCGTTATCTGTTCAGACATCTGACAGGTACCTTATCCTTCAGGCAAGAAGGGAAGGAGAGAGGTCCAGCTGGGCAAAGTGCCCTTTTGATCTTTGCAGCTTTTATGTCTGCGAAGAGAGGGGGGCCAGCCGAGGCAGAATCATCTCTGTGCCGGAATCTCCAGCTGCTTTTTGCAGCACAAAGTAAGATTCTCCCACTTAGAACAACATTTGAACTATTTGATTTTAATACAAGCAGAGCCTGTATGTGAGAACCTCATTTGTTTATTTAAATCCTAGCTTCATTTTTACAAGATCTTCCTTCGTTAATTTGGCTATTTAAAAAAGCTTTTAAAATGGCGACGATGAATTCTCCGTAACAATGTTTACCTTCTTAATCTTCTTGTAAAGAACAGCTATAAAACTTCAAAGGAAGGGAGTGATTCATCACTCTGCCTTATAGCCGGCCAGCAGATTTTTACTAATTAGTTTCACTTCTACAAGATTCTACAAGACACTCTTTTATCAATTTTGCTAATATATATTTCTAATATAGAGAAGTCTAAAATGGCGATGAATATGCTGAGCTGTTTCGTTACAATGCTTTTTTTCTGAAACCTTTTGCAAAGTCCTACGGAGTTAATAAAGGGGTGATTTAATACCTCTTTTCATAGCTGCACAGCGGGCCAGTAGAGCTTGATTAATTGCTTGAAGATAAAACTTAGAATGGTCTCAAAACTAAATCCTGGTCTGAAACCCCCTCCAGCCCCCAGAAGCACATCCCCAATACCTGGTACAAAGTCGTAGCCTCCACACTCTATGTCCCCTACTGGAGACTTTCTAACAAAAGAATTTTTTCTTGGAAACTTTTAACAGCTTGGCAATCAAAGTCAAAGATAAACTTAGAGATTTTAAAGAAAAGATAAAAGAGGAGATAAAAGAACTTAAGGAGGACTTGTATGATAAAATTGATGCCAGGGTTGCTAAAATTAAAGATGATATGCTGGGACTTGTAACTGTACTGACAGAACATGTTTCTGGAATTGAAGATAGTCTAGAGGATCTTAACGAAGCTAATACCAATTTGACATCGAAAACAGAGGTGGTGCAACAAAAAGTTGAAAATGCTGAAAAAGAAATTATGATACAATACAGGCAAATGGAGCTGGGGGTTGCGTGAGGATAAACAGGAGAACCTGAAACAGATTCTTTCAGAAGCTTTTGATTGTCTGGTGGGAAGACTGGGGTCTAAGTTTGACTGGCAAATCGATAAAGTTTATCGCGTTAACTCTTGGGTGGCAAAACAGAAGCAGCTCCCTCGAGACATAGTTATATATTTCACTACAAGAGAGCTCAGAAACACGATATTACAAGAGTCTTATAACATTAAGCTCCAAATTGGAGGTCAGGATTTGACTGTTTTGAAAGAGATACCACCTCAAATGCTAAGAGCCAGGAGAGACTATGCTTTTTTAGTGGAAGAACTCAGAAACCGTCAGATACAGTACAGATGGGACGCACCATTTGGTATTATACTTACATTTGACAGGCAAAGATATAGTCTCAACTCCATATGGAAAGCCCGAGATTTTTATCACAATATTTTGAAGGCGGGACACCCTGCACCATCTGGATCCGGAGAAAGACCACAAGAAGGACAAGACAGACAGCAAACCACACAACTACCAGACAAGATGGACCATCTCTCCCCCCTAGAAGTGCAAGGTGTTATGGAACAAAGACCTAGCCGTATGACTACCAGACGAATGGAAAAACAAGCTAAAAGGCAACAACCTCAACAATCACCGGCCATCGATCAAGGAGTTACAGCAACAAGTTCAGAAGCCGTGGGAGGAGCTAGGCCAAAGGTTAAACAGGCCATGCAGGAGGCTCTAAAAAAGCTTCAGGTAACCAAAGATGACAACTAAGATTTTAACATGGAATGTCAATGGACTGAATTCTCCACAGAAGAGAAAGAAAATATTTCACTATCTTAAACAGTTTAACATTCTTTTAGAATGGCAGAAGGGTATCAATAAATTTGTATGGGCAGGAAAGAAGCCGAGAGTAAAGCTGAAAATAATGCAAGATATACGCGAGAGGGGAGGCTTGAAACTACCCAATTTAAAACTATATTATGATGCAGTGGTATTGTCTGTAATTAGTGATTGGATCAATTTAACTAATGATAGGATACTGAACCTTGAGGGATATGATCTGGTATATGGTTGGCATGCTTACCTGTTATTCAACAAAAAACTGGACAAAAACTTTAAAAGTCATATTTTAAGAAATGCCTTACTGCGGGTCTGGAAAAAATATCAACATAAATTAAATGATAAGATACCTATGTGGGCAATTCCTAGACGTGCAATTGAAAATATAAATATAGCACAAAAACAGGATAGAATTACTTATAGACAGCTTCTTATTTTGGAAGGAGGGGCACTACAATTAAAATCCTTAGAAGTACTAAAAGAGGAGAAGGCAGTTCAAACATGGTTCCAGTATGGGCAATTACAGGCCAGATGGAGAATAGATCAAAAAATTGGTTTTGTCCAAATTGAGGACAACTTATTTAAAGAAATAAGAGATCAAAGTTTAATGCATATAAAGAGGATATATAATGTATTAATACAGATAGATTCGGAAACAGAGTTAGTTAAAGATTGTATGGTAAAGTGGGATCAAAATATTGAAGAACCAATAATGTTGGATACATGGGAAAAAATTTGGGTAAGAAATGTGAAATTTACACAAGCTCAAAACCTGAGAGAAAATTTTTACAAGATGTTCTATAGATGGCATTTAGATCCTAAAAAGCTGGCTTCTATGTATCTGAATTTACAACCCAAATGTTGGAGATGTGGTTCTCTCGATGCTACATATTTCCATATATGGTGGACTTGCCAAAAGGTTAAGGCATTTTGGATAAAATATGGTGGATTTTGCAAAATATCTTTAAAAGAAGGATAAAGTTTACTCCTCAGTTATTTTTGCTAGGTATAAGTACTGACTTTACAGCGGTAGAGACTAACTTGATTCTGCACTTAATAACGTCCGCAAGACTGTTGGTGGTGCAATACTGGAAGAAGGAAGAACTGCCTACAACTCAAGAATGGACATTGAAAGTTACAAATTTAGCCGAGATGGCTAAAATATCGGCATATCTTAAAGATCACTCAAATGAGAGATATAAACGAGACTGGAAAAAATGGATTGACTATGTACAAAATAAATACAGGACTAAGAAATTCCAGTTAGCCTATGCTTAAGATCAGGAATGATTTAAATTGTTTAAAGTTAGTTTAGCAAGAAGAAGCTAAGATCAATGTAGAGATGTTATTAATTTTTTTTATTTCTTTTTTCTCAATAGATTTTAGACTCTGTTTGTTAAAAATCTATACCGTGTACGGGTTCTGGGAAGTCGGGGGGGGAGGAGGTTGGGGGAGGGGGAGAGGGGGGGAGGGAGGGATATATATTAGGTTAGACACGGTGTGTTAGATCTCAATGTAATGTGACTCCACATGTATACTGTTTTTTTAAAAAAATTTCTTTAAAAATAGGATAAGCCAAGTATATTAACATACAGTGGAAATACACCAAGGGGAGGAGGAGGAGGAGGAGGAAAGAAGAAAGATGGGTAGAGGAAGGGGAGAGGGGGTGTGGGGGAAGGCGAGAAGGAAGTGGGGGGAGCGGATCTGGAGAGAGGAGTGGTAGAGGGGGAGGGGAAGTAGGGTAGAGGGGGATGATAGAGGGAAGATAGAAAGTTGGAGGGTGGTGGAAGAAAGAGGTGTATGGGGAATGGAAGAGGTATATTGGGCTTTCATTTTCTGGGGCATTGTTGACAAGAGGAATTGATGCAATTATTGTTTAACTTTGTATGGTGTATACATGTGAGTGTATGAAAATGAAAAATAAAAATACTGAAGACAAAATAACCCCTTTAAACCCACTAAAATATATATATTTAAAAATCGCTCTACCTCTTCCAGAGGATGGCCATCCTCTTTTATAGCCCTCAGACAGGGCTGATAACACCATGAAATCTACAGACCAAAAATGCATTTGGATATGGAAAGTATATTTTTGTCATCGGGTTGTGTATTCACCTGTGTGCAAGACAGCCAGATTTCTGCCTTCCATTCTACTTTGTTCATACAATAGATGGAAATTGTCCTTATTTTTCCCAAGGAATGGAAGCCTCAGCATTACCCTATCTTGTCCCACTCCTTTCCTCAAAATACTTTTAATCCCCTATCTTGGCTTTGATAACTGCAGCAGTTGTGTTGGAGAGAAAAGACTTCCAAAGACTGAGATGTTGAGGATTAAACAAATGGTGAAAAAGGGAAAAGAAAAGACCAATTTGGTCTTCACGGCTGGGCTTTCTCAATCATGGTGCCACTGCTGTGGAATTTGTCACTGGAAGTGCAATATTAAACTGTAATATAGTTGGGATATCAAATATTGATAACATTCTGTATTTAACATGCTGTTAAGATATATGCCAGGAGATGTAGCTGTTTTCTAGTTCACTTCAAAAGCTGCTTGATACCCTCTTCCCTCTCTTTCATTGTTGGTTTTGGTTTCAGCCCTTAATAAAGGGAAAAAATAGGGGAAGAAATATAAGAACTCTTTGTATATTGCATATAAGACTTTCAGTAAAATATGACCATTTTCATTATAATCG
Source organism: Thamnophis sirtalis (assembly GCF_051295495.1). Taxonomy (NCBI): domain Eukaryota; kingdom Metazoa; phylum Chordata; class Lepidosauria; order Squamata; family Natricidae; genus Thamnophis; species Thamnophis sirtalis. The sequence goes on along the minus strand of NW_028261394.1, from coordinate 19,683,392 downwards.
TTGCATGATACATGCTTGTAAGCAACTAATTCTCAACATCAGATCTTCAGTGAAGAACAAGAACCATAAATCTATACTTCCGTTGTTGAAGGATGTAAGAAATCCATTTCTGTTAACACAACCATCCATTTCCATGTTATAAGGATATACAGGAAGCCCTCAAATTATGACCACATTTGAGCCCAAAATTTTGGTGGCAAAGGGAGACATTTGTTAAGTCAGTTTTGTCTCATCTTTATGACTTTTCTTGCCATTATTGTTAAGGGAATCACTGTAGTTCTTAAGTTAATTAAGTGAATCTGGCTTCCCCTTTTGATTTTGCTTGTCAGAAGGTTGCAAAAGGGATCACAAGATCCCAGGACACTGCAACTGTCGTAAATATGAGTCAATTGCCAAGGGTCTGAATTTTGATGATGTGATCATTGGGGAAGCTACAATGCTCGTAAGTGTGAAAAATGTAAGTCACTTTTTTCAGTGCCATTGCAAATGCAAACAGTCACTAAATGAATGGTTGTAATTCGAGGACTACCTGTATCTCAAAAGAATCCAGACATCTAAAATATTACTCCTTGTTCTTGTTTCTTAAACAAATGCATGGGATTATTTCTTTCTATGACGTAATGATTTCTGGCCGTTGCACAAAATATTTTATGAAGCATTATTTTCTTCTCATGATACCCCAAACAACACAACGAGATCCAGTAAATTTTTAACATCATGTTTTCTTGAACAAGCCATAATTTCAGACCTTCTGGAATTTTATTGCAGTTTCCCATTGTTTAGTTCCTAGCTGTAGATATGTTTCAGGAATTGAGAAGCTTCCTTTCTTTCCTTCAAAAACTGCTTTCATCTCTTGGGGATATTGTAAAAATGGTATTGAACTGGGGGCGGGGGGATTTGCACACGTTGTTTTGTGTGTTTATGAATGAAACTTCTCTTTTGTTGTTACCAGAAGCAGCTTTTATGATGTTCCATTGTGGGACTAGATTATGAGTGCCAACAAGAATACCCGCTACAATCGTTTCTCCAACAGTAACACTCCAACAATAACACTCCCAGAAAATACAAACGGGGTAAGAGGGTGCGGTTTGACCGCCATCACCCCTGGCATCCTGGGGTTTTCTCCTTCCTTGTCGTTCTTGTTTCAACCCATGTAGGATGGAAAGTAACACGTTCGCTCTCTGTTGCAGACAAGAATGGAAACTACTTTTGGACCCACATACTCTGCTGTGACCACCATCACCAAAGGTTGGGAATGAATCATTCTTGCTCTGTCTAATCTGTGTAAAATTATAGGGCAGTTTACAGAATAAATAAACTGTGGTTTATTGGCCTCCTCTGAAAGTCCAATAATTGATTTGTCAGATGAAAGCTCCAGCCTGAGTTTCATAAAATTCAGAGTTGAATTTCATAAAAGCTAGATTCCGACTTTGTAATCGCTCAACATATGCAGGAACCAAAAATAGATTGCCCGTTACTATGGCAAGTAAGAGTTCCCCTCTAATCAGCCTACATGTAGAGTACTGAATAGTTCGGATCATATTTAAGTACATCAATAATTACTAGTAGGTCCATAGAATAACGAACATAATAGTTAAAAACTGTAGTTGATTTCTGGTAATAGGATTAAGGGAAAGTAGGATTTTGATTCACAAGTACCATACCTAAAAGCATGGCAGTCAAAAGATGTTGCCAGATTGCTTTCTGATGCTCCAGGTGACAGAACTAGAAACAATAGGTGGAATTGTACAAGACACAAATTTGGGGTAAGCATCAGAAGAAACTTATTTATTCCATATAATACATTTTTATTAGTTTATCAAAATATAAAATACAAAGATTTTTTTAAAGTAATAGAAAACTAGAAGAAAAAAAGAGAAAATATGGTGTAAAGAGTGAAAAGGAAAGAAAAAGGCACTGACTTCGAAACTCTTGGAAGTCATAGTAGAAGCTAATAACAATACAACCTCAACTTTATTTTATTTTAATTTTTTTTATCCTTAATGGGAGAAAACACTTTTTCTATTTTGATATTTTAAATTTTAAAATTGCTCAAATATTATATGTAAAAGGGAAACAAACTCCTTCATTTTAAAACTACATTAAAGCTTTCATTCAATTATATATATTACACCAATAAAAATTCAATTAATTCCAGTTAGCTCATTGGATTTAAATATCTTCCTCAAGTTTATCCTCAAGGAGTAAAATCTTTTTCTTATCTTATTTTCAAATTTGATCAATAATAATGTACAAACTTTGAGAATTATTCAGTTTTACATAGGACAGAAAACATGCATTTACAAACTCATAAATACAATATTACTTTAGAGTTTTCTTTTAATACGTATATCTAACTTATAAAAATTTACCCTAACTAATTAAGTCATTAAATTTAAATCACTCCCTCCAGCTTATCTTCATAAAATAAAAGTCTTTTTCTTTTCAGGAGTGTCTATGGAATCTCTTTTCTTCAAGAACGTCTTAGCCTTCTTAATATCCATGGGAAAAAAAGATTCCCAAAGTTGTTCTGTTAAAAGTTTAGATTAGAATACTTCGTCATAGAATAAAGTTGTCTTCTCTGAAATGTCTATCTTTTTTTTCTCCAAAAATTCTCAACCTTGTTAGTATCCATGAAGAAACAATCCTCTTAAAAATGACCTCTTAAAAATAATGACCTCTTAAAAATAATGAATTTGCTTGGCGCTCTTGTTTCAATTGCACTGGGAGAGTTATATTCAAACCATCATAATAAAAATTAATATAAATCTGGTGTCAGATTTATATTCCAAAGTTACAGTTATGTTATTAGCGTTGTCCAGTATTTGTGGAGTTGTCACAAAGGGGTTGATAATTTTCTACATCTAGTTGTGTTTCTTTTTAATATAATCTGCATGATTTTTATCTTTAGCCCTTAGCCGATTCATGCTATAAATAATACGAACAGTAAAAATAAAAAAGAAAGCTATACGACGAAATTACCTCCAATCTTCTTTACAGTAGTTACAAATGAATTTATTATCCCACCTGCCTCTTTCAGATCATATTATGTGGTTACTTTTTTCCCATGTTAAGTAAAGAGTCTACAAGAGATTTTCGGTCTTTAATAAAAGTACATATTCTATTATTCATGACTGAACAAATTCATTCTGCCATTTCTACAAGTTCTGCTATCTTCACAATCCACTCCTCTTGTGAACGTTTCAATGTTTTCCCATCCTTAGGCATATACCTGTAGTACTGAGGTTACCGTATATAAAATCAGTCTTTCATAATCCTTGCATAATTGTCCATCTGTAAGTCTCAATAATAATAAAAAAAGTTCTGGGTTCATCCAAAATTATCAATCTTTAAAATTCTATTGAGTCATCTTCCATTCTCCACTCAAGTGTAGCCAGGTCTCTTAACAGATTCAGTCACTGACGTTATAAAATTCTTCCCCAGTTCATTGGACGTTTTTGTTTATTTGTTTCTTTGTTTGTCTGTCAAACATGTACAGGTAACAGGTATAAGTACGAACATAAACATGAACAAAGGTCACGTGAAGTGTTAATACCACTTTATAAGGCCTTGGTGAGGCCACACTTGGAATCCTGCATTCAGTTTTGGTTGCCACGATGTAGAAAAGATGTGGAGACTCTAGAAAGAGTGCAGAGAAGAGCAACAAAGAGGATTAGGGGCCTGGAGGCTAAAACATACGATGAAGGGTTGCAGGAACTGGGTATGTTTAGTTTAATAGAAAGAAGGACTAGGGGAGACATGATAGCAGTGTTCCAATATTTCAGGGGTTGCCACAAAGAAGAGGGAGTCAAACTATTCTCCAAAACATCTGAGGGTAGAATAAGAAGCAATGGGTGGAAACTAATCAAGGAGAGAAGCAACTTAGAATTTCCTGACAGCTTGCCTCCAGAAGTTGTGAGTGCTCCAACACTGGAAGTTTTCAAGAAGATGTTGGATAACCATTTGTCTGAAATGCTATAGGGTTTCCTATCTAGGCAGGGGGTTGGACTAGAAGATCTCCAAGGTCCCTTCCAACTCTCTTACTCTATTCTATTCTAAAGGAAGTAGATAAATGGGGACAGTAAGACAGGGACGGTTGGTATGCTGCTGCATTTATGCACGACATCTTTTGTAAAATATCTGGCTTTTCTGCTGTTTGTTCTGTTGACGATCCTCTCCTCCTTAAATGAGGCTGTGAGCTTGATATTCCTTCTTCAGCTCTTGGGCCTCTATCCACAAATCGCCTGCAGGTTCCTTTCTGGCGAGAATCTGCCTTCCAAAGTACAAGTGGGCCAGTTCCTGGCTTCTCCTTGTCCAGAACAGCTCCACTGGCTTGGGGTCACTGTCCTGCCACCAGTTTCTAACTTGATGGCATCTCCACCGTTTGGAAATGTGTTAGTTGTCCATTTTCTCCATCTGGAAATCCACAATCTTAGTATTAGGCAGAAGGTGATCAGCTGATACTTTCCCATTGCATGGAGAAGGGTTAAATTTGATGATTTCTAGAGATGCTTTATAATTCTGAGATATGGGGTTCTTGGTGCTCTCTGAGCTTGGGGGTTTGCAGACGTTGCTTGCTCCCATGCACTGATGTGGTTACCTCGTTTGGTAATGAAATGTCTGCAAGAAAACAGTCTCACTCAGGGAACACAAAGAACCCCACAGTTCAACCCCGAGCTACAAATATTCAATTCTGTTACATTTTAAGTGATGGCTCAGTTTATGAAAACAAGCTAACGTGAAGTTTATAACAGATGTAAATCAAGTAAATAAAATACATAAATAATATATTGCTGTAGGGAGCAGAGATTCAATTAGCTATTCTCTCTTACAACATTCATTTTAATTCCTTCCTACCCTTGTTTTTTAATGATCAGTTTTTTCTGGAGAAATTAACTTTTGTTTTTGCTAAATCTTATGCAGTGATTTTTACAGTTATGCACAGACATTGCTTTTTGTTGGCATAAGAATTGTGTCAGGGTTCCAAGTAACACCCCCGACAAAAAAAGACTCCTGGTCCTTTTAGTGAATGTTCCTGGCTGCCTTGACTGCCACAGAAGCACGTACTTGTCACCAACACAATGCGCAGATGTCAAGGTTCAAAGTAAGACCCCCCCACCCAACAAAAGAAGACTAAGGCTTTAAGTTCCTCAAAGTTCCATTTTATTAGAGATGTCATATTGGCGCATCTGGGGAAACCCGAATCTGAAAGCTTCCAGGTTTTCCCCTCCCAAACGAAGGTCCAAGTCCCTGCCCACACACACATGTCCATCCCAATCAGGCACCATCCCAACTGGAGAGGCCAGCCAGTCACACCACTCCAGGTGCAGGGCAAGATGTCCCTGACTCTCTGAAAAAGGAATGTTATTTTGTCCCATACTCTATATAATCCCTTTTCCCATTTTCCCACAGCATTGAATGTGGCCGGAAGGCCCAATGCACAAGATGGCTTCCAGGCCTCCTGACAAATGGGTTTTCAGGAGATAAATTTAGAATGTAGGCCTAGATCAGTACATGGAGGATAGAATTATTGATGGAAAAATCTTTTCATTTTAAAGCTGTTTTTTCTTTTTAAAAAATCGTTTTGTTCCACCCTCAGCAAATTTGGAGAAGTGGAGTTTTATTAATTTCTTTTCCCTGGACATGTTTTTCAAAGGGACTCAGTGATTTCAAGGCAATGTTGTTATGTTGCAGAATGTTTCACCTCTCTCCCCCCCCGATTGTCCTTTTAGCAGATGGAAGTAGTTCATACAAACAACATCGCCCGACACCCTCCTCCTCAAGTACACTTCCCTTTGCCTCCCGAGATGAGGACGACAGCATGGTAAGTGCTTTGAGAGAAGAGAGATGGCAAGGTTGGGAACGGAGCCCTCGGCACTTTCTTTGACTCAGTTGCAGGTCACAATTTCCAGTCTGCTTCCCCCCCCCCCCCCTTGCAATCTGTTGAAATTTTCCCCTTCATAGAAAGTGCAGTTCAATATATATATATAAAGAGGTCTCACTCGCCATCTTCAGGCTGGTGTTTTCGGCTTCATAGTCAACAAACGAGCGCCACCCACCACCCAGGCTGTTACAACATGAAACAACAACGGACACACAGCCAGCACCAGTAAGCACCAATCTACCAATCATGATACAACCACACAGCCGATCAATCCACTTACTGAAACAAAGCCAGTACTCCACCTACCCCCACCAAGATTTATGGAAAGACGGCAGCTTCGGCCATGCCAAGACAATCTCAATCTTACCCGGGTAAAGACCCGAATACACCAAGACCAGCATGTGTGTGTGTGTGTGTGTGTGAGAGAGAGAGAGAGAGAGAGATAACTCTGGAACGCCTCAAGTAATTTCAGCCAAACTTGGTACACAGATGACTTACTATCTGAAACAAATACTGTGGGGGTAAGACACCCCTAAAACCCCTTGTTCTGTTAAAATACAGCCTGTTGTGCCCTAAAATGACTTCTACTGTACTGCTTTAAAATGGCTTCTACAGTACAGCGCAGTGGAGTTGCCATGAGGTAACGGCTTCACAGTACTCCATAAGGGAGCTCCCTCTGGTAAGGGGGAAAATCCAATATTAGAAATTACATTTGGTCCGGACATTTTTGCCCTATAAATAAAATACCCAGGCAACTCTGGGTTATCACTTAGTATAGGAATAAATCTATGTGAAAGTTCTGTTAAAAGTTCTCAATTCTCCCAATTATTAATGCTGCTTGTTGGCTTTAACTGAAATTGTTTCATGGTGGATTGCATGCCAAGGCCTCAAAATGCAAATTTGTTTTCTGGTCTCTACATCCAGCTTGTTATTTCCCAATCCTCCATTAGCCTTAAGGTTTTAATCCTAGCCAAAATGACAGTTTCTTCTTCCCTTATAGAAGCTGAAATGAAACTATTTGAATACAGATACTGCTAATCCTTGACTTATGACCACAATTGACCCCAGAATTTCTGTTGCTAAGCGAGACATTTGTTAAGTGAGTTTTATGATCTTTCTTGCCACAGTTGTTTAAGTGAATCACTGCAATTGGTAAATCAGTAACACGGCTGTTAAGCAAATCTGCTCATTGAGCTTACTTGTCAGAAGGTCGTAAAAGGGGATCACATGATCCTGGAACACAGCAACGGTCATAAATGTGAGTCATATGCCAAGCATCTGAATTTTGATCACATGATCATGGGGATGCTGCAATGGTTGTAAGTGTGAAAACTTACATTGAAAAAGTTGCTTTTTTCAATGCTGTTGTAACTTTGAAAGGTCACTAAATGAATTGTAAGTCGGGGACTACCTGCACTGTTGTATTTTGAGCTTTTTCACCAGTTCAACTAGTTGTTTTCAGAAATTTCACATTGAAAAGCACAATATAATATTGGTGAAAATTATAAAATTATAAAATGTTTGTGCGGTTGCTGCTTTTTGGAAGCTCAATAATAGCAATCACTCTGAGTTAATGATGGTTATAGTACACGTTGAGTTTGAGCTAATTGAAAAAACAATGGCTTATTTAATATGGCACCACCCCATAAAGCTTATTTGGGACCTAAACATATTCCATTCTACTATCCTTGGAGATGTTGTTGAAGGATAAATTGTTCAAAATGAAAATGAATCTATGAATAAAGAAAGAAAGCTCCACAGTGCCTTTCATCTGTCCTCTTTTTATTTAGTGCTTCTATTTGCCTTTGTAGGGTAGGGGTTGGATTGGATAGGATAGGATATTCTTTATTGGCCAAGTGTCATTAGACGTACAAGGAATTTGTCTCCATTGCAGAAGCTGTCAGTATACATGCAAGACAACCAAGTGATATAATTAGAAGGCATCAATAGGCGAAAGAAATAGGAAAGATGAGAAGGATAATACTAATACAGCCCTATTACATGGATAAATACTCTTAGACATAAGACAGTACTATGGTATTTAAGTGTTCAGCAGAGTGATCTCACGGAATAAATTGTCTTTGTGTCTAATTGTTTTGGCATGCAATGCCCTATAGTGATGTCTTGATGGGAGAAACAATTTGTATCCAGGATGTGAGGGGTCTTCGACCCATGCAGTATATAGATCCCCAATGGAAGGCAGGCTGGTTGTGATTGTTTTTCCTGCAGTCCTAACTGTCCGTTGAAATCTCTACCTGTCATGTTTGGTTGCTGTGCCAAACCAGACAGACAAGCAGAAAGAAAGCCAGAAATCAAAGCTACCAGGGCTATGAGGCTGATCCTGGTTTTGGATTCCTGCTTTTGATTCTCTGCCAGCTGGCTGGAAAGCCAGAGTAGTGCTTCTAAGGGGAGGACCTTCTTGGTTGCAGCCCAGCTCCCTTCAAGGAGACCCCAGGGCCAAGTAAAGGCTTAACATTTTAGATAAGTTACTGTTTCATGTATTCATTTTCATTTTGATGTGTATCTGCACATCATATGGTAGATGGGCAGTTATAAAAACTTGATAAATGAGTAAAAATATTTTTTTAATTTATATGCCACCTCTCAAACTCAAATGATGTTCAAGTAAACTAATGTTTTCTCTTAAAATTGAAAAGCTAGCGTGTGTATCAAAGTTAACGCTAAAATTGATCAACAATAGTAATACACTTAGTTATATACCACTTCACAGTGCTTTACAGCCCCCTCTAAGCGATTTACAGAGTCAGCACATTGCCCCCAACAATCTGGGTCCTCATTTTACTGACCTTGAAAGAAAGGCTGAGTCAACCTTGAACTGTTCAAAATCAAATTGCTGGCAGTTGGCCTAACGACTGCCCCACCATGGATCTTAATAATAATAGGCTGGATTAAAGAGATGCATCTTTACAAATGTTCTAAATGCGAGAATGTGGGGCTCAAAGCGTGTATCAAAAGACCTTCTCAGCCGGTGTCTGAGCTATAAATCCCTGGGAGAATCTGCCTGGAGATTTGTAGATCATCACGATAGATATTTAATACACCAGGTGGTTCCTGGAGGCCAATATCAGCACCTTCAATTATGACATCTGAGCCACTGGCAATCCCTGTGTCAAGGTTCGGACTAATGCAGGGGGTATTGAACCTTGGCAACTTTAAGGCTTTAAGCTGGCTGAGGAACGCTGGGAGTTGATAAGTCCACAAGTCTTAAAGTTGCCAAGGTTCAAGACCCCTGGACTAATGAACCCAACCAATTCAACACTCTGAGACTTTCAGCTTCCTCAAAGAACTACTTTGAGTACCACCATTTTGGCACAAATGAACTTAAAACCAGCTCTTATTTTCCACGTTTTCAGAATAGTTCCATCTTGGATATCCCCCTTCCTCCAGTGTATCCCAGGTCGCATTCTCCAATTAAGTGCTCTGGAGTCTCCTTGGCAACCAGTTCCAGCCTCGGGCCACCACCTGTTGGGATGGCCTTGTTTTCCACGAGATAGTAAGTTGTTTTGACTAGTCCGCGTTCCATTCCATTTCTCTCCCCCGTCCCGAGATTGCGTACAACTGGGAAACGGAAGATGGCTGCGGCGGGCTCGATCCATTTCAAAGGTGACACCCTGCAGATCTTCAGCACAGGAATCTGGGGATCCCCGCCTCTTGCGCTAGTTCACAGCCAATTACAGTTTCCCAATACCACCTTCTGGGCACAGGCAAATAGAAAAGGCCGGAAGCATCGCAGAACTGTGGTTTTGATTGCCTCCGCCTGCCTTGAAAATCCCAAAGGGTTTCCAGGCATCCGTCAAGATAATGAAAGCAGCCTCAGTACAGGCAGTCCTCAACTTACAACCGTTCATTCCGTGACTGTTTGAAATTACAATGGCATTGAAAAAAAAGTCACTTATGACCATTTTTCACGCTTATGGCCATTGCAGCAGCCCCATGGCCATGTGATCCAAATTTGGAAGCTGGGCAACTGGCTCGTATTTATGACGGTTGCAGTGTCCTGGGGTGTGTGTGTCACGTGATCTTGTTTTTCGGCTTTCGGACAAAGCAAAATCAACGGGGAACCAGATTCACTGAACAACTGGTTTACTAACTGAACAACTGCCGCAATTCGCACAACAAATCCGGCAAAAAAGGTTGTAAAAAGGAGGCAAATTCACTTAAGAAATGTCTCGCTTTAGGAACAGAAATTTTGGGCTCAGGTGTGGTCCATAAGTCGAGAAACTGCACCATGCCTTGGCTCAAATTCACAATTTCTGCAAGCCTTTGAAACTTTTTAAGTTGTAACTTTTAGGTTTTTTATGGCTTGCCGGAATCGGTACCCTCCAGATGACTTTGGCTAGGCCTTCCTGATGGCTTCGGTGACTCTCTGAGAGTGACCTATAATGACCCGTCCCTCCAGTCAAGACGAGACTTCTGAGTCGATTTCCTGGAACTGCCTTTTGCACTGCATGGGATGTCAATAGATCTCCTCTACGAGGAAGCATTCCTTAACTGTCAGGCTTGTCCTATCCTGCCTGATTTAATTACTGCAAGAGCAGCAAATCCAGCACAGCTCCTTAAACAATGAAATGAAGCATGTATTCAAAAGCAGGGGAATGCCCGGCACCTGTTCCCCTTTGGCCTGGAATGTCACCCGGATGAGACCCAGGAGAGCCTCTCTTGCATTCCCTGCTATAAGCTGTTTGCTGAGAGGCCCCTTTCTCACCCTCAGCAAAGAGCCAGCATGTTCTGACCTTCCCTTTCCCTCTCTTCCTTTGGGATACGACATCATGGGAGCCACGAAGAGGCCGGGACATGGACAACTCATGTTCTCTTCTGCTTAAAGGTTATAGCTGCCAGATCCCCCTTTTTAAACTGGGCTTTTTGTGGCTCCTATGCGCCCCGACTTTTATCGCTGCTCTTCTTATCCCTGGTCAGTCATGCCTCGTGCAGATGCTGTGGGTCCCCATTGGCCTTCCGTCCCTGGGTGAGAACCTGAGCAGTAGCCATTCTGCTAGCAGCTCCCTTGCGGAGCCAGTCCCAGAGAGCCTGCAGCCAGGACAAGCTGGGTGATTGGCGGGCATGGTGCCCAGCTGGCTCTTCCACCCCCCCCAAACAGGAAGCCACAGAGCAGAACCCCGACTGAATTGAATAGGAGGAAGTCTCCAGCCATCTACGCAAAGCAAATTGGCACTGTGTCTGTGTGTGAGTGAGTGAGTGAGTGAGTGAGAGAGAGAGAGAGAGAGAGAGAGAGAGAGAGAGAGAGAGAGAGAGAGAGAGAGAGAGAGGCAGCAGCAGAAGCAGCCTAACCACAAGTGCTCTTAGGAACAGCAGAGGCCATGAGAGCAAAGCGTGGTAGGTTTTTGGTGAAGGATCCTAGCCGAGAACCAGCATTTCTGGTCAGAAGCCTGGTTGAGCATCGGGAAGTTCCATGTTGGGAAGGTGAGCTTTTTACGGATCTGCCTCAGAGGCAAAAATTGGTCTGGGGAGCTCTTGCAACCACCTGCCTGAGATTTGTCAAGCTTTTACTGATGATTTGACGGTTAAGTGAAGTGCTAGCATTGCCCAAGAAGTGAAAGGATTTCCGAGGGCTAAGTGAAAGGATTTCCGAGGGCTAAAGTTTGCAGACCTCTGTGAAATGCAAAAGTAACTTCTTTGCAGGGCAAGTAAATGTGTTTTGTCTGCCACTGAGGCCTCCCTCCGTTTAACCTGTGGTTTATTTCTTTTTTTGGAAAAATGCAGAGAGGTTTGCAGAAGGAATTTGGTGATCACACTGCCCTTTTGTGTGCTGGTTGACCCTTGCCCGTCAGAGGTCAAACAGCCACTTAGGACAGAAGATGGCAGAAGTTGAATTTTGTTAGGAAAGGCTGCCATTAGGGAAAGCCTCCTAATGCTTGTTCTGAACACACATGTTTCAAGTTGTTGGTTGTGGCTGCTGTGCTATTTTATCTTAAATATGTGACCGACTCTCATATCTGTCTGTCTGTCTGTCTCTCTCTCTCTCTCTCGCTCTCCAGCCACCAATCACCCGTCGGTCTGACTCTGCCATCTCTGTTCGATCGCTGCATTCGGAGTCCAACATGTCCCTGCGCTCAACATTCTCTCTCCATGAGGAAGAGGAGGAGCCAGTAGGTATTTGGGGGGTCAGGAGGGCAGAGTTTCCCAGAATACATAATGTGGAACAAGTCTATACATTTTTTTCCTATTAGCTACCAAAGTAGAAAGCTCTTTGCATTGTGGGAATTTCATTTTTCTTTTGACAAAGGAACCTTGGCTGACAGTTATTAAAACAATAAGCCTTCTGCCTCCTCCCCCCCCCCCCAGCAACAGAATGAAAACTTCCTAATAAATGATTGCTATGTTTAAAAGAAAAGCTCAGAGGAGCCTAAACCCGAGAGATGCAGCTCCCTGATACAGCAGCGTCCTTGGTCCTTATTAAGCCCGTGGTTTTAGCTCCCCCGAAAGGACTCTGAGGAAGGGAATCTCTGGATCTGGAGTTGCAGCCCAATTGGTCTTGCTTTTCATGGTCCTTGTTCAGCTTATAGGGGTCTGGACCAGGGGTCTCCAACCATGGAAACTTTAAGACTTCAACTCCCAGAGTTCCTCAGCCAGCTTTGCTTTGAGAGTTGAAGTCCACACGTCTTAAAGTTGCCAAGGTTGGAGACCCCTGGCCTGGACTGAAGCTTCAGTTATTCCTTTCTGTTGCTGTAATCGTGGTTGAAATTAAAAAGAACCACAAGTTTGCCCATCCCTGGTGTAAAGGAAGTGACTGTTATTTTCTGGCACAATTCTTTTAACCATAAATCAGTGCTTTGCCACAACTCGCAACCACTGCATAAAACTGTGCCTCTTCAGAGTTTACTGCACATGCCCCCCCCCCTCCTGTTCAACTATTCTGCCACAATCATGACGCATCATGCATGGAGCTCAGTTCTGGGTATTGTAAGGCTGCTGGGCCTTTGGAAGTTTGCAAAGAAAAAATACCTTTTCTCTGAAGAAACAGCTGTACGCTTGTTTGTTTTTAAAAAAATAACATTTCCCCAAAATTTGGCCTCGGGGATGATGAAGGATGCGTGTGACCTACATTATATCCCATTTTCCTTTCCCAGTTAACTCTTGGCTGTTCCAAAAACAGAAAAAGTGTCCTCTTTCCTGCCCTCAAAAAATGTTATGACTTATGACCACAACTGAGCCAAAAGTCTCCCTGGCTAAATGAAACGTTAAGTAAGCTCTGCCTCATTTTACAACTTTTCTTGCCACGGTTGTTAAGTGAATCACCACAGTTGTTAAGTTAGTAGGACTGTTGTTCAGTGAATCTGGCTTTCCCATTGACTTAGCTTCACAGAAGGTCACAAAATGGGATCACGTGACCCCAGGATACTGCGACCATTGTAAGTGTGAGTCAGCTGCCAAATGTTTGAATTATGATCACGTGATCTCAGGGAGGCCACAATGATCAAAAGAGTGAACAAGGGTCATAACTTAATTTTTTCAGTGCCGTTGTAACTTGGAACAGTCACTGAATGAACTGTTGTAAGTCAAGGACTACCCATAGTGCAGATTAATGACATTGGGGGCGAGAGAGGGGGGGGATTATCCTGAGCATGCAGCCCTGTCCCCAGTGGTTTAAATTGTGAGCCGCCCTGAGTCCCCTTTGGGGAAAAGGGCGGCATATAAATGTAATAAATCCAAATCCAAATTCAGGGCTCTCCAAACTTTAAAACTTGTGAACTTCACCTCCCTGAATTTCCCCAGCCAGCTAGGAAGTTGAACTCCACCTGTCTGAAAGTTGCCAAGTTTGGAGAGCCCAGGTGGGGGAGCGGGGCAGCTGCTTTGGATCCCATAGACAGAAAATCCCCTCCTCTCCCCCTTGCAGAGACGATCCTTAGTCCAGGGCTGAAATGCTCTGAAGTCTGCTACCTGTTTGCACACACACTTTTGCCTTGGTAAGACCACATTTGGAATACTGCATGCAGTTTTGGTGGCCATGATGTAGAAAAGATGTGGAGACTCTAGAAAGAGTGCAGAGAAGAGCAACAAAGATGATGAGGGGACTGGAGGCTAAAACATGTGAAGAACCGTTGCAAGAACTGGGTATGTCTACAAGGAGGAGGGCCTTCTCAGTAGTAGCTCCGACCCTTTGGAATGAGCTCCCCGTGGAGATTCGTACCCTCACCACCGTCCAGGCCTTCCGCATAGCCCTTAAGACCTGGCTAGCCCGTCAGGCCTGGGGACAAAGATAGCCGCCCCTCCCGAATGATGAATGAATGTTGCTCATTATTTTTACTCTATGTGTGTCTACGTCATTGTTTGTATTCCCCCCTCCTGATTTTATGTAAGCCGCCCTGAGCCCCTCAGGGAAAAGGGCGGCCTATAAATGTTAATAAACTCTCAAACTCTCTTAATGAAAAGAAGGACTAGGGGAGACATGATAGCAGTCTTCCAATATCTCAGGGGCTGCCACAAAGAAGAGGGAGTCAAGCTATTCTCCAAAGCACCTGAGGGTAGGACAAGGAGGAATGGGTGGAAACTAATGAAGGGGAGAAGCAACTTAGAACTGAGGAGAAATTTCCTGACAGCTAGAAAAAACTAACCAGTGGAACAACTTGCCTCCAGAAGTTGTGAATGCTCCAACACTGGAAGTTTTAAAGAAGACGTTGGATTATGATTTGTCTGAAGTGATGTAGGTTTTCCTGCCTAAGCAGGGGGTTGGACTAGAAGATCTCCAAGGTCCCTTCCAACTCTGCTATTGTATTGTACATGTGCGCAAAACTTTTATTTTATTTTTTAAAGCATTTTTTACTCCCAGTTCTCCCAAAGTGGAGAACCGGTAGTTTAAAAATCCTTTAAAAGCTTTTTTAAAGGTTCTGAGGATTGTGCGGTGCAGCTGATTGTTGCAGAGCTGATTGTCGGAACTTTTTTTTAAAACTTTTTTAGCATTTTTTTTATTATTGGTTCAGGAGAACCGGCCCAAACTGGTAGCATTTCACCCTTGGCTTAGTCCTTCTGGTTCCTTCTCTGCTTTCAACCGGGAAGCTGCCGAGAGTTCTTGAGATGTTTTAAGTGAATAAATAAAATTCTCTCCTTTCCCCCTCCCTGATTGTGAAAGAAGAAGGGAGACATTTTGGTATCTGGATTGCAAAACTCTGGATGAATTCCAGCTAGATGGCAGCAGAAAAAATGCAGCAGA
Source organism: Thamnophis sirtalis (assembly GCF_051295495.1). Lineage (NCBI taxonomy): Eukaryota > Metazoa > Chordata > Lepidosauria > Squamata > Natricidae > Thamnophis > Thamnophis sirtalis. The sequence continues at coordinate 19,668,318 of NW_028261394.1, read as the reverse complement.
CACAATTCCCTCGTAATGCCTTGTTAGTTGTTATCTGGGTCTTTGGGAATGAAAGCTTTTGCTTGGGCCCCAGAGAGTTCTGCTTCTATCCCTGCCCGGCCCCCTCTTTAGAAATAGTTAGCTGGGGGCCTGATGGGGAAGGGAACTCCCTTTGGCCTGAATGTGAGGTGCTTTTTTTTGCACCTTAAGAAAAGGGCGCCCTAGTTTGCACAGCTGTGCTCAAATTGAAAAGATGTGTTTTCTCTTGTGAACACCTATAGCCGTGATGCCACATGTGTCAGAGGTGGTACGCAGCACCCTCTCTGGGGCATGCGCGCATGCCTCACACTAACCAGCTGGTCTTTGGGTCTCTGACATGCGGGGCCGGGGTGTATGCACGGTGGCTGCACACGCATTGCATTTTGGGGGTTCGGGCATGCGCATTTACGCATGCATGGTCTGGGCACTCAGTCCAGAAAAGGTTAGCCATCACTGACCTAGAGATTGTGGGGTGGCCGACACATGCTCCTCCTCCTCCTCCTCCTCCTCCTCCTCCTCCTCCTCCTCCTCCTCCTCCTCCTCCTCCTCCTCTCCAGGGTGAGCTCTCCAGCCATTCACAACTTGGAGCTTCGTTCTCTGCCATTATGCAGGTGGTCCTCGGCTTACAACAGTTCATTTAGTGGCCATACAAAGTCACAACGGCACTGAAAAAGTGACTTATGGCCATTTCAGCATCCTTATGATCACATGATCAAAATTCAGAGGCTTGGCAACTGCCTTGCATTTATGACAGTTGCGCAGTGTCCCGGGGACAAGCCAGGTCGAGGGAGAAGCCAGATTCACTTAACGACTGTGTGACTAACTTAACAACTGCTGTGGTTCACTTAACATCTGGAGCAAGTAAAGTTGTAAAATGGCCTGGCAGAGCATTGCTGGGTTTGACCAAAGGGAGTGCTCTTTCATTCTCACATGCCTGTGTTCTGGTTGGTTGCAGGAGCCTCTGGTGTTTGCTGAGCAGCCTTCTGTGAAACTCTGTTGCCAGTTGTGTTGCAGTGTGTTTAAGGATCCCGTCATCACGACCTGTGGGGTAAGGAGCCGAACCAAGCTGCAGTTCCAGTCGTGTGGAGGATGAAGTCGGGGTGGGACTGAATTGGAGCCTGTTTGGGGATCACTTTGGCCATCCAGTCCAACTTCCTGCTCAGGGAAATAATCCAAATGAATGCATCTTTCTTTCTTCAGCTCCGGAATCTTCCCTAGTAGGGAGGTTCGACCGTTGTGGGCCAGGGGTGTCGAACTCGATTTAATTAAGGGCCACATCAGGGTTATATTTGACCTCGGATGGGCATGGCCAGTGTGGGGGTGACAACCTCAACACACTTGTGTCAGTCATGGGGGGTCAGTGGTAGCCCAAGTGCTCTGCCAGGGAAAATGGGCTCCTGACCTCCGTTTTCGGCTGCGACGGCCTCCTGCAACCCTCTGCCAGTGAAAACGGGCTCCATTTTCACTGCCAGAGGGTTGCAGGCGGCTGTCCCAGCCAAAAAAACCGGAGATTGGGAGTCCATTTTCACTGGCAGAGGCACCCTGGGCCGGTCCGCTGTTTCTAGGGCGACCCTGCAGGCCAGATCCAGCCTGCGGGCCTTGAGTTTGACACCCCTGGTGTAGGCTGAAATTCCCTGCCCCTCCCCAACACACCCTTTCTGCCAGCCTCAAATATCAGCCCTTCCCTTTCCTTCTACTCATCCTGATCCCCTGGAGGAAACAGGCAAGAAAGGACCTACCGTATTTTTCAGAGTATAAAGACGCACCTTATTCCCTCAAAAAAGAGGGTGAGAATCTGGGTGCATCTTATACACTGAATACAGCATTTTTGGCCTCCCAAAACCCCACCCTCTTCGCAATAATGGCTGTGCATAACCTTTAGGAGGCTTCCAGAGTGCTCCTGGGGAATGGGGGGGAGGGGCAGAAATGAGTGAAAAATGGGCCGTTTTTTGCTCATTTTTGCCCTCCCCCAGCCCCCAGGAGCACTCTGGAAGCCTCTTAAGGCTATGCATGCCCTTTTTTTTTTTTACAAAAAACAGGCCCATTTTTGCGAAAAAAAGGACTGCTTTGGGAGGTCTGCAGAGTGCAAAAAAAAATTTTTTAATTTGCCTCTTCAAAATCTTGGTGCGACTTATACTCTGGTGCATCTTCTATCTAAAAAATACGGCAATTGATCTGCCTTTTCTTTGGCTGCCCTTTTCTCTCCCAGTGGATTTTTTGCAGCTGTCCTTTTAACATCTCCATTGGTAGGAACTACAATCCACAGTATAATGGAGCCTGCCTACCATGCTCGAGACTAACGGATGTAAAGCACTGACTTGATTTTATGACCTGTTTTGTGGCAGTCATTAAAACGTTCCGGTTAAGCAAATGCTGCAGTCGTTAAGTAAAGCAATGATTCACTATTGGTGCATCTCAAGTCCGACCCTCGGCTGCCTTGTGGGTCAGCACTCGCCATGCTCCTCTGTCTCATATCGCCTCCTTCAGTCCACCATGGTCATCCTGGGGTCATCCTTTATAGTGTCCAGCTAGCAGGTGCTAGGTTCCTCTCCTCTTTACGGTGATCTGATCAGCATAACTGGTTTTCTTTTTTTTTCCAGTTTAACATTTTTATTGAGATATAAAATATTGTAAGATACAAAATAGAAAAGTAAATAGAAAAGGAGTGGGGAGGAAGAGTGGGAAGAGAAGTGAGGAAGGATAAGAAAAAGAAGCATTTGACTTATGACTCACTCTGCTGCAGTAAAATAAAGCATTAAAAATACAGATTAACAGAATTGGAAGGGACCTTGAAGGTCATCTAGTCCAACCCCCTGACTAAGTAGGAGACCCTACACCATTTCTGACAGATGGCAGTCCAGTCTCTTTAAAACTTCCAGTGATGAAGCTCCCACAACTTCTGTTCCAGGGTTGATTGTTCTCACTGTCAGAAAGTTCCTCCTTATTTCCATGTTGAATCTCTCCTTGGTCAGTTCCCAGCCATTGTTCCTTGTCTGGTCTTCAGGTGCCTTGGAGAATAGCTTGACCCCCTCCTCTCTGTGGCAGCCCCTCAAATATTGGAAGACTTCTCTCCTGTCTCCCCTGGTCCGTTTCCGAAGTGAAGGTGTGGGAGGAGTAACCAATGGTATTAACCCAGCCCTCTTGCCTAGGAGACTGAGGTAATCTTTTGAGGCCACACCTACGTTCCTCCTCTGACCTCCCCAGATTAACCTCAGTCTCCAGCCTGAAAGGAGCGTTACTCTGACTCTCCCTTCACTTTGAAGACTCTGAAGTGTTTTTCCTACAGGATTCCTTCACTGCAGTATTTTACTTTATAGCTTCTTTGTTTCCATCTCTCCTCTGCCGTGCTCTGCGCTACTGGATCCAAGCCTTGCCGCTTGCCAGCGTGTGCGCGCTCCCCGAGCGACTGGACAGTCGCGTTAGAAGGGGAAGAAGCCTCCGCATCGCGGGGGCAACAGGAGCGGCCAAGCGGCCTCAGAGGGGGCCGACGAAGACCTGCGAGGCCCGGGGATCCCTCGGAGATTGGCCCAATGCGCCCCAGCTCCAGGAGGAGGCTCAGACCGCAGGTCAGCGGTCGCCATCTTATGGCCACCATCTTGTAAGAGCACGTGGGCGAGCGCATGATCGGCGTTCTCCTACGGACGCCGAAAGCACTCAGGAGGCACCAGCGAAGCCGGAAGAGGCTTCATTTAGGACCTACTCCGCCGGTGATCCGGGGAGGGCTCCGGAGTGGTGCCTGCCGGCAGTCCAGGCCACAGATCAGTGGCAGAAGAACGAAGAAGGCGGATTCAGGGACAGAAGACTGAATCCGCCCCCCCCCCCTTTAAAGGCCGGCTGAGCAAAGAGGAGGTTGGTGGCACCACAACTGTGAGTAAATAGCGGAGGCGGCGAGGAGCAGAATGCCAGGCCTAGAGCCCCAGAGGGTGCAGATCCGGACGAGGGGACCTCTGGGGGAGTCTCCCCGGCTCCCAGGGGGAGAACCCCAATGAGGAGGGACAAGGCCAGGGCTCCTAAGAAAGCAGCCCCTGGGAAGGAGGCCAGGACGACCAGGGCCTCAGCCAGAAGATTCAGGGCTACCATCAGCCCTTCCCCCTCCAGGTCCCGATCTCCCCACAGACCTCCAGTCCTGGCTGAGGCCCGGGCAGCATCCCCTGGTTTCCCAAGGTTCTCAGGTAGAGGGCACAGTTCCCTATTGCCCCCCCTTTCGCCTGCACCTCCAGCGGAGTCGAGGGCGGATCCATTTGGGCGCAGGGCTCCCAGCCCAGTGAGGCATCGGTTCGCTCCTCTATCCCCTGACCCCAGGGAATATCCCCAGCCACCAGAGCTCCAGCCTGCCTTACCTGAGCTCACCAATAGCTTTCAGGACATGCTAGCTAGGGCCTTAGCCCAAGTGATGGCCTCTGGGTTAAACCAGCAGCCTCAGAGCTCCAGGAGCAGGGCCCCCAGGAGCCTTCCAGAGGCCACCAGGAGTGCCCCAGCACTTCGGCTGCCAGAGGAGCCAGGTCTCCCTCCCCCTCTACTGCTAGCAAGGCTTCCGATTTGGAGGAGGGAGAGTTGAAGGAGGTGGGGTTCTCTGAGGATGAAGAACCCCAGGTAGAGGACGACTCCACCGTCACGGGCCATTTTCCCCCTTCCTTATTTAGTTCCTTGCTCCGCAAGGCAAGTGCCACAGCAGATCTGGACCCCCCCCCCCACAGATCCTAAGCCTGTGGCAGAAACGACTGGCACTAGTAAGGGCAAGAAGAAGGGGCCCTTCCATAGACCTCCTGTGGCTAAGGAGGAGATCCCCATGCCAGAGATGTTTCTAGAGGTGCTCAAATCTCAGTGGGTGAAGCCAGGTCCTTTCCCAATCCAGCGGGGAATGAGAGGAAATTCTATAACCTTAACCAGACCTTTGCTCAAGCTCGCCAGGTACCTGAGGTGGACAATCCGGTGGCCACCCTAGCCTCAGCGTCAGCAATGATCACAGGAGACATCGCCAGCTGCCTCAAGGCAGAGGACAAGAAGGCAGACATTGTGCTGCGCAAGACGTTCCAAGCTATAACTTGGGCCATTAGGGCGGCCGCTTCGCCTTCTTTTTTCAACAGATCCATGGTGCTGTGGTTGGAGCACCTGAGGGACAGGACTCCGGCCTCAGAGGTTCGTTTGCTGCAGGACATCTCCAAGATCCTGGCAACCACACAGTTCTCGGCGAACACCACTCTGGACGCAGTTAAGTATGGGTCCCGGGCAATGTCACCCTCAGTGGCGTCTAGGCGCCTGCTGTGGCTACGCCATTGGCAGGCAGAGTCCCGGATGAAGTGGCACCTAACAGGAGCAGACTGCACCGGTGAGAAGCTGTTTGGAACTGCGCTGGATCCTATCCTGGTGGAGGATAAGAACAAGTGGAAAGTCTTCCCAACGACTACCAGATGCTCAGACTTCTGACATGCGTCATATCCCAGGAGAACCTCGTACAGGCCACCTGACGTGGAGAACGAGAACCAGAGGTACCAGAACCCCAGGTTCCATAGGCAGGGGGATAGGCAGTTCCATAGAGACAGGTTTAGAGGCCAGCAGCAGGGCAAGCGGCCCTTTCGAGGAGGAGGCGGTCGCTCCTTCCGCAGGTTCAAGTGATCCGCCCCCGGATCACCCTATTGGCCGTCGCCTCTCCTTTTTCGCGGATGCTTGGGAACGTGTACCTCGGATGAGTGGGTCCTCCAGACTGTAAGGCTCGGGCTGCAGCTGGAGTTTCGCTCACTCCCCCCTAGTAGGTTCCGCACCTTTGCCTCCTCCACAGATCCGACCAAGCGGGCCCTTAAGGCTAAGGCCATCAAGCACCTGCTAGAGATCAGGGCCATTGAAAAGGTCCCAGAGGGGGAGAAGGGATCCGGCTTCTACTCAAACCTTTTCCTAGTCCCCAATAGTTCAGGGGGGTGGAGAGCCATCCTGGATCTTAAACTCCTCAATTCCAGGGTTGTCTACCGCAAGTTTAAAATGGCCTCCTTAAAGTCCATCTTAGAGGGCATCTGTCCAGGCAATTTCCTAGCCTCCATTGACCTCACCGAGGCATACCTGCACATCAGAATCGCCCCGGAACACCACAAATTCCTTAGGTTTTCCCACGAGGGCAACCACTTCCAATACAGGGCTCTTCCCTTTGGGCTGGCCTCAGCCCCCAGGACATTCACCAAGGTGCTAGCTGCAGCCACAGGCCACCTGCGCTCCCTCCCAGTCCATTTGTTCTGTTATTTAGACGACATCCTCGTCTTAACTAGGTCCCCAGAGTCTGCCAAACAGGACTTGGGGACTACCATCGACATCCTCAGGGCCTGGGATTCTCCATTAATTTGGAGAAGAGCCATCTGGTCCCATCCACCAGGCTCTAGCACCTAGGATCCATTATAGATTCAGTGGCTGGGGAGGTTTTCCTTTCCCAAGACGAAAGGACAGCATTGTAAAACTGGTTCATGAAGTTCGCAAGTTACGCTCTGTCCCTGTAGTTCTTCTCATCTCTTGCATAGGGATCGTGCCATGGGCCCGACTACACGCCAGGGAGCTCCAGTGGTTCCTACTCCCACACCAGAGAGCCAGGATGAGCGATGCCAGCTTCAAGGTTCGGGTGTCACCCCAGGTGCTGCTCTCGTTCCGTTGGTGGCTGTCCCCAGGCTTGAGCAGGGGATGCCTCTTCAGAGAACCAGCAAGAAGGATCCTCACCACAGACGCAATCCTCTTCGGCTGGGGGGGGCTCACCTGGAGAACCAGATTGCCGAGGGCCGCTGGACTCCAGCGCAACAACATAAACTGGATGGAGCTCAGGGCCATCCACCTGGCCCTTCGTCACTTCAAGAACACGGTGACCGGGCATCATGTCCTCGTCCTGACGGACAACGTGGCAGCCAAGGCCCATGTAAACAGGCAGGGCGGCACCCATTCCAAGGCTCTTCATGACGAGGCCCTGCAACTGGGGAACTAGGCAGAGAGACACCTGCAGTCCATCAGAGCGGAGCGCATCTCTGGAACAGAGAACCAGCAGGCAGATTGGCTCAGCAGGGAGATGATCGACAACGGGGAGTGGCAGCTTCATCCCTCAATCTTCCAACAGATCTGCGAGAGGTTCGGACACCCGACGGTGGATCTCTTCGCGACCCCAGCTGCCGGAATTCATATCGAGGTTCCCGGCCAGGGGAGCCATGGACACGGACGCCCTTCGATGCAGATGGCCACCAGGTCTTCTCTACGCCTTTCCCCCCCTTCCCCTCATCCCCAGCGTCCTGAGGAGGGTGGTGGCAGAGGGAGCGGAGGTCATTCTGGTGGCTCCCTTCTGGCCTCGCCGCCCCTGGCTGGCAGACCTAGTGGATCTGTCCTCAGCCCCTCACTGGAGGATCCCAGCGGGGGAGGTGTCTCTGCACCAGGGGTCCCTGGAGCACCCGGATCCAGAGTGGCTTCATCTGACCGTCTGGCGATTGAGCAGGAACAGCTGAGAGAGGCTCATTTTTACGAGAGCGTCATCAAGACAGTGGAGGCGTCCAGGAGACAGTCCACCACTCGCATTTACAAGGCCTCCTGGGCGGCCTTCGCGGACTGGTGCCAAGCTAAGGGTCTCCGCCCAGCTTCGGCCTCTGTCCCACAGGTTCTGGATTTCCTCCAGGAGGGACAAGAGAAGGCCACCAGCACCCTTAGAAGACAGGTCTCCGCCCTCTCTACGGTCCTGGGGGGAGGGAGTGAATGCTCCTCCCTTGTCCCAACATCCGGTCCTAAGGCGCTTCCTTAAGGGGGCGGCGAATCTGAAACCCCAGTGGTCCATCGATTCCCCACCTGGGACCTACCCATAGTCCTCCAGGCCTTGACGGAGGCACCGTTTGAACCTTTGAGGGAGGTTTCCCTTCAGTTTCTGACCTTTAAGGTCGTCTTCCTGGTTGCCATCACCTCAGCCAGGAGAGTGTCTGAGATCAACGCTCTCTCCAGCAGAGTGGATCTCTGCACCTTTCTAGAGAACCGGGTCATCCTCAGACTGGACCCCGCGTTCATGCCCAAGGTCAATTCCCCGTTTCACAAGGCCCTAGAGATAGTTCTGCCGGATTTCTGTCGCCAACCCTCCAGGGAGGGGGAGAGATCCTGGCACAAATTGGACGTCAGAAGAGCCTTGCGCATTTACCTGAAGCGCACGGCTCCCTTTAGGCGTTCGGAAGCCCTCTTTATATCTTATTAGCCTTCCACCCGGGGGGCCAGGGTCTCTCCGGCCACCATCAGCAGGTGGATTAGAGCAGCCATATCTCAGACCTACGGGGCAGGGGGACTCCAGGTCCCAGAGGGCATCACAGCGCACTCCACCAGAAGTGCGGCCACCTCAGCAGCCTGGTCCACCCAGGCACCCATAGAGGAGATCTGCCGGGCTGTCGCCTGGTTTTCTCCCTCACCGTTCATTAGGCATTACCGGCTAGACGCTTACGCCTCCACGAAGGCTGCCTTCGGCAGGAGGGTATTGCAGGGATTCCTGGACTCTCCGGGGGGCTCAGGCCCATCAAATCCCTCCCAGGACATCTAGCTTTGGTATGTCCCATTGGTTACTCCTCCCACACCTTCACTTCGGAAACTGGCAGTTGGACTTACCTGAACTGCATATTTCGAAGAAAGGTGTGGGAAGAGTCACTTCCCCCCCCCCCCGGTGTAGGGCGCCCAGCGCCAAAGGGGCCTGAGTTAGCTCAAGGGTCAAACAATAGCAGACAGGAAGGATGTGTGTTGTGCTGTTCTTTGTCTGTCCTTCCTTTCAGGTGCTCTGCTACGATCCATCGGTTAATCTGGGGAGGTCAGAGGAGGAACGTAGGTGTGGCCTCAAAAGATTACCTCTGTCTCCTAGGCAAGAGGGCTGGGATAATACCATTGGTTACTCCTCCCACACCTTTCTTCGAAACATGCAGTTCAGGTAAGTCCAACTGCCATTCTCTTCCCTAGACTAGCCAGGCCCAGTTCCTGCAACAATTCATCGTATGTTTTAGCCTCCCGGGCTTTGATCATCTTGGATAGATTCAGTTTAACAGAGTTGGAAGGAACCTTATCAATCATCTAGTCCAACCTCTCTTGCCCATGCTGGAGACCCTACACCATTTCTGACAGATGGCAGAAATGTCCAGTCTCTTCTTGAAAGCTTTCAGTGATGAGGCTCCCACAACTTCCGAATGAAACTTCTGTTCCTTGGGTTGATTGTTCTCATGGTCAGAAAGTTCCGCCGTATTTCCATGTTGAATCTCTCCTTGGTCAGTTTCCATCCATTATTCCTTGTCTGGCCTTCGGGTGCTTTGGAACACAGCTTGACCCCCTCCTCTCTGTGGCAGCCCCTCAAATATTGGAAGACTACTATCCTGTCTCCTCTGGTCCTTCTCTTCACTAGATCAGCCATGCCCAGTTCTTGCAATCGTTGGTCTTATGTTTTAGCCTCCAGTCCACAACTTTTTGTTTTTTCAGAATAATATGAAAAGGCCATTTCTATAAGGATCTATCAATCTACTCGGTAAAACCCAAAATCAAAATTTCATTCTTTTCCACTTCAAGCCAGAAGGTCAGAAGCTGTCTGAATGACTTTTCAATGAGTCAGCTCTTGTGACATGACCGAAATATGACAGCCTCTGTTTTGCGATTTTGGCTTCGAGTGATACTTTTAGTGAAGTTCGGTCTAGAACTTCTTGGTTATTTTTATCATCCCTGGGATGTGTAATAGTTGCCTCTAGCATGACAATTCAAAGGCACCCACCCTTCTCCTAGTTGCCTTTTTCAGAGTCCAAAGTTTCTCAGCCATAAATAGCAGTTGGAAAATAATATTGCATTAGGTAATCTGCATTGAATTGCAAGACTGATGTCTCTATTCTTCCAGATGTCATTCATGCCAGACATTGCAACCCACAAAGATGGTTTGGACACGCAGAGCATATTTCATTTCATTTCATTTTACTTTATTTGTATGCCGCCCTTTTCCCTGAAGGGACTCAGGGCGGCTCACAACTCAAGGGAGGGGAAAAACAGACAAAGTTACAAAACATAAAGACCATACACAGTTAAAAGAAGCACAACAATCATACCATTCGAAGTGGGGCTACAAGTCTTTAGCCCCAGGCCTGTCGGAACAGCCAGGTTTTAAGGGCTTGCGGAAGGCCTGGAGGGTGGTGAGGGTACGAATCTCCACGGGGAGTTCGTTCCAGAGGGTCGGAGCAGCCACAGAGAAGGCCCTCCTCCGGGTAGTTGCCAGTCGACACTGGCCGGCTGATGGAATTCGGAGGAGGCCTAGTCTGTGGGATCTTATTGGTCTAGTGGATGTAATTGGCAGTAGGCGGTCTCTCAAGTACCCAGATCCAATACCATGAAGGCTTTGTAGGTGACGACTAGCACCTTGAAGCGTACCCGGAGATCTACCGGCAGCCAGTGCAGCTCGCGGAGGATAGGTGTTACGTGGGTGAATCGAGGCGCACCCACGATCGCTCGCGTGGCTGCATTCTGGACAAGCTGAAGTCGCCGAATACTCTTCAAGGGCAGCCCCATGTAGAGCACGTTGCAGTACTCCAGCCTAGAGGTCACAAGGGCACGAGTGACTGTTGTGAGAGCCTCCCGGTTCAGGTAGGGACGCAACTGGTGCACCAGGCGAACCTGGGCAAATGCCCCCCTGGTCACAGCTGACAAATGGTGTTCAAAAGTCAGCTGTGGGTCCAGGAGGACTCCAAAGTTGCGGACCCTATCTGAGGGGCGTACTATTTGACCCCCCAGCCTGAGAGATGGAACACTTGGCCAATTAGTAGGAGGGAAGCACAGCAGCCACTCGGTCTTATCTGGATTGAGTACAAGCTTGTTAACCCCCATCCAGTCCCTAACAGCCTCGAGGCCCTGGCTCATCACGTCCATCGCTTCATTGAGTTGGCACAGGGCGGACAGATACAGCTGTGTATCGTCCGCATACTGGTGGTATTTTATCCCGTGCCGTCGAATGATCTCACCCAGCGGTTTCATGTAGATATTAAAGAGGAGGGGGGGGACAGGACCGAACCCTGCAGCACCCCATACGTTAGGGGCCTAGGGGTCGATCTCTGCCCTCCGACTAACACCGACTGCGACCTGTCCGAGAGGTAAGAGGAGAACCACCGTAAGACAGTGCCTCCCACCCCCACCTCCCGCAGTCGTCGCAGAAGGATACCATGGTCGATGGTATCGAAAGCCGCAGAGAGGTCAAGGAGTACCAGGATGGAGGCATGACCTCCATCCCTGGCTCTCCAGAGATCATCGATCAATGCGACCAAAGCGGTTTCCGTGCTGTAGCCAGGCCTGAAGCCCGACTGGAAGGGATCTAGATAACTGGTTTCCTCCAAGAACCGCTGGAGCTGAAAGGCCACCACCTTCTCAACAACCTTCCCCACAAAGGGGAGGTTGGAGACTGGACGATAGTTGTTTAGGACGGCTGGATCCAAAGATGATTTCTTCAGGAGGGGTCTCACCACCACCGCCTTTAATGCGGGGGGAAAGACCCCCCTCCCGAAGGGAGGCGGCAACAACCGCCTGGATCCAGCCCCGTGTCACCTCCCTGCTGTTAACAACCAGCCAGGAGGGGCACGGGTCCAGTACACATGTGGAGGCACCTACAGCTCTCATGGCCTTGTCCACGTCCTCTGGGGTAACAGCTTGAAAATCAATCCAGTGATGTCCTACCAGATTATCCCTTGGTGCCTCAGCTGGTTCTGCAGGATTGGAGTCCAGGTCCGCCCGAAACCGAGCAACTTTATCCGTGAGGAATTGGACGTAGTCCTCAGCTCTGCCCTGCAAAGGATCGCTCGTATCCCTCCTATTTAGGAGGGAACGGGTTATCCTGAACAAGGCGGCTGGGCACAACTCAACGGAAGCAATCAGAGAGGCAATGTATGTTCTTTTTGACGTCCTAATTGCCCGGATGTAGACTCTGATGCTGGATGTTAAAAGTGCTCGGTCCGACTCGGACTTACTGGATCTCCATCGGTGCTCTAGGCGTCTCTTTCGGCGCTTCATCTCCCGGAGTTCCTCAGTAAACCAAGGGGCCCTCCTGGATCCACTGCCTCGGATCGGCCGTAAAGGCGCAATCCGGTTAAGAGACTCTGTCGCTGCCGAATTCCAAGCAGCAACCAGAGTCTCCACCGGACTGCGGGCGAGAGTATCAGGAATAACCCCAAGCTCCGTCTGGAAACCCGACGGGTCCATAAGTCGCCTGGGGTGGAACCACCTGGTCGGTTCCTCCTCCCTACAGTGGGGGTTTGGTCTCCAAAAGTCAAGCCTCAGTAGGTAGTGGTCCGACCATGACAGGGGTAAGATCTCACTACCCCTCAGACCAAGATCACAGCTCCACTGCTCCGAGAGAAATACGAGGTCGAGCATGTGACCCGCCGAGTGAGTTGGGCCCCGGATTACTTGGGTCAAGCCCATGGCTGTCATGGAAGCCATGAACTCCTGTGCTCCATCAGAGTGTTCACCGAGCGAAGGCAAATTGAAATCCCCCAGAACCATAAGCCTGGGGAACTCAACTGCCAGCTCGGCTACCGACTCGAGGAGCGAGGGGAGGGCTGCTGCAACGCTGTTGGGAGGCAGGTACGTTAACAGCAAGCCCACTTGACCCTTGAGGTCCAACTTCACCAGCAGGGACTCACACCCAACAAGCTCCGGAGCAGGGATCCTACGAGGTACTAGAGACTCTCGGATAACAATGGCCACACCCCCACCCCTTCTCTGGGCTCGCGGCTGATGAAGCACCTGAAAGCCCTCTGGGCACATCTCTACGAGAGGGACTCCTCCCTCTGGGCCCAGCCAGGTTTCAGTAATACATGCCAGGTCTGCCCTCTCGTCTAAAATTAAGTCCCGAACGAGAGGAGCCTTATGAACTACAGACCTGGCATTTAGCGACAGCAGCCGGAGACCAGGGTCCTGATGACTCGCGCCATCTGGCCTTGGAGTGGGACTCATAGGGCCGGAAGGAGGGATCTCTGTAACGTAGCGAGCCCTCCTTCCCCGGTAATGGCCAGCCCCAAAGTCCCCGCCATATCTGCCCCTCCCTGTTAAGACCGTAATGCTCCGGCCCACTCCCGTGTCCGTAGTCCCTCCACCCACCTCCATAGCCCCTGCATGCTCCGGCAGGCCCTTCGAATCAAACATCCTGAGGCTGGGATTAGGCCCAGGCCTCCCTGACACTTCTGCAGAGCACTCAGTGCAGAGGGTACCCGGATGAGGTCCCAGCCTACTCAGACATACACAATCACGCAGCCAATCACTCCCCACTAACAGTTTAAAAAACACAAAAAAGTTACAATAATAATAGGAATTAAAAGAGTGGGCACATACATCAACAATCACACCATACACACCTCATTCATAAAATGCGGAGAAACTAAAAAATTGCACAGATCTTAGATGGAACAATGTGAGAAGGGGGAGGGAGAGCCCTGGCCGTTGTGGTTTCCTAAAGAAAGGTTAATGGCACATTGACAGAGCCATCCAGAAAGCAGAGACCCCTTTCTCTTGTGCAGTTCCCTCGCACTTTTTCCAGCTAGCTCTTTGACATGTTTTGGGGAATATGGAAATGGAAATTGGGAGCAGGGCCCAGCTTGCTTTCTGCTCAGCTGCAGACTGCTTTGGCCTCTCTGGCAAGAGCATTTTCCTGAATGGGTAGAGCAGGAAAGGGAAGTGAGCAGCTGGGAAGGAATTGCCCCTCAGTTGGGGGCTGCAGAGCCCCCTCCTACTCCTCTCCCCAGTAGAGGAAAGTAAGGCCAGCAGTGAACAAAACACTTGGAGCCAATTCAGTTTGGCGGCCGCGAAGTAGGTTGTGCTCGATTTATCCTGGAGAATCTAAGAACGAAAGTGAAGGTCTGTGTCTCCTTCCCAGAGGTTCTGCTTGGCTGCCCAGGCTTCATTCCTTCCAGTTGTGGCTTATGGTTGCCTGGTTCTTGTGGTCCTTTTAGGGAGTGTTCCTGGCTGCCACAGAAACACTTCCTTGTCACCAACACAAAGCCCAGATGTCAAGGTTCCAAGTAAGACCCCCAATGAAAGAAGACTCTGAGTCTTGAAGTTCCTCAAAGTTCCATTTTATTAGAGATGTCCTATTGGCACATCTGGGGAAACCCAAATCTGAAAGTGTCCAGGTTTTCCCCATCCAAAAGAAAGTCCAAGCCTCTGCCCAGCACCCACATGTCCATCCCATGGCTCAATCAGGCACCGTCCCAACTGGAGATGCCTTCCAGTCACGCCACTCCAGGTACAGGGCAGAATGGCCTTGACTCTCTGAGAAAGGAATGTTATTTAGACTATATATCTCCCATACTCCATATAATCCCCCCTCCCATTTTCCCACAGCATTAATTGTGGCAGGCCGGAAGGCCCAATGCAAAAGATGCTCCCAGGCCTGACACCAGGAAGAGATTGTGAACCAAAATCCTATCAGTGATGGGAGCGGGGTGGGGGGTGGGGGATGAATTAGAAAAAAAATGGTATCACTTTGAAGAGCTCAGTAGTATCCATAGCCTCTAAGCTCAGTAAATCATTGCGTATTCCTGTAAATAATCACTTTAGCAAGTGGGGGGGAGGGTGCTTCAGTAGGGCAGGAGACCTAATCTTCAGTCACAGATGTGCCAACTCTTGGGCTCTGAAGAGCTGAGCAGCTGGCCCAGAAATCCCTCTTGAACCCCGAGGATCAGTTCTTGGTCGTCCTCATCTCTCCTAAACTCTCCTCTGGCTTTTCTGGGATTCCTTAGTAACAAAAATAGCCATAGAATGATGATCAGTAAGAATGCAATTAAAACAGATCCCTGTGATTTGGTAAAAATCTTAAGACAAGAACCAAAAATTGTAACATAACTTTTCGGTCTAACTTGTTTCCTCCCTCTCTAATGTCTTGAGACTGTTACTCACAGTAGGACTGTAAATTGCACCAAATCATTTCGTAAATCTGAGCTTCACTAGGCCAGCCCAATAGGAAGGCATCGAACAGTCGCTTTCCCTGTTTAATGCTTCTGCAGACACAAATTAATAAAGTTGAAAGGGACCTTGTAGGTCATCTAGTCTAACCCCTCGCCCAAGCAGGAGAACATAGACCATTTCTGACAGATAGCAGCCCCATCTCTTCTTGAAAGCTCACAACCTCCGAAGGTAACTTCTGTTCCATGGATTGATTGCTCTCACTGTCAGGAAATTTCTCCTTATTTCCAGGCTGAATCTCTCCTTGTTCAGTTTCCATCCATTATTCCTTATCTGGCTTTGGAGAATAGCTTGACCCCCTCCTCTCTGTGGCAGTCCCTCAAATATTGGAAGATGCTATCATGTCTCCCCTGGTCCTTCTCTCCCCTAGACTAGATAGGTAGAGGTGGCTGGCCTTCATTGCACAGGCCTTGTGCCAGGTAAAGCCCCAGACGTCACCTGGCAGTTTCTGGAAGAAGTTCAAAGGCCCCAGGAACAAAATTGTGCGGTTTCAATACAGGTAATCCTCAACTTACGACCACCATTGAATCACTACAGTGATTAAGTTAGTAACATAGCTGTGAAGCTCATCTGGCTTCCCCATTGACTTTGCTTGATCCCATAACCCTGGGATACGGCAACGGTCGTAAATGAGAGTCTGTTGCCAAGTCTCTGAATTTTGATCATGTGAACATGGGGATGCCGCAACAGTCGTAAGTGTGAAAAGGGGTCATAAGTCACTTTCTTCAGTGCCGTTGTAACTTTGAATCACCACTAAGTGAACTGTTGTAAGTCGAGTACTATCTGTACTTTTCTAGCAATGGATGCAGTTCTTAATATGAAAGTGGAACTCCCGTCATCCTCTGGTGTTGAATTTTAAGCTTTTCCGCATTTCATTCCCCTGCAAGAGTTTCAAACGGAAAGGCTGGGGGTTCAGATCAGAGGCTGTAACTTCACACACGCAAAGGGCATAATTTCAAGTGGAGTTCTAAAACCTAAATGAAACCAAAGTCCTGAATGAAACGAAGCTTCCGGTAAGACTGAGGCTAATGGCATCTGTCTGCAAGAAGAGACGCAACGGTCATAGGAAAAGGAACCTTTTCACCTTTTCTAGCCCAGAATGCAGCCCTCGGATAAAAGGAAAAATTTTCAAAATTTGACTTCTTCTCTTTCCAGATATGAAAATTCATTTTTTAAACTTTTTCCCATTTTGCATGTGAGGAAGAATGATGCAATTCGTCTTTCTTTAGCTTCCTGAGTGTTGAGTTGGACACAGGGAGGCTGAATACAAAGGCTCTGGGTTTTTTCTCCACAAAGGTCTGGAGAAAAGGAGCCCAATCCACCAGTTGCAGCTGCTGGAGCAAGGTGGGTCTCTAGGAAGCAGAGGCTACCTAGTAGGACCCACAGAGGCTGCCCCCTGGTGGTGAAAACAGGCATTGTGTGATACACACCCCATTTCTTACCACCTTGTGTTCTCTTTCTTCCCAGCACACGTTTTGCAGGAGATGTGCCTTAACCTCTGGTAGGTACTGAAATACTTTTGAACATTGTGTTTGAAGCAGGTAGTCCTCGACTTAAGATCACAATATTTCAGTTGTTAAATGAGACATTTGTTAAGTGAGTTTTGCCCCATTTTGCGAACTTTCTTGCCGTAGTTCTTAAGTGAATCACTGCAGTTGTTAAGTTAGTCACATGGTTGCTAAGTAAATCTCGCTTCCCCATTGACTTTGCATGTCCAAAGGTCGCAAAAGGGGATCACATGAGCCCAAAGAGACTGCAACCGTCATAAATATGAGTCAGTTGCCAAGCGCCTGAATTTTGATCACATGTTAATGGAGATGATGCATAGATCGTAAGTGTGAAAAACGGTCATGTCACTTTTTTCAACACTGTTGTAACTTTGGACAGTCACTAAATGAACTGTTTTTAAGTCCAGGATGACCTGCATTGTTGGAATGTGCAGGCATTCTTTTTCTTTTGTTTTCTTTTTTGCTTATCTTTTGCTTCTTAGTCAAATTCAAATTTTAAAAAAAGGGCACCCGGGCTTTCCTTGTTGATGGGATTCTTGTACTTTTTATGGCCTCTTGAGAAATTCCACTCTGGATGTTTCCTTTGACCACCAAGATCAGAGTAGGGGACTTTGGTGGATCAGGGCTGTACAACTCTGGCGAGGCAGGCAATTGCCAGGGCAATGATTCAAGGAGATCATCCTCTTTCTAACAATCCCATAATCCCTTGTGGGGTGGAGTCTGGGCAACTGATTGGAGCTGAGTGTTTACTGGCCGGATGCCCTTCCGTCGCCAATGCGGAGTTTTATTCAGCAGACGTATTCTCATTGCGCCCAGAAAAAGAAATATCTGCCTCTGCTTAGGATCAAACTCCCAGCCTCCTCATTGTGAGGCGAGAGCTCCACCTCTAGGCTACCACACCACTTTACAAGTAGATGGGGTTTCGGTTTTCCAAATTTCTTACCTTTTCCCCTTGTTTCAAAGTCTATTTTAATGTCTCCACTGCAACATTTCTGTGTTTCATGTTTGAAACTATGGTTGAAAGGCATTCCGGGGAATTGCAGAAATGTCACCAGAGGGATGCACAACAATGATTGGAGAGCTTGAGGAATGACCTTTCCAAGATAATACACGTGAAGATAATGTGAATTACTTAATTGATGAAATGCATGCCAATTAATTGACGAATTTATAGATTCACACATTTGAGGAAGTTATCTGCATTTAAGTGGAAAACAGCTTTTCTTAGAAATTGGGTTCAGATTTCCCCCCGAAGTGTTTTTAAAGGGGTTCACCCTAGTGGATCCCAGCTCGGGATGGTGTCTGAATTAAATCGTTCACCCAGCGTTTCTCCCTGCAGAGAAGTGCCCAGTGGACAATGCCAAACTGACAGTGGTGGTGAACAACATTGCAGTGGCTGAACAAATCGGGGAGCTCTTCATTCACTGCAAGTACGGCTGCCGGTCCAGCGCCAGTGGCAAGCCTTCAGCCTTCGAGGTGGACCCCCATGGGTGCCCCTTCACCATTAAACTGAGTGCCAGGAAGTAAGTGAGCCGTGTGAAGCCTCTTCCCATGATCGCTGGTTTGTTTGGGCATGGTGGCTTCTCCAAATTCAGCAGGGTGATGTTCTCCCTCCCCCTGCTCCCCCTTCCCCCCACCAGTGGTGGAATTCAATTTTTTTTACTAGCGGTTCTGTAGGCATGGCATGGCTTGTTGGGCATGGCTTGGTGAATGTGGCAGGGGATACATCCTGCAAAATCCCCATTCCCTCCCGATCACCTGAGACTCGGGAGGCACGGAATAGATGGGGGTAGGGCCAGTCAGAGGTGGGATTTACTGGTTTGCTGAACTACTTAAACTTTCCGCTACTGGTTCTCCAGAACTGGTCCACCTCCGCCCCCCTCATGTCTTTGACAGAACTATTGAGGATGGGCTGCAGAGAGATTTGGAAAGAGACATGACCTGAGAATAGTGCTGCGGACCAAGGGAAGACTTTTTCCCAATAAATCTTAAACTGGGGGGATGGAAGAGGAAAGGTCAAACTTTTTAGACCTTTGAGTGGTTTTCAAGGATAGAGATAGGAGGAACCTCTGCGCCCTCCTGCCCCCCCCCCCCCCGCCCCGGCTTCTTTGTCTTAAAACTATCCTAAATAATTGAACAACTGGCTGAAAAGCACAGCTGAAATGCAACCATTTTGTGACTGCCTTTTGATAGCCAAAGATCAAATTATTGAGGAGGGTCCTAAATGGAGCTTATCTGGGTCTCTGGAGATTCTCAGTCCTTCAGGTCACAGTTGTCCCAAAGGTGGTTTTTCAAGAGGCAACTGGACTTTCTGGTTTTTCTTTTGAAGACATTTCTCTTCTCATCCAAAATGTTTCTTAGATGAGAAGCGAAACATCTTCAAAGAAAAACTAGAAAGTCCAGTTGCCTCTTGAAAAACCTCCTTTGGGACAGCATATCCATGGGTTGCTGCAGAGGAAGCTGCAGAGGATGAAACAAAATCTGGACTTCTCTGTAGATGTATTTCAGTCCCCTTTGTTGCAGATCCTGGCAAAACTGTGATCAGTACTTTAGTGAAATTAATGAAACCTTTTCTGGCTCAGATTCTTCGTTCAGCTAATCCACAGCTCTATTTCCATAGCCAGAGCTCATAAGACTACAAAAGCTGAATGGTTGTAGCCCAGCATCATGGAATAATAGAGTTATTGGGATGGAAGTGGGGGTGGGGGGAAGGATGATGATTCTTCCCATCTCATCAATTTTCATTTCAGTAAAAATGTGGCTTTTGTTTTTCACCCTGCTGACAAAATCATCCATTTTGTGTGAGTGCACTCCCAAGGTGTTTGTAAAAATCTCACCAACTCAAATATTGGTACTGGGTTTTATGGTAACTCTGGGAATGGCCAGCTGCCCTCAAGTTATCTAAAGAGGGAAATGTCCAGAGGGCTTCCCTGATGCCACTGTAGAAAAATATCTGGTTCCTTTGCCAAAGAATAGTAATCCAGTAAGGTGTGTGTGAGAGAGGGAGGGAGGGAAGGAGAGAGAGAGAGAAACTCATCTTCTGACATTCCTCCTTTTATATCTAGGGACCATGAAGGCAGCTGTGACTACCGGCCAGTGCGCTGCCCCAACAATCCCAGTTGCCCTCCGTTGCTCAAGATGAACCTGGAGGCACATCTGAAGGAGTGTGAGCACATCAAGTGCCCTCACTCCAAATATGGGTAAGCAGGGATCCACAACCTCCTGGGAGAGTCTTCCCTTCTTTACCCACCCCAAGGGTTGCTTCCCAGGCCTCGCTCCCGTGATGCTTGGCTCTGGTCCAGGGGTGTCAAACTCACGATGGCACGTCACATAATGTAGGCGTGGCCAGTGCATTACCCATCTGGCCTGCGCGCCGCGAGTTTGACATCCCTGCTCTAGGCTGTTCTGCAATATCTAATCTCTAGAACGCTCCTTCAAATAAGAAGCTGGTTTTGTTTTAATCATAATAAATGTGATGCATATCTGTTAATGCAGTGGTTCCCAATGTGGGGCCCAGGCCCCACAGGGGGCAATTTGCTTTTTAATGGGGACAGTTTGAAACTTGTTTAACCAATTTAATGGCCTTTTAGGCTTCCTCCATATGTTCATTTTTTGAGTAAAGAAAGAATTATATGTCACGGAGGGGTGGTGGGGAGGACCAGGATTTTAGAGATGCATGGCTAAAAAAAGGTTGGGAATCATTGGTTTAATGTCTTCTATCTCTAAACATATGCAGTTAAGCAGCTGCAGTTCAGTGAAAAGACAAGCAGCATCAGGAAAGCAAGGCAGCTCCCAAGAGAGCATGCTCATTCAACAAGTCAAAATAGAGCAAAAGAGGATTTTAACTTGAACGTTTGGTGGGGGAAGAGATTCCAACCAGCGTAGTCAGCCAAGGAAGTTCAGGGTGATCCTAATCCTCACCCTGTCTAACGACAACCCAAACTACCCTGATGGAATTGCAGGCTAATTGGAAAAGGGACTTGAGCAAAGAAACACTGCCACGCATCAGAAAAGATAGAAATAGCACTTATGTTCCACTGCATAATGCCTCCCAGCCCTCTCTAAGGAATTTTACAGAGTCAGCCTATTGCCTGCAACAGTCTGAGTCCTCATTTTACTGACCTTGGAAAGATGGAAGGCTGAAGTCATGAGACTGTTAGGCTCAAACTGCTGACAGTCGGCAGAATTAGCCTGCAATACTTAGTTCCAACCACTGTGCCACCATGAAGATGAGAGCTTCTTGGATACAACAAATAAACTTCCTCAGGGGAAAAAAAAGAGGAATAGGAATGCCAGAGAACAGGGAGAAGAAAGTGGAAAAATCCAAACACCCTTAGGGTTGACACTGCTTTTTAGCAGGCAGGCTCATTCTAGGTGACGCCTGTGGCAGCCTGGCTCAATTTCATGGAAGCAAGCAGGGATCACTCAAGTCATCACAGCTCAATGAAGTCCAAGAAAATCAGATTTAGAAAGAAGAACAAAGTTAATGGAAGGAGGAGGGCGTTGTGCTGTAGATTAAAAAATGCCCGTGCACAAGTTCACAATTGTATCACGGAAATCCCGTTGAGAGATTCTGGGTGGAAATAAAAATAGAGTCAAACTAAAACGATATCATTGTTATTACAAGCTGCCTGGAGAGGCAAAAAAATATGGATGAGGATTTTTGTGTCAGATGATCAAAGCAACAATAGGAATTTTCAACAATTCTGACATCTGCTGGAAATCGTCCTCTGCCAAAAAGTTAATCCCGAACCAATTTGCCGACAGCTTCATTTGTCAGAAAGTGAAAGAACAAGAGATAAAGATTAGGTCTGCTATCCTAGACCAAGTCTTTACTAACAGAGAAGTAGTAACTGTGAGATGGATCTTGGAGTCTTAGTGGACAACCATTTAAATATGAGCCAGCAGTGTGCAGCAGCTGCCAAAAAAGCCAACACAGTTCTAGGCTGCATAAACAGAGGGATAGAATCAAGATCACGTGAAGTGCTAATACCACTTTATAAGGCCTTGGTAAGGCCACACTTGGAATAAGGCATTCAGTTTTGGTCGCCACAATGTAAAAAAGATGTGGAAACTCTAGAAAGAATGCAGAGAAGAGCAACAAAGAGGATTAGGGGATTGGAGGCTAAAACATATGAAGAACGGTTGCAGGAACCGTGTATGTCTAGTCTTATGAAAAGAAGGACCAGGGGAGACATGATAGCAGTCTTCCGATGTCTCAGGGGCTGCCCCAAAGAAGAGGGAGTCAAATTATTCTCCAAACCACCTGAGGGCAGAACAAGCAATAGGTGGAAACTAATCAAAGAGAGAAGCAACTTAGAACTGAGGAGAAATTTTCTGATAGCTAGGACAATTAATCAATGGAACAGCTTGCCTCTAGAAGTTGTGAATGCCCCAACACTGGAAGTCTTTAAGAAGATGTTGGATAGTCATTTGTCTGAAACGGTATAGAGTTTCCTGCCTAGCAAGGCCACGACCAGGGCTTCCAGTAGCAGGCCTCGAGCCTCATCTACTGTTCGGGATAAGTCGCACAAGCGCAAAGATAAGGCCAAGGCTCCCCCCAAGGCATCTGGGGCTCCCATTTGTTCCCCTCTGGTTCTGATTCAGCAGCCTGTTTCTCCGGTGCGAGTCGTTGAGCAGGGTTGGTCCCCTGATATTCAGCTTCCCCAGGCCCCTCTTCCTGAGGTAGGGGTTTTCGGGCCTCAATCTCCCCCAATTATTTCTGAGGCTAGTGGGGCTTCTCTTCGTTCGCCTCCACGCGCTGGGCCTTCTGCCACATTCATCCCCACAGCTGCAGGCCTCAGGCCTCTGGAGGGCCAGGATTTGGGCCTTCCTGCTGATTTTTACAGCATGATCTCAGAGGCTATTTCCAGAGGGGTGGATGCGGAATTAATGCGTAGATCCCAGGCCTACTATGGCCTACTCGGGCCTAGCTCCTCAGGCACTGCAAGGGGATTCTTCCATCCTGCAAACGGATCCTCCTTCCCCTTTCCCCTCTGTGTTTAGTGCACAATCTCCTTTAGTGGAGGAAGGTGAAATCCCGGATAGGGATTTTTCTGGTGATGAGGGCCTACCTATGGATCAGCCTACTGCCCCTGGGCTCTTCAGGCACACTCTTTTCAAGTCTCTGCTGTATAAGGCCAAGACTACCGCCCACATGGGGGAGGCGGTTTCTGGAGAAAGTGCTGCTGTGGGCCTGGATGCCACCGAGCGGCTCTTTGCTGAGCAGGTGGCCTTACAGGATTTTATCCCATCTCCCAAGCTTTTTCTTGATTTAATCCAGAAGCAGTGGGATGAGCCGACCGCAGTTAAGCCTCCAGGGTCTGGAGATAGGAAACTTTACACATCTTCCCCAGAGTTGGAGGCACTCCTCCAGTTTCCCACGGTGGATGCTCCCATTACTGCTCTTGCTTCACCGGCGTTAATTCCTTCTGAAATTTCAGAAGGATTGAAGGCCGAGGACCGCAAGGCCGAATCGGTCATTCGTAAAACTCATCAGGCAGCGGTGTGGGCCTTGCGTTCCGCTACTGCAGCTTCCTTCTTTAATAGGACTTCCTTAGTTTGGCTGAGACAACCCAGTGGTTTCTGCTGCCCTTCCAGAGAGCGCATACCAGTCATTCCCACATCAAGGTGCAGCTTCCGGGCAAGGCCAGGTGGTCCCTGCATTGGTGGATGTCGTCCAGGCTCCTCCGGGGATGTCCATTCAAGGAGCCGGACCGCGTTCAAGTTACAACGGACGCCAGTTTATTTGGATGGGGGGCCCATGCCCTGGACAGAGTGGCCCAAGGTCGCTGGTCAGATCAGGAGCTGACGAACAGCATAAACTGGCTGGAGTTGCGGGCCATCCGTCTAGCTCTCCTGGAGTTTCGGGACATTGTATCTCATTGCCATGTGTTAATTTTGACCGACAATGTGGCCTCCAAGGCCCACATCAACCGCCAAGGGGGAACACAGTCCAGAGCTCTGATGCTGGAAGCGGAAAGGTTGTTCCCTTGGGCGGAGCCCAGACTCTCATCGATTCGGGCGGAGCACATCTCGGGCGAAGCCAACACTCAGGCGGACTGGCTGAGCAGAGCGACTGTGGATCAGGGGGAATGGCAGCTCCACCCCATTCTCTTCCAGGAACTCTCTCGCCGCTTCGGCCTACCCGAGGTGGATCTGTTTGCTCACCCGCACAACGCGCAGCTTCCCCGGTTTTACTCCCGATACCAGACTCCGGGGGCGGAGGGAGTAGATGCTCTACGCAGTCGGTGGCCGGCCGGCCTTCTTTATGCCTTTCCTCCTCTCCCGATCCTTCCGTCGGTCATTCAGAAGATCTTGGCGGAACAGGCGGAAGTACTGCTGGTCGCTCCGATGTGGCCCAGACGTCCCTGGTACGCAGACCTCGTCCATCTGTCCGTTTCGCGTCCTTGGAGGATTCCGGACGACCGGATTCAGCTCAACCAAGGGGCTCTCCTGCACCCGAGCCCTCAGCTGTTGCAGTTAGCCGTGTGGCACGTGAGCGGGCGATGCTAGCGGCGCTTCACTATTCGGATGAAGTCATTTCTACCATTCAAGCGGCCCGTCGCCCGTCAACTACCCGTATTTACGAGGCTACCTGGCAGGCCTTCTGTCGGTGGTGCCGGCGCACCGGGGTCGATCCCATCAAGGCCTCGGTGCCCCAAGTTCTGGATTTCTTGCAGTCTGGCCTCAACAAAGGGTTGGCGCCAAACACGCTTCGCCGTCAGGTCACAGCCTTGTCGACGGTGGTCGGGGGTGGCCAAGGCCGCTCCTTATCTCAGCACTCGCGGGTTCGGACCTTCCTTAAGGGTGCTTCCAACTTACGACCGCCGACGGTACACCGTTATCCCACGTGGGATTTGACCTTGGTTCTCAGGGCCCTAACAGCTTCCCCCTTTGAACCTCTCCATTCCATCAGCCTCCGATTATTGACGCTCAAGACGGCTTTTCTGGTGGCCATAACATCGGCCAGGAGGGTGTCAGAGCTAGCAGCCCTTTCTGTTCGTGCGGATCTTTGCATCTTCCACCCGAACAAGGTGGTGCTTCGTTTGGATCCGACCTTTCTTCCAAAGATAAACTCGTTGTTTCACAGGACTCAGGAACTTGTCCTGCCGGACTTTTATCCTCACCCGTCTCATCCGCAGGAACGCCAGTGGCACCATCTGGATGTTCGCAGGGCTCTTCGTCGCTATGTGAAACGCACTGCATCGTTCCGACGATCAGAGGCTCTGTTCGTCTCCTTCCAGCCGTCTTCAATGAGACAGAAGGTGTCCTCCCACACCATCGGCCGATGGTTGAAAGCTTGCATTGCGTTGGCGTATGACACCCACTCCAGACCGGTTCCAAGGCGGATCACTCCTCATTCCACCAGGAGTGCGGCCACCACAGCGGCCTGGGCGACGCAAGCGTCTGTAGAAGAGATTTGCAGGGCGGCCACCTGGGCGTCGCCCTCACCTTTTATTCGCCACTACAAGATTGATGTCTTTGCCTCGGCTGAGGCGTCCTTTGGGCGGAGAGTGTTGCAAAGGGTCCTTCCGTCTGCGGAGGAGCCTGACCAGCCTAGCTCCCGCCCTGGGACTTAATTGCTTTGGCATATCCCATGATTGGATTCCCGGAGCAGCACACAGGAGAATGACCGTTGTCTTACCTGAACGGTCCTTCTATGGGTGCTGCGAAGGGAATCCAAACCCGCCCGCAGTTTCGGCTGGTCAGGGCTCCATTTTGATCGTGACTCTGTGACTTTCTTATTCTGACTGGACTCGACTAGGTAGTGCCGGATGGCCTGCGGCTTGATTGACAATTGACATATTGTTCCTTCGGTGGACTTCGTACGAGAACTGAATGGAAACGGAAGTCCAGTCAGAGGAGGCGTGACTTTGAAATTTGCATACTCAGTCTCAAGGCTAGAGGGCTAAGTTAACCCATGATTGGATTCCCTTCGCAGCACCCATAGAAGGACCGTTCAGGTAAGACAACGGTCATTTCTCTCCATTTTGCTTTAAACATCAGTCTTAAAAATGGGCATTATTTGGCCATGTTGTGTCTGTGGGTTTTCCTGCTATCAGCTAGTTGTCGAATGTGGATCTGAGTTGCTCAGAGGCCAGGTGCAAACCTTGGCCTGAAAAATTGTTCTAGTGCAGGTCTTCTTCTTGTGCTATATCTGTCATCAGACGTTGGTGATCCTGTTTTTATCAACAGTCGCACGAAAAAGCGCTGTTGAGTTTTATTCAAACCAGTCCCTTAGATTTTGAAGCCCTGATGTTCTTCTTCTGCCTGGGCCTCCTTTGCCTTCAATCTTTCCTTGGATGATTAAGTGAAGGATGACGCATTTTTTCCAGGTGTCGCACCCCAGGTCTAGCGCAGTGGAACAAATTAGAGCTCACTCTGATGTGAGCACAGATCATAATAGGTAAAATCACAGTTTTGAAGAGGAGCTTCTCATCCTGAATAACTTGCTTCCTCTCTGCCAGGTGTACATTCATAGGAAACCAGGATACCTACGAGACTCACCTGGAAATGTGCAAATTTGAGGGTCTGAAGGAGTTCCTCCAGCAGACGGATGATCGCTTCCATGAGATGCAAGTGGCCATGGCTCAGAAGGACCAGGAGATCGCCTTCCTGCGCTCCATGCTGGGCAAGCTTTCCGAGAAGATAGACCAGCTGGAGAAGAATTTGGAACTGAAATTTGGTGAGTCTCTACAAGAAAGCAGGTAGCTCTGCCTAGGTGACCCACCTAATCTCCCCCCCTCTCTTTTCCAGAGTTGCTTTCTCCTTCTCCTGATACATTTCTATAATATCTTGGGAGGCGGTTTGGTGCAGAGCTTAAGGTATCAGGCTAGAAACCAGGAGGCTGAGAGTTCTAGTCCCACCTTAGACATGAAGCCGCTCAAACCAGTCCGTCTCAGCCCTATGAAGGAGGAAGAGGAGGAATTCTGGAACAACCCATTTTGCTCTGAGTTGCGGTTTCTTGGAAGAATCCGCCTTCTGCTTTTTTACAAGATCCACCTAGTCCCACCCCCTGTAAGAAAGAAAATCTGACACAGCTCCTAGGGACCAAAATTGTTCATACACAATTCTAATTCAAAATGGAAAGAGGGAGGGGAATAATTAATTAATTAACTGGGGGCTCCAGAATAGCCAAGAAAGTCAAATATATGTCCTGTTGCTGATCGTCCTAGCTAGACCTTTTGGACAGTTTCCTTTTCAGGAGGAGTTTTCTGACCCTCCCAAGGCTGGAGAGTTGTTTCCTTTGAGCAGCTTATGGGCAGGAGCCCCGTGGGCTTGACTCCTGACGGGGCCAGTGTGGAGATGCTGCTAGCGGGTGGGCAGAGGGCCAGGCTTCCTGGGGAGGAGAAACGAGAACAGGGGGCGCAGGGCTTGGGGCACAACATTTCCTGAGTGATCCTTACATCTGTGTAAGGAACATCCAATCTTAACTCAGTTCTTTTAGATATTCTTGTACTTGCTTATAAAATGACATTGAGGCTCAAGAGAACAGAGACTCTAGGACAGTGATGGGTAACCTTTTTGTTGTTGCGTTCCGAAAGCCATAACCCATAATACAATGCGACACCACCCCTCACACGCCCGCATCAGACATGGGTTACTCCCAGTTCGGCCCAGTTTGTCTGAACAGGTAGTGGCATATAGGCCTGGGTGGCAGAACTGGCAGTGACCCAGCTCACCATGCCCCCAAACCGCTTCCATGGTTGTCGCTGCCGGCATGTTGTTTTCAGTAGTGTGCGCACATGCACAGTTCACTGTAAATTGTTCTGCACATGCACGAAGAACAATTTACATTGAACTGCGCACACATACGTGGCGCAAAGCAAACCAGTAGTAAAACCAGCAGCAATCCACCTCTGCCCTGTACATGTGTGTACTCCCCCGCACATGCGCGTACAATCCCCCTCCATGCCCGTTTTGTGCCTAGTGGGCTTCCCAGCAGCCTCCTGGGACCAGAAACAGGCTGTGGGGAGGGTGCTGCATCCCCCCACATTCCCCCTCCCCCATGCATGCACACCAGTGGTGGGTTTCAAAAAATTTTAGAACCTCTTCTGTAGGTGTGGCCTGCTTTGTGGGGGTGGCTTGCCGGCCATGTGACTGGGTGGAAATGGCTTGCCGGCCATGTGACTTGGTGGGAGTGGCTTGCCGGCCATGTGACTGGGTGGGAGTGGCTTGCCGGCCATGTGACTGGGTGGGAGTGGCTTTCTGGCCATGTGACTGAGTGGGAGCGGCTTTCTGGCCATGTGACTGAGTGGGAGTGGGTTGGCAGTCGTGTGACTGGGTGGGCGTGGCCAACTTGTAAAATGTGGTGAAGCTCACAACAACGCTCTTGCTTAGCAACAAAAATGTTGGCTCAGAAACTCTGGCATTTGAAGCACGCAAGTCTTAAAACTGTCAAGTTACAAGACCCTTGCACCCCTAACCCTTTAGAAAAAAAAACCCAGGGGTGTTCAAACTTGACAGCTTTAAGACTTGTGGACTTCAACTCCCAGAATTCCTCCTCTTGCTCTTCATCTTGATGATGTGCAGACGGGTGGGAGGAGGAAGCTGGAACCGTTTCTAAACAGCACTGTAGATTTGTGGAACCTCTTCTGTAGAAGAGCTTAGAATTGGCAGGAACCCACCCCTGATGCACGTGTGAACCCCTGCCCTTCGCACATGTATCACCCTCATGCGCCCTGTCCCCCTGTGCATGCACAGTAAAGACCCAAAAGCTGGTCGGCGGGAGGCAAGCATGAGCTTTCAGCAGAATTTGTCTGGAGCAAGAGACAAAAATGGATTGGAGTTAGTTTGGATGTGAGGCCAATTTATTTGCGTTTGCAACCAGAAGTCACGTGTCCCGTTTTCCTAACTCTCATCATTCAGATGTGCTGGATGAGAACCAGAGCAAGCTGAGCGAAGATCTGATGGAGTTCCGGCGAGATGCCTCCATGCTCAACGTGAGTGTCGACCGTCCCACTTGGTCATCTAGCAAAGAAAGATTCCTGGCCCTTTAGTTTTGCCAAGAGTATTCTTTACTGAAGTGTCAGTGGTTACAGAAGTAGCATAAACCGAATCTGAGGTTTCCCTACACAAACAGTACAAAATAATTGTTGGCCCACCCCCCCACCCACCCCACCCCCCAATTTCCCAGTTATCTATAAATATCCAATAGGATATTTAATAGGTGCTTGTATATTGTTTAGGAAAGAGGTTGTCGGTTCCGAAAGATGCTTTTTTCAAGAGGCAACTGGACCCCTTGCTCAGACAGGAGAACCTATTCCATTTCAGATTAGTGGCTGTCCAGTCTCATCATCCAGTGTTGAAGCACCCACAATTTCTGAAGGCTTCTGTTCCACTGGTGAATTGTCCTCACTGTTGGGAAGTTTCTCCTTAATTGCAGGTTGCTTCTCCATCTATTGTGTCTTGTCCTGCCCCCTGGTGCTTTGGAATTTCATTTGCGGTGTGAATACAGCTCTTCATTTGTTCACTAAATTATAGTTCAAACAATGGCACGCAGCACGGTTCCAGAAGCCATGGCTTACAGAACAACTTCAGATCCAAGTGCTCCTTGCCCAGTGCCCCTGTCAGTCACGGTTCGGGCTGTGGGCACTCGCTCTCCGTTACGGTGGCTTGGGGCTAAAAAAAATGACTCCTGCTTCTCGACTTCAGTTCGGCCTTTAACTCAGTCATTTCTCAGCATTTAGTAGACCAGCTGGGCCTTTTAGGCTTTTAATACTCCTTTGTGCAACTGGATTCTTCATTTTCTGATTGACAGGCAGCCCCAATACATGCAAGTTGGGACTAATAGTTCTTTCTTTTTTTAAAAAAAAAAAGTTTTTTATTTTTTCCTTTCAAATACATTCCCAAAAATACATTCCTATATGTACTATTCACATTTATCTGTTAACCATTAACATTTATCACTATTTTCGACAAATATAGAGAATCCAGTTTGGGTCACTTTCTGGCCACCCCGTGTCTCCATCTTATTTTCCAACAATCCTGCTCTTTCCGTCTTCTCTACCTCCCTTCTCTGCCTTCTTCTTTCCTCCTCTCCTTCCTCTTTTCTTCTTCTCCTCTGTTTGTGTCACTTCTCCTCTCTTCTCCTTCTTACTCTCTCCTACTCTTACTTCCCCTCCCTTGCTTCCTCTGCTTTACCTTTTCTTTCCCTCCTCATCCTCCCTCCTGTCCATTGTTGCCCTTGCTTATTTACTTTTTCTGATGGGGTCTCGGGGTGGCATTCCAGCGATCCCGCCTTTAGCACCATTTTCTTGAGCAAAGGTTCTCTGGATATGTGTATGAGTAGATAAATATACTTTCTTTTGAGAGCGGGCAACGGAATTTCATTTTTAATGTGGGGCTGGTGGGCTCACAGTAAAAGATGACAATAAAGCTTATTTTGTCCTCCGTCTGTCAAGCAGAGCAGAGGATTTCTACTCCTGCCGTGCCTCAGTGCCACAATTAGCATTCCCCCCCCTTTTTTTAGAAGTATAATCTTTATTGTCATTGTACTTAAATACAACAAAATTGGCCTTTATCCTGTGCCTTCTTTCTCTCTGCAGGATGAACTGTCTCATATCAATGCCCGGCTGAACATGGGGATTCTGGGCTGTGAGTATCTTACTTTTCCTTTCTCCTTGACCTTCTGGGAAGCTTTTCTTCTTTATCATGTAAAACTTCTAATGACTGACTCAGAAGTTCTGCTTTCAGAATGAGAACTACGTAGACATTTGGGGTTTGGGGTTTTTTCCTTCCTCTTCAGTAAGAACATCTTTGTGTTGGGAAATATAGCAAGCAAAATAAATAATTTCACTGAATCATCTGAGGCGAAGATAAGATTATGTAACGTCTTCCAGTTTTCCAGTTTTTTCCTTCATCCCAAAGACTGGAAAATAATTCAAAGAATTATTGTTTCAGAGTGTATGATTGACCTTTTCTCCCACTTATTTAACCATAAGTTGATCATACTTTTGTTTCTGGCCACCTTTTCTTTCGCTGGTGGGGCTGTATGAGTCAAAGCAGCTTAAAAAGCGCTTTAAGTATTTTGCTTGAAAATACCATTTTCCCTGACTCTGGGATCCTCCATTTTTTAAAATCTGGATTATTCTGCCTGCCCTGCTCTTACTTGCTTTTCAAACAAAGCAAGGGTTCCAGATCTGATTCAGGGGCCACCTGGTTTAGGGTTATTTATTTATTTAGCATATTCACATAGTCACCCATTTCACAAGCACGTGGCTCTGATGACGTACAACATAACAGAGTCGAAAACTCCACAGAACATTAAAAACAGTCAAAAGATAAATGAAATAAGCATAAAATAAACATAACTTATTTTTCGGCGTATAAGAGTCATCTTCTCACCACTCACTCCCCCCCCCCCAGGGTGAAAATCTGGATGCATCTTATGCACAGAACACAGCATTTTTGGCCTCCTGAAACGCTGCCCCCTTCACAAAAATGGACATGCAGAGGGTTTGGGAGGCCTGCATAGTGCTCTTGGGGCTTGGGGCGGGTAAAAACAAGCGAAAAGATGGCCTTTTTTGCTCCCCCCCCCCCCGAACACTTTGCAGGCCTCTCAAACTCTCTGCATGCCCCGTTTTTCACAAAAAATGAGGTGTGCAGAGAGTTTGGGAGGTCTGCAGAGTGCAAAAACTTTTTTTAAAATTTACCTCTTCAAAATCTTGGTGCGTCTTATACTCTGTAAACTATACGGTAATCCCAAGAAAGAAAATAAACACAATTCTAAGAAAGCAGAACAAACAAACATGCATCACTTAACCTCATGCATTGGGATCGCCAAGGCTGGTGAAAAAAAGTATGTTTTAAAAGCTTTCCAAAAAGCTGGCAGAGATGGGGCTAATCACACCTTGGGGGGGGGGGGGGCAGCAGAAAATGCAGACCACCTAGATTGTAAAAGGTGATGTTCCCTTGGAGAAAGAACTTCCATAGCCGTATATGGTATCCCTCCTGCCTGTCCCAGTGGAGTGGGCAGATGTAATTGGGAAGAGGCAGTTCTTCTGGTAATTTGATCCTCTGTCAAGGAGCACCTTAAAGGGTCATCAACAGGATCAGCAGCCCTTCTAGAGCAGGGGACTCAAACTGGCGACTCGCAGGCCGAATGCATCACGAGCAGGCCACGCCCACCCCAGCTCTGCGAATGGGAAAAGCATCACAAAATGTCACATGACAGCAATGTGACGCTGTGAGTTTGACATCTGTGTTCTAGAGGCATTTTTGTCTTCCTGTCCTGATTAGAGTCTTGGATCTAATTGAATGCAGGTAGTTCTCGACTTAAAACCGTTGATTTAGTGACCTTTCAAAGTTACCTACAGCACCAAAAGAAGTGACTTAGGGTACGACCTTTGCAGCATCCCCATGGTCATGTGATCAAAATTCAGATGCTTGATGAGATGAGGGAAAAGGAAGAAAGGGTAAAGCAGAGGAAGTAAGGGTGGAGAATTAAGAGTGGGAGAGAGGGTAAGAAGGAGGAGGAGGAGGGGGGAAAGAGAGGGGAAGAAGAAAAGAGGAGAGGAGGAAAGAAGAAGGTAGAGAAGGGAGGTTGAGAAAATGGAAGGAGTAAGGTTGTTGTAAAATAAGATGGAGGCATGGGGTGGCAAGAAAGTGACCCAAACTGGATTCTCTATATTTGTAAAAATAATTATAGAGATTAATGATGAATAGACAAATGTTAAATAGCAATTATAAGAATGTATATTTGTGAATGAATTTGAAAGGGAAAAATAAAAAAATTTAGTTCCCAAAAAAATTCAGATGCTTGGCAACTGGTTCACATTTATGACGGTTGCAGTGTCCTGGGGTCACATGATCCCCTTTTGCAAACTTTGACAAGCATAAACAATGGGGAAACTCAGATTCACTTAATAACTATGTTACTAACTTAACAACTGCAGTGATTCACTTAACTGTAGCACGAAAGGTCATAAAATGGGGCAAAATCTACAACAAATGTTTCACTGAACAACAAAATCAGAGGCTCAATGATGGTCGTAAGTCGAGGACTACCTGCATCACTGTAAGTGCTGATAGATACGTAGAATATCTTTGTTTAGTGGCTGAGCACCTTGGAGTTAGAGTTGCAAGTTTGCTGCATTCTTTCTTGGGAAAAAGATGCTGAGCTGGTTAGTCCTTCGCTTTGAGCCACCCATCCTTGATTGCTTCTCTCCCACCTACAAGGACATGGCCAAGGAACCAGATTCCACACCTACCGTATTTTTCGAAGTATAAGAGGCACCTTTTTACCTCCTAAAAGAGGGTGAAAATTTGGGTGCGTCTTAAACACTGAATGTAGACTCACCCACCCACCAGCCCCACCCTTTGGCCTCTGCCTCCCAGCAATTTACCTCCTTGCAGCAAACAGGGGAAACAGGTCTTGTTGAGGAAGCAATAGGCTATGGAAATCCCTGCAGCCTGAAACAGCTGATGATCGAGAGACCCATGCTGAAATTGAAAGTGAAACTTGCTCTTTGCTGCTCTGAGGCAAATTGCTTGGAGGCAGAGGCAGATTTTTTTTTCTTGTGCTAATCAGGCTGTTTGCTGCAAGGAGGTAAGTCAGTAACTATAAATGCCAATAGAATGTTCAAATTATTAGACTTATTTTTTAAAAGACTGCTTTATTATTGTTCTAGACAACAAAATGAAGAAGCTTTTTAAAATAAATGCTTGATCTGAAGAGAGGCCCAATGCTATTTTATCTTCTTTTAAATAGCAGAGAATAACATATAGTTCCAGTAAGTCATATCAATTTTAACAGCTTCTGTACAAGTATAGTCTGAAATTAGACAATGTCCTGTTGTCTAATTAGACCCTGACTTAGTCACGTTTGGAGTAGATCTATTTAAATAATTGGGAGGAGTTAGTGTGACTACATTTAAGAAGACTTTCGGGCATTAATATACTCCCATAATGTACATTTCTCCAATCCTTTGCTATTTCTATGGGTCAGGCACACATGCACAGAAATATACCACAAACAGTGTATATTGTCTATACTGTTTGCTGTTTGTTTCAAGGAGGCAAATTGCTGGGAGGCAGAGGCAGTTTTCCCCCCCCCTTCTTTTCTTCCCCAAATGCTAGGTGCGTCTTATACTTCAGAGCGTCTTATACTCCAAAAATACAGTAGTCCAAGGGTCAGGGTTTGGGCTGTGGCTGCTTGTACATTAACACGCTTTCTTTTCTCCTCCTTTTCAGCCTACGACCCGCAGCAGATTTTCAAGTGCAAAGG
Organism: Thamnophis sirtalis; assembly: GCF_051295495.1. Lineage (NCBI taxonomy): Eukaryota > Metazoa > Chordata > Lepidosauria > Squamata > Natricidae > Thamnophis > Thamnophis sirtalis. The sequence continues at coordinate 19,634,613 of NW_028261394.1, read as the reverse complement.
CACTTTTGTTGGCCACCAGGGCCCGGTCTGGTGCCTCTGCGTCTATTCCATTGGTGACTTGCTCTTCAGTGGCTCTTCTGACAAAACCATCAAGGCAAGGCACTTGTTCTTACTTTAGCCTTTGCATGGGGTACTCCACAGACTCTTCACGTCTCAACCAGGTGTCAGTCAAACCTGGCTCCACTTGGCTTCTAAGTAAAAATGATCCTTATCTTTCCATTGGTTGAGAAAGGTATATCTTCTGTGGCACAGTGGTTAGAGTGTAGTTCTGCAGGCTACTTTTTGCTGACTGCCGGCTGACTGCAATTCAGCAGTTCGAATCTCACCAGGCTCAAGGTTGACTCGGCTTTCCATCCTTCCGAGATGGGCAAAATGAGGACCCAGATTGTTGGGGGCAACATGTTGACTCTGCAAACCGCTTAGAGAGGACTGTAAAAGCACTGTGAAGCAGTACATCCTTAATATGTATGTATGTATGTATGTATTATATATGTGTGTGTGTGTGTGTGTGTGTGCGCGCGCGCATGTATGTATATGTATGTGTGTGTGTGTGTGTGTGTGTGTATATATATATATATATATATATATATACACACACACACATACATAAATATACATACATACATACACGCGCATGCATATACATATATATATATATGTTATATTTGTTATACACACACACACACACACACACACACATACAGACATACACGCGCACACACACATACAATCATCCCTGGATAATCCCAATTGGGCTTTTGAGTGCATGTGCTAAAATAAGCCCTACCCTGAAAATAAGCCCTACCCGAAAATATTGCAACACAGGAGCAGCCATGAAGTGACCACGCTCGCCACCACCTGCACCTCAAAAATAATAAGGCCTCCCCAAAAATAAGGCCAAGCACTTATTTTGAGGTGAAAAGAAAATAAGAAAAGTAAATGTCTTATTTTTGGGAAACATAGTACAAGTCGGTACTAGAAGTCAATTGCAAAGCCAGAACTAAAGTTCATTTGTCAATTCTCCCCAGTTAACTCTTCCCCCGTTAGTGCCTTCCCCTTGTGTGTATCTCTCATTGGCCAATCAAGTTTAAAAGAGAAGTTTTGGAAACCGTCACTCTACCTGTCATCATTCTTATCCCAGAGAAACAACAGAGAGCTGTTCTCACAGTTTACTTTCACTTTCCCCCCAAGCCTTTGCCCGGCCTTCAAGGCTGTCCCCAGGATTCATTGCAGGCTGACAGTGAGGAGGCAGTTCTGACACCTGACTGGATTGCTGTTGTACATGTGATCTGTATTCTCAACCCAGAGCACATATGGAGAAAGAAAAGTCTTTGGTCTTCCCAGAAACCTTCTGTTTGGCCCACAAGTATGGAGTCCTGGCAATCATTGGGGAAGGGGGAGGAATATCCAGGCCAGAGCAGGTAAAAGCATTTCAGTGTTTGGATTGGCTGCAGTTTAGATCACCCTGGCCGATCATGAAACATCTAAGTAGTGCTAACACTTGGATAGGAGACCACTTAGAAATCCAAGGCGGTATACAGAGCCGAAAAAAAGAATCCCAGGAAAAAAAGCAATATAGCAATAGCGCTTAGATGCTTCATATTGCTTTATAGAAAAGTATACACTCTGAACAGTTTACAGTGTCAGCCTATTTGCCCCCAGCAATCTGAGTCCTTGTTTTACTGACCTCGGAAGGATGGAAGGCTGAGTCAACCTTAAGCCGGTCAGGATCGAACTCCTGGCAGTCAATAGAGTCACCCTGCAATTCTGCATTCTAACCACTGTGCCACCAGTGCTCTTAATATCAAACCACTTCTATTATGTTGCCAAAAATTGTAAGGAATAGAACTTCCCTTAAGAGGATTTCGTGTTAGCCCACCAGTTGACTTTACCAAATGAGCAAGGGAGAAAGAGTCAGAGGAAGGGCCTTTTTAACTCCTGCGTGGAAGAGCTTAGCCTGCCCTACTCAGACCCAGCGGCTTGCTTCTGTTTGCCAAGCAACAAAGAGAAAATTTGTTTTAAAAAAAAACCTTTCAGATTTGAACATCAGTTGCTGTAGAATTAGCTAGGTAACGGCTGCTTTTAAAACCAGTAGTTTGTTCAGAATTAAAGTGACGTATGTCATAATTGGGGACCGGAATGATGAGGGAACCCTTGTTTATCAACTCTTTTGGGATGCTCCATGCATGGACTTTTCTGCTGTCCTCTCACCTTGTATCTTGATGTAATTTAGGGCTGAAAGCTCATATTTTGGCAACTGGTATTCACAACAGTGAGAGATGACTTGGAAATTCCCCAAAGGGGCTCTCTTGTGAAGGAACCATGCTAGGCAAGGTGCTGTGTCCCTTTCGGCCTTCTCACCCCCTCTTTGGAAGAGAAGGCTGAACACTGCTTTCTCCTCCTCCTCACCAAGACCATGTTGTGGCCTGTCGGTTGCCTGCCCCTCCAGCAGCCGAATCAGAGGAGGAGGCTTGGGAGTCAGGGTCGGCATCAAGGCAACCTGAGAGCTCCAAGGGGGAAGAGGGATTGGGGCTGGCAGAGAGAGACAGAGACAGAGGCAGAGCCTTGGCGGTCAGTCAGGCCTCAGTTGGAGAGTCAATAGCCCCCAAGTCTGGAGGTGGCTAATGAGGAAGAGGAGGAACAGCTGAGTTCAGTGCCTGATGCACACAAGGCAAAGGAGAGGAAATCTATGAGCCAGTCCTTGGGATGGAAGAGCCACTGCTGCTAGTGAAGCCCTACCCTAGCTCTGGGAATAAAAGGCAGGGGGCTGAGATGAATTGATATGGCAGACAGTTATTCATCTCCTGGCCGGCCAACTTGTTAGCCTGCGGTGAGAGAGAAACTTTTTGCCAGGGCTGCTGGCATTCCTAATAAAGGAATCATTGATTTAACAACAGAGGGCTTGTCATGTTCGGGGAGCTGGGATACAACAGGCCCTAGAAGTGGGCATTTGGCCATAGCCCCCTCCAGATTTGAGGGAAAGGGGTAAACATGGAAAGCTGCTCTCCCAGACACATCTCCAGCCTCCTTTCCTGGCCTCTGTGCCATCAGGAGAACTGCTGGGAGCTGCACTTCTTTGCGTCCAGCTCTCAAACCTGCCCACCTGTTTCCTTTCTTTGGTGGAAAGAGAGGAAAGCAGGTGGACACGAGACAGGCCGGGTGCTTCCTGCCTTCCCAGCCCTGGCACACGCTTTGACTTCCTGCCCTGGATCTGGTGGCCCTTGAGTCCAGTCATGTGACCTCTTCTTTCCCGCTAGGTGTGGGATACCTGTACCACTTACAAGTGCCAAAAGACTCTGGAAGGTCACGATGGAATTGTCCTGGCACTCTGCATCCAGGGGTGAGTCAGCTGCCAGCCTCATTGCCTTCTGCTACTCTGCTGTATAAAGCAGTTTCCCTTCCTTGACAGTTTGCTGATAGGTGGACTTCAACTCCCAGAATTCTGGCTGGGGAATTCTGGGAGTTGAAGTCCACCCATGGCAAGCTGCCAAGGAGAAAACACACTGATATAAAATCAATGACTGGTAGCTAGATGTTCTGCTCTTTGTTTTCTTAAACTCAACAAGCTGCTTCTAATTAAAAAAGAAGTTGTGTGAATAATGGGGGAAATGTCTTGTTTCCCAAATGACAATGTGAATTAAAACCTGATTTCTGAAAGTTAGATTCAAACTGAACTCCTGCAGGTGGATTTTTGTGGCTTTGCATATTTTTGGTTTAGCCAAGGTCGTCCTAGGCTGCATTAACAGAGCAATAGAGTCAAGATGACTTGAACGGTTTGCACCATTTCATGATGCCTTGGTAAAGCCCACACATGGAATACCGCAGCCAGTTTTGATTGCCACAATATAAAACTCTGGAAAGAGTGCAATAAAGAGCAACAAAGAGGATTAGGGGACTGTAGGCTAAAACATATGAAGAATGGCTGCAGGAATTGAGTATGACTAGTGTAGCAAAAAGAAGGCCCAGAGGAGACATGAGAAACTCTTCCAATATTTGAGGGGCTGCTGCAAAGAAGAAGGAGTCAAGCTATTTTCCAAAGCACCAAAAGGCAGGACAAAAAACAATGGATAGAAACTAACTAAGGAGAGAATCAACTTAGAACTAAGGAGAAATTTCCTGATTGTGAGAGCAGTCAACCAGTGGGAGAGCTTTGGCTTTAGAAACGGTGGGGGCTTCATCACTGGAGGTTAAGATGAGACTGACGGCCACTTGTCTGAAATGATATAGGGCAGTGTTGGTGAAACTTTTTGGCACCAAGTGCCAAAAGTGGAGTGCACACACGAGAGCACCAGAAACCCGAAGAGCAGTTCCCCGGTGCTCATGCACACGCTGGGAAGCTGAGCTTCTAGTTTCAGATGTGCACATGCGCTCAGGTCACGTGGTCTTCCGGTTTCTGGCATGCGTGCCAGGAAGCTGCTCTTAAGGTTTCCGGCGCTTCCACACACACGAAGACCAGCTTATTCCACATGTGCGTCAGAACCCGGAAGAGCAATGGGCAACGACTGGGGTGCCCGGAGAAATGGCTCTGCGTGCCACATCCGGCACACATGGGGTGCCCGGAGAAATGGCTCTGCGTGCCTCCCTCAATAACCAAGAAAGAAAACTCCCAACTCCATTGTTCATGGAATTAAAATACTTTTACTGGTTATGAAAAGATAGCAGCGAACGTAAAGCAAGATCTGAACCAGGAAGGCGCGAACAAATATATATCAAATGATAACCCAGCCCCATCCCTCCAACGACTCCACCCCAGTGTCCAATCTGCAACTCCCTTAGGTGTCATGTGGGGTGCATCTCCAAAAAGCATCATCAGGTTGGTATGCAGGACGGTTGGCCTTGACCAGGTCCAAACACTGGCCACCACCATGCGCAGAAGTAAACTCCCTTTTCCATTCACTCCTGTACCATTTATTCCCATCCCAAATACCAAGCCCCCACCCTCCCCGTTTCCAAGGCAGCTGACAGTAAGTAAGCGAAGCAGAGGCTGACAGGTTCGCCATCACAGATATAGGTTCTCCTGTTTGAGCATGGGGTTGAACCAGATGACCTCAAGGTCCCTTCCAACTCTGTTATTCTAGTTTTTCAAGGGATTTGGGATGTGTGCCATTTGTAGAATAATGGAAACTCTTTAGTAGCTCAGTTTTACAACAGAAGTTTCAGTCTGCATTTTTCCGAGGGAAGTTTTTACCTATGCATGCTTTTTCCATCGTCTTGAGGGGAAAAAAATGTGCCAACAAATGTCTTCTAGCTCTCTGATTTCCTTTTGTTTCTTTTGGCCAGGAACAAACTGTATAGCGGCTCAGCTGATTGCACCATTATTGTAAGTGGTTGATTTTGGTAGGAGGGGCAGGGGAGGAGGAACCTGCTTTGGCTTCCTCCAGGAGGGGGAGAGAAGGAAGTCACTGATCATTCTCTTGTGCAGGGGTCCCCAAACATGGCAACTTTTCAATTCCCAGAATTCCTCAGCCAGCTGTGCTGGGGAATTCTGGGAATTGAAGTCCGCAATTCTTGATCTTGCCAAGTTCGGACATCCCTGCTCTTGTGCTATGTGGAGTAAAGCCACTTACACCACTTACAGTCTTTATCCTTTTTGACTTTTGACAGGTTTGGGATATTCAGACCTTGCAGAAGGTCAACACCATTCGTGCACATGACAATCCCGTGTGCACTCTTGTCTCCTCGCACAACATGCTTTTCAGTGGCTCCCTGAAGGCTATTAAGGTACCGTTTTCTGTTGCAGAGGAGCAGGGGAAAACCGAAAGCTTTTTGGTCCTTTCCTTCCATTCCCAGATCTTTTCTTTTCCCAGCCTAAGAGGTTTGTCCACTTAGATTTGCTTCCTTCTCTCTGTTGATTATTCTCAGTTCATTTTGGGTTTCCTTGATCCCCGAGAGCTGGCCTTGCTTTTTCCTCCTCCCTTTCCCTTCCATATCCTGCTACTTTTATCTGGCATTCAGACCTGCTGCATTATCCGTTCTCTTTGCTTGTTGAACCCTTCCCCATTTCCCCTAGTCATTGGTTTCTTCTCCTACCTGTCTAGGATTACCCATTGCAGGATCGTTGCAAGGATAAAGATCTTCCCCCCTGAGCTGGGAGGAAAGGAACATCTCAGCCTAATAATCCACCTTCAGAATTCCCCAGGCATCATGGCCACCGAAAGTGGGATTCTTGCACATCTAAAGAGCACAATTATTATGTTAATAAGTTCCTTTTGATGGTGGTGTGGTGACCTAGAGGTAGAGCTCTCGCCCCACAATCAGGAGGTTATGAGTTCGATCCTAGGTAGCAACAGATATTTCTCTCACTGGATTAAAGAGAAAATATCTGCTGCAAACTCCACACAGGTGTCAGGAAGGGCATCCGGCAAGTAAAGGTTCAGCTCCTGACTCCACCCCTAGGCAAGGGATTACAAGATTGTTAAAAGGAAAAAAATGTTCTCCTCTTCCAGCACCTGTGAGAAAAGACCTTCAGTGTTTTGACGCATGATTGACTCAGCCTCACTCACAGGGCTGGATGGAAAAGTGGAATAGCAATGTAGACCTGTGTAAAAAGAGATGGGCTCCAACCGCTGCCCAAGCAGGGCTCATCTTTCCAGGCTCCCTCACTTGAGAGAACTGCGGGAACCCTTGAGAGTCTGAGCCTCAGTTTCCCACACCTGGTATGGAACCGGCATAGGAAGGTGGTTGGAGGTCCTGCATTTGAGCAGGATTTGTAATTTAATAATTTGTAATTTAATAAATTTATATGCCGCCCAATCCCGTAGGACTCCGGGAGGCTTACAAGTACAAGAGTAAAAATAAAAAGTTAAAATATAGGGAAAGAGGAAGCAAATTTAAAAGCAACACACCATACACTCAACCTAAGTGGGGCTGGACCTCGTTCACGGGGTCAACAGCCCCAGGCCTGCCGGAACAACCAGGTTTTAGTGGCTTTTCGGAAGGCCGAGAGAGTGGGAAGGGTCCGAGAGAGTGGGAAGGATGCTGGATTGGACGGTCTCCCATCACTGTCGAAGGCCTGATTCTGGCTGTCCTGCCCATCAGGTCTGGGACATTGTTGGCACTGAGCTGAAACTGAAGAAGGAGCTGACAGGCCTTAACCACTGGGTCCGGGCGCTTGTGGCATCCCAGAATCACCTGTACAGCGGCTCCTACCAAACCATTAAGGTAGGTGTTGCTCTCAGAGGCTCCTCCACCTGCCGCGGCTTCTCTTGGCAGCCTGGGAAGGAGATTCCACCATCTCTTTTCTCTCCTCTGCTCCAGATCTGGGACATCCGGAACCTGGAATGTGTCCATGTCCTGCAGACATCTGGGGGAAGCGTCTACTCCATTGCGGTCACCAACCATCACATCGTCTGTGGCACTTACGAAAATCTCATTCACGTAAGGATCACCAAAGCCTCCTGGAAGGGGGCAGTGGGGCCACTGGGCAGCCCCTTTCAGCCCTCAGAATCCAAAGGGGGGAAACGATGGGACGGTAACACTCGGCCTTTGCTCCCCTTTGAACCAGGTGTGGGATATTGAGTCGAAAGAGCAGGTTCGCACCCTCACGGGACATGTGGGCACTGTGTACGCTCTGGCAGTCATCTCTACGCCAGACCAAACCAAAGTCTTCAGCGCCTCGTATGATCGGTCATTGCGGGTACGTGCGGGCAGGGTGAGGGGCAAGAGGAAGACCAAGGGGGAAAAAAGGGGCGCTGGCAAGTGGGGGACATCCTAACAGATCTTTCAGTCTATTAGAATTGGATGAACTCTCTTAGGAAGCAGACAGCTGGGCTCCTGGTCCCTGAATCCCAGCCCAAAGTCTCTTCAGCTGCCTGGCTCTACCTACAGCACCCTCTGCTCCTTGAGGGAGTTTGTGTATGTGTCTCCTCGCTCATCTCCAAAACCTTCGGAATGAATGGTATTGCAGGAGAACAGAGGGAGCTCTTTCCGGCCACTGTCCTGTTGGAACCAATTTCTTAAAAGTTAGGCTAGGCCCAAACAGATTAAAAAAAAAACTGTACAGGCAAGCAGAAAAAGAACTAAAATGGATTTCATTTCAATTATTTGTATGGTAAGTGTATGTACAGTATGATTATTCTCCACCCCCCACCCCCTGTATTCTAGTGGTTCCTCCTTGCAACACATTCCCAAGTTCAATTTTGTAAGAAGTTTTGGGGATCATGTAGGGCATTCCCACCATGAGAGGACTGTTCTGAGGGACAAAAATGCAACCCGAGGGTCTCTTTACTCCAAACCCTGAGAGAAGGAAAGGCCAGTGAAAGCCATGGTCTCTCCTCCTTTTTTTTTTACTTTTTCTTTTTACACCCCTGTAATCCCTCGCTTTGGGGAGGGGTCGAGGCAACAGAATGGAGCTGAGCCTTTACTGGTTGGATGCCCTTCCTGACTCCACCCAGAGTTCACAGCAGATATTTTCTCTTTGCGCTCTGATAGAGAACGGCTACTGCTACCTAGTATTGCACTCTTAACCTTCCAAATGGGTCTGCAGTGCCTGATGCAGTTGCAGAACGTTAGCAGCTTTTGCCCAAATACCCCAATTGAAGGGGGGGCTGAGTTTTGGAGGTCCTTCAGCTGTATTTGATGCACATCCTAGCCCCACATGAAACGTGGAGGCGCAAAGTTTGTGCATGGCGTGGAGTTAGGCAGAAAATGGGATCCAGGGCTCAACACCATTATCTGCCTAAATCCAGGCCACATACCATCAGCTATGGTGATCCACCCCCTTCACTATCTTGGCTGGTTCTCTGCCTCCAGGTATGGAGTATGGACAACATGATCTGCACCCAAACACTCCTGCGTCACCAGGGCAGCGTCACAGCGCTGGCCGTCTCAAGGGGCCGCTTGTTCTCCGGGGCTGTCGACAGCACCGTCAAGGTATTTCCTGGGGGAGGGGAGAGCTCTCAGCAAGAGGAAGAGACCCCTTTCTAGTGAAGAGAAGGACCAGGGGAGACAGGATAGCAACCTTCCAATATTTGAGAGGCTGCCACAGAGAGGAGGAATGGGGTCAAACTATTTTCCAAAGCACCTGAAGGCCAGAGAAGGAACAATGGATGGAAACTAACCAAGGAGAGATTCAACCTGGAAATAAGGAGAAATTTTCTGACAGTGAGAACAATCAACCCATGGAACATAAGTTACCTTCAGAAGTTGTGGGAGCTTCATAGCTGGAAGCTTTCAAGAAGAGACTGGACTGCCATCTGTCAGAAATGGTGTAGAGTTTCCTGCTTAGGCGGGGGTGGTGGTGGTGGACTAGATGACCTAGAAGTCATCTAGTCCAACCATCCCTTCCAACTCTGTTAATCTAATTTCTAATTGGTTCAGAGCAGCTTTCGCAGCTGGCTTCCTAATTTCGTCCAGCTGGATTGTCCCAACACCAGCCCAGTCACTAGTTTCCTGGAAGCATCAGACCAGGAAGAGCTTGTTTTCTTTCTACCTCAGCAGCCCTAGTTAGATGCACAAGGAGACATGGAGGAGAGGAGGAGGAGGAAGCAGTGGAGTGGGCTCATCACCTCTTTAGGAAGAGCTTTAGTTTGGCACAAAATGTGACCGAGTCACAAGTCTCTGCCTTCTGGTGGACTTTTGCAGGCTATGATGTGCTTATGCAGTCCAGGCGTCTTAAAGTGTTGTGGCCCGCCAGCGGCCAGGAGAGCTGGCAGCAGATTTGGACAGTGAGAAGGTTGGGGAGGAACCTGGGCCAGACCTGGAGTCTGGGGAAGGCAGACAAGGGCTCTGCGTTGGAGGCAGAGAGAGGGCCAGAGCCCTATGCCAGTTATCAGCTGCCCTTAGAATCATACATCAGTGAGGCAGAAGAGCAGCTGGAGCCTGTTCCCAGTGTGCGCTTGTGCAGAGTTGCCAGACAAAGGGAACAGCTAAAGAACAGGGGTCGACTTGGGAGTAAGGATACAGGTGGACGATGAACTGCCCCTCCCAGAGGAAATAAAAGAGGAGTGAAAGGGGAGTGGAGTTTGCAAGAGACAATTAGTTCACTTAATTGGTTTGTGACTCTCTGAGGTTCCTTGCCAAGTTTTGCAAATATCGGCCTGGCAGCTCTCCAAGCCAGAGAAGGTCTGTGACTGTAAATCCTCCTTTGAAAGACTTTGCTGGATGTGAATGAGCAGAATTCACAGTCAATGAATAAAAGGGGGTTTTGTCGGGCAAGGAGTTTGCTTCCTGCTCTTGGGAAGCCTCAGTCAGAATGTAAAGTTGCTGAGGTCTAGAAGCTCTGCCCTACTCAGTGAGGGAGTTTGGGCTCTGCTGACATTTCTCTCCCTGACAGGTTTGGACCTGCTAGGACCTGCTTTGGATGCCCCACTGCCAAATACACACCGGCTGACTCCCTACACTCCAAGCGCCCTGCAGATGTGCTGTGTTCCTTCTCGGTGGGCCTTCCACTCCCCAGCCAGCTGTGCAAGAGCTTTTGGCCACATGAGAGCACCCTCTCCCTTCCGCAGCAGCAGCAGCAGCGCCTTCCCAGGGAGGAACAACCCCCCCCCACACACACACCCTCACCCAATGCGCCACTCCAGCTGCAGCTCCTGGTCTGGCCCTTCCTGGGAGAGAGCGGAAGTCGATGGACACTGGCCCAACTGCAAGCGGTGGCAACAAAGGCTTTACTCTCTCATCAGGGGATCGTCTTCAAGAGCAGGTTTTCCTACGAAACTGGTTTGGATCAATCTGCATGAGCTGCCAGCTCCCTCCTGGTATTTAAATTATTTGCTATGCTCCTTCATTTGTGGCCACAGCCGGGGATAAAACCCATTGTCCTGTCATGTAAAAACCCGGTACGATTTCTATGTCCCCAGTCCAGCCTTCTTATCAGGTATCCTAAACCTTCCCCCACCCCCGCCCTTCTTCAGAGCATCCCATCATCACGGCCTCCCTGGGAAAAGCAGGAGAGCCGACGGTTGTGTTTTTACGGACATTTTCTACTGTTTTTAAAATTGTGATATAGATTTGGATTATTTCTTCCTTACCAATAAAATTGGACCATTGTTTTAGGCCAGCATGACTCATTGACAAACCTGAAGCTTTTCAGACGATGGGCAGAACTCCTCAGGAGCAGGGCCCAATCCTGCTCCTTTCTCCCAAAACAAATCGAGGCTGACCTCCATGGATTTTGGCCACTCAAATGCTCCCTGGCCAATCTGTAATGAGCACATCCTGGGTTGCTGTTAGTCAGTGAATATCCCACTGCCTGCAAAACTATTTGCACGTAGCACAGGGGGCTTATTGCAGCACCCAAAAGTCTGAATTGTCTTGGCAGGGGCCTACGTGGGGTCACGTGTGGCCAGCTAAAGTGGCACCTATGACCTCTCTCTTCAGCTGCTCAGGTCTAACTGAGGATCACGTGTGGCGTTCTTATCTCCCAGAATGCTGCTTCCTAAGGTTGCTCTTTGAAGCACGAAACCTGAATGGTCTTTGCATCCAACTTGAGAAATGCTGAGACAATATTTAGAGGTAGGAATTGAGGGGACAATGACAGGGCAACCTCTGCCTCTTTGGAGGGGAGGAAAGGCCTCCCTTAGTTGCATTGCCCCCCCCCCCAAAAAAAAACCTTGAATTACGGTGGGAGATTGGTAGTGACACAAATAATTGGAAGTGGGTTTTTTTCCCCTCTGTGCAAATATTCTTGCTCAGTACGATGTAAAAAAGTGGGAGAGGCAGAAGAATCGGCTTCACAGATTGTTGCACGTTCCGGCTTCCTGGTTGTGTTACATAAAGATGTGCCGCTTTCACAATGGCTCCAGCTGGCACCCAGCAGCCCTTTCCCATCACGCCACGGAAGCGTTTTCTCCCCTGCGGCTGGAGCCAAAACACGAGTTGAGCGGGCCAAGATAATCTGGACGTTTTATTAAGCACCGATGGTCATAAATGCATCCACACAGCTGCTTGCCTGGACTGTGAGCTGCAGCACCAACCCATCACCCCCTCAGCACCAAAGCAGCCAGACTCCACCACGCCCACGCCCCCAAAGCCAGTGCCTCCGAGGTGGGTTATTTTTTCTGACCTCAACAATAAAAGTATTCTTTAACAGTGAATGTCATGTATCTGTATTAGAGACTAGCAGGGGCTTCTTCCCCGTTTTTGTCTTTAAATATTGATAGCCAGATAACTTCTTTTTTTTAAAAGAAGCAGCAACAATAAATAAATAAATTACACCACCACAAAGCTATTAATATGAGTAATACTGGTGGAATGTGTGCAGCAAGAAAAGAAGGTTAGAAGCAGAAAATGCATAGCTTTGACAGAAGGGGACAATACAGTATCCGTAACTTAATAATAAAAATATAATGTGTGTATGTATGTATATATATATATATATACTTAAAGTCACAACCCCTGGTATGCCCAAGTATGGGAGGAAGGTCACACTTCCACTCTCTGTCATTAGGCTCGTCACAAGAGTCCATCCAGACAGAAACACAATATTTTTTACTGTTGCCTTTTTGCTACATTTGTTATATTTATGCTGATAAATAAATAAAGGGAGACTAGTATAGATCTATTTCAAGCTATTTAGCTCTCATCAGCTAGCCATACCCAAGTTTGGGAATCGAACCTGTGCTCTATTGCCTCCCAGGCAGGGAGTTAACCATTTGAGCTACAGAGAACGACTCCTTTATCAGCCAGCCAGGGTGGGAGGTATATACTTAAAGTCACAACCCCTGGTATGCCCAAGTATGCCCAGGTTCGATTCCCAAACTTGGGTATGGCTAGCTGATGAGAGCTAAATAGCTTGAAATAGATCTATACTAGTCTCCCTTTATTTATTTATCAGCATAAATATAACAAATGTAGCAAAAAGGCAACAGTAAAAAATATTGTGTTTCTGTCTGGATGGACTCTTGTGACGAGCCTAATGACAGAGAGTGGAAGTGTGACCTTCCTCCCATACTTGGGCATACCAGGGGTTGTGACTTTAAGTATATACCTCCCACCCTGGCTGGCTGATAAAGGAGTCGTTCTCTGTAGCTCAAATGGTTAACTCCCTGCCTGGGAGGCAATAGAGCACAGGTTCGATTCCCAAACTTGGGTATGGCTAGCTGATGAGAGCTAAATAGCTTGAAATAGATCTATACTAGTCTCCCTTTATTTATTTATCAGCATAAATATAACATTATATATATATATATATATATATATATATATATATATATATATATATATATATATATATATATATATATATATATATATATATATATATGTGTGTGTTTTTATTTGTGCTGATAAATAAATATATATATAGTATGTATATATTAGAATCTTGGAATAGTTTCTTATACATTTTGTTTCTTTTTACAACAACAATTGTTATGTTGCCTTTTTATTTTTATTTTTAATTAAGAAATTTCAAAGTTGTGCCAGACACATTTTGGATATCAGCAAAGACTATCCGTAGTCAAGAAAAGTAACAGGATCAGCATTCACACAGCATTTCTAGCTCTCAATAACTGCAGCTCAAGAAAACTAGATAGGGTGTTTCAGGCTTAATAGCCGTAGTTTAACTGGACTTTACTCCCATTTGTATATTAATATAGAGCTGGGCATATGTTAGTGATTTCCACACGCATGCACTTCAACACACACTCACAAACATACACAGGCGCATATAAATGTACATCCGATAACTTAAAAAAGACACAAAAGAATGCACACTTTTCAGGTAGGAGTAAACAAAACTTCTTAAAACAAGGCACATCCTTTGATTTTCAATAAAACTGTAAAAAGAAAATGGCAAAAAAAATCCATATAACATAATGTTTTGCACGCTTTGAAAAAAGAAAAAGATAAACTACCTTTTTAAACATTGTGCTACTTTTTTAAAATGACCTCACAAGACAAACAGCTTATTATAAGTCTAATAGTCAAGCTAAACTCCAGTTCTTTCAATCTTATATTTTACTGTTCAATATACAATTGATAATATTTTAAAATCTTTTTTTAATATATATTAAACTCCTTTCCTTCTTTTGTTATTTATCTCTGGGGGAAACTCCACTTAAATAGTTTATTTTTCCAATAAATACTTTTTTTATATAGCTTTTTTTTTTCTTCATCCCTTTCATCACCTTCCAAAGGAAAAGCTATGTCAGTCTCTGCACACATAAGAACATTCCTTCCACGGCTGTCTCAGGAGGAGAGCTCTACCAGTGAAATAATAAAAGAAACGGCACCACATCTCAACACTACTCTTTTAAGGTGGAAAAAGCTCCATGACGTCTCTCAAAAAAAGGTAGCTCTACCAGAAGATGACGAAGAGTTCTCCTGAGATCTTACTCCAAGCCCATGGGTTGAAATCCATGAGTGGGGAGTGTAGCAAGCCGAAGGGAGATTGCCTCCGTTGCTTTGGGCTGCTTTATTCTGGAGTCTTTTGCCAGATGGAGAGACGGGAAGAATAGACGAAGAGGAAGGAACCCAGCATGTCAATGATCACATAAGTGAAGGACAGGTCCCATTTTGGAGCTTGGGCTGCCAGTCAAGAAGACGAAACTGATTTTCTAAGAGAAGATGAAGTTGTGGTAGCCCCATGCGCAAGTGGTGTTCCTATCGCTGGTATTTTTCCGCATGGCTGAAAACAGCCATAAGAGGGTGAGATGCCACCTGCTCAAGAACCCCACCCACACCATGTTGTTTGAGCCACACCATGTTGTTTGAGGAGAGTCTGCAAGACAAAGCTCCCAAGTTCTCACTGAGCATGGTAGCTCTTGCTTTTTGTTTTCCTTTATTGCCAGGTGACTTGATAAAGCAAAACCAAAACACGGCGGAGTGAAATGTGCAGGGAACCGAGAACCCAGCAGCAAGGGAGTGCTGAGATCTACACCAGGTAAGAGGAAGGAGAGGGGAAAGGTGAGGGCTCCAATCCCATGATCAAAATGGATGCCCTACAAATCAGACGGCAGGAGTGCGAAGAGAGGAGGCCGTGGCATTTCCCCTCTCATCCTCCAAAGAAGCTCCATTGATTCCCAGCTGGAGATTGTCGCCCCGTAAATTCTCCATTCCCAGAAGATAAGACGTTCAGGGAAAAGAGCCTTAAGCTAGCTAGCACCTCGGTACTTTCATCCATGGGAAAGGACAATGATTCGAGTGATGATTCTGGTCTCAGAGGCATGACTTATGAAATATGACCACAGTTATTCTGAAGTACAAAAACAGCATGAGGGAGAGAAATACAACCAGCTGAAAACATTTAAAAGCCAGTTTAGGCTAAAGATTAGGAAACGCATTCTAAGAGTCAAAAATAAGTAGGCACTGGCAAAATTCCTTCTGAGTACTTGGGGGAATTTCCTTTGATGGAGCTTTGTAGGCAAAGGAGTCATTTGGAAATAGCAGTCAAAGGGTTAAGAATGCTCCCACTGACCTTGGACAAAGGACAATGTGTCTTGGACACTTGCCCCAAAGCCTTAAAAACAGAGGATGCTCCTGTGGGCACAAGGTTTAGAGAGCCCAGCAAATTGTTCAAGTAAGATGACTTACCTTTCCTCGTTAAATGCTGTTTCTTGCCATCGCAACGCAACAAAAAAAAAACACCCTTCAGGACATTTTATAAATTCCACAAGAAGGAAGACCAAGGGAAGCTGATGTGGAGCAGCTCACTGAGAACATGGCCGGAGGGCGATCTGAGCCTTCCCATGCGACTTGACGAAGCCAGGAGATCCCGAGAAGCTCATCTGCCAGAAGTGGGAGCCAGACAGAGTGCGTCCCTAACTGCAAGCATTCCTCTTGCAGTTGAGGGTCTCCCCTATTTCCTTATCAAGACCCTTCCAATTCGCAAGTGGAATAAACCAAAGGAAACCTGAGGACAGCAGACAGCTCCAAACTGACAGAAGGCTCTGTTCTTCCGTCACTAGGATGTTTCCTCATTCTATGAAGCCTCAAGGCGGATGAAGATAGAAAATGAATTGGCCATGATACCAAGTGGTGGTGCTTTCACTGCCTGGGAAGTCACGAAAAGCAGCAATTCTGCCCAACCTATCCAGAAGATGGAGAAGGGAGATGCCCCTTTCTGGAAAGAAAGAACAGTGCTACACTCGGTAGGATTCCTCCTCTCAAAGAAGCCCTTTCCTAACTGATTGCCGGCAGATCCCTCGCAGGATCAATCAGGGCAAGAGCTGCGGCTCAAGTGTCAGCCATGAGCCAGAAGCACAAGACATTTCTAGCCAATGGTTACAATCCATTCAACCTCGGCTGAACCTCCTTCAATTGGCACTTCCGAAACGGCAGGTGTAATACCAAGAGACAACGCCTCTCTTCCATTAAACCTCACCCAGAATACAGAACCATCCTGGCCCTCGGTTTCCAGAACATGGAGATGGTTTATTGTCTCTCTGTCCACTGTCTGGTCAATGATGTCTTCTCCAACCCATGCTCCCAATGGTTGTGGCAGGTTAAGAAGGCTAAACGGTTCAATCGGTGGCGAACTCTTTGGGACAGAAGTGCCTTAGAGCAATAGAAAGTGCAGGGCAAGTCCCTGTGCTCAGAACTGCCTCAAGAGAGAGGGGTTGAGAGAGAGAGAGAGAGAGAGAGAGAGAGAGAGAGAGAGAGAGAGAGAGAGGGAGAGAGAGAGAGAGAGAGAGATATTTGCCATCCATCTTTGGCAGCCGCAGAAGCCACCTGTGGGCTTATGTACAAGGAGATTTTGGCCAGGATGCTTTTACCCCACCCACCCGCCACCCAAGTTTTTATTTTCTTTTCATATTTCAACACTTTTATCGATCATGCAAACATACCAAAGCTTTTTGCACAGCTTTTGCCAGGAACGATGCTTTCCAAGGCAAACCAACAGAAAAAAAGAGCTTGTATCTCAAAGGGGAACGTGTTAACAAAACGAAACTTCTTACAGTCACAGCTTCATCATCACCAGGAGAAGACAAACACCTTCAGGACAAAGAAACGAAGCATGCAGCTTGCTGAAGGTTCCCCCGCCCCACCCCCAACCCGACTCACAGGTTCCCCCAAGCCTTCCTTCCATGGCTGCCTCTACCAGCATCTCCAGCAGTGGCAGATGGGCGCATGAGCTGGGCATAGAAGGAAGCGCGGTGTGCAGTCCAGAAACACCCAACACAGAAGGCAAAATAGTCATTGCTAAGACGAGATTTTTCACCCCAAACGGAAAACGTGAAGAACCGGAGAAGACTAATACTTATTTTGTGCCACATACTTTGATAGTGTATTGGGACAGTAACAACTCAGGATTGAATCTGGAGAGAGGGGAAAGGAATCCACTTTGGAGTGGATGGAGTAGCTTCGCCTGGAAAACTCTGCTGAAGAAAGTGTGAAGCTTACTTTCTCCCGTTGCCATGGAAGCGCTGCCCATCCCAGGCCGCCCTGACATCCGACTCCGCTGCAGGAGGAGAACTGCAGTCAGGCTGTGATCTCTAAGGTCAAACGGGTGTTTGGAAGGGATGGGAGAAGAAACCCAAATGTGGTTCCTCTCTTCGCTTGCAAAACAGGTCCCGAGGAAAGCCTTTCTCAAGCATCTCAGTTTGTTTCAACACAATCCTGAGGTAACCTTGTCTTCTTTGTGCAAACCTCAAAAAATGGAGGAGGGAAGATCTTCATGGAGGTGATTGTGCCCTTGTGCCCATGGCAGATCCTGAGGTTGGCCCGGACTGTTCTCCAGCTCTCATTCCAACATGGCATCTAGCTGGTCAGCAAGATCATCAAACATGCTGCCGATGTCGTCCAGGATGCTGACGGTACTCTTGGATTCTGCAGTGGAACTGAAGGCAAGAGACATCAGTGAGGTTAAGACGATCCCAATTCCTCTACAACAGAGGTGTCAGATTCAAGGTCAAGCGTGCGGGGTGCTTAGATCTGGCCCACGGGACCACCCTGGAAACAGCAAGGGGCCAGCTGTGCCTCTGCCAGCAAAAATGGAGCTTGGGAGGGGCACACACGGCTGTTCCAGGCTTCATTTTTGGCCACAACAGCCTCCTGCAGCCCTCTGAATGAAAACAGAGAAACGGCAGAGCACTGGGATCACAGGTGCTGCCAACACAAGTGATGTCATGCTGCCACATCCCCTGGCCATGCCCATCCCAGCCCCACGAGATCAAACAAAACCCTGATGCAGCCCTCAATGAAATTGAGTTTGACACCCCTGCTCTACAAAACCCTTGCCTTTACTACAGCTTTCTAATACTTCTATCCTCTGGTTACTTAAATCTGAGCATATAAAACCGCAGTAAATTCACCCTGCCTTTCTCCTGTTTTGCTCTCTTT
Organism: Thamnophis sirtalis; assembly: GCF_051295495.1. Classification (NCBI taxonomy): domain Eukaryota; kingdom Metazoa; phylum Chordata; class Lepidosauria; order Squamata; family Natricidae; genus Thamnophis; species Thamnophis sirtalis. The sequence goes on along the minus strand of NW_028261394.1, from coordinate 19,616,391 downwards.
CATCCTTTTTGCTAAATACTTTTGTTCCCGAGTGGACAACTCATAGAACACAGCCAGCAGTGGCTGTTTCACCCAGCCTGTCTGGTCTGCTGGACTTTCTGCACGCTTTCTAGCTCCTTGACTATCTCTGGCCTTCCCCACCCCTTCCTACCCTCAGGAGTGCCTTACTCTGCTGCTTGTCCATCCTCTTGCTTGATCTTCTCCTCCACCGCTTGCAGAGCAGCAGCCAGAGAAGCGCTGGTCTCCTCCAGTTTCTGATGCACGCTCTCGGTGCTCTCCACTGAGGGCCCAGCCATGGAGGAGCGAGGTGGCTTGACTGGCACTGTCTGTTGAGGCTGCCCTCCAGGGGACAAAGGCTTAGCTGGGCTGGAGCAGAGGGAAGGAGGTGTGCTTGAAGGCTTGATGGTGGGGGTGAGCTGCTTGGCCGGTGAAGGTGCTGGTGTGCAGCTGGCACTGACTGATTGGAGGACAGGATGGACCTTCGGCTTTGGAGCAGTTGGGGGTGGTGTAGGCTTTGGAGATGTGGGTGGTGGGGTCCCATGGACACGTTTCACCTCTGCAAGAGACAAACAGGACATACCATGACCTCTGTTCGAGGAAGTGGCCATAACATGGAGATTTTACTTGGCAGGGCTGCTTCTAATGTCCTCCATCGTTAGGAAGACAGTCCAGCTGTTACTAGAACTGGATTCAATGAATATTAAAAAGGATAACAAAAAAGATCCCCCTTCCATTCAGCAACTAGAAAATATTAGCACACAAGTTTGCAGTTTCAGGCACACAACTCCTCTCCAGCCTGATTCCCAGAGTACCCCCCCCCCTATATATATACACACACAATCTCCCAAGTGCTGCCCAACATTTCTTTGTGAGCAACCTATTAGTACCTAGATATGTACATAGATAAAGAAGCCCCTTGGCAGCCCCTTGGAGCACAGAGAAGAAGCTGTGAAGCCCCCACCCGCTAAAAACCATGCTCTCTGGATTCCCCAGGAAGAGGTTTTACCTGGGCTGCCAGGGCCCGGAATCGGAGCTCTTTTGGTGGTTGGTGTGGAAGGCCCTGAGGTTTTGGGCGGCAAGATGGGCTTGGGAGAGACAGGAGGCTTGATGGGCTTCTTAGTTTCTTCGCGGGGGATCTGAACCGAAGCCCCTCCCCCTCTCTCTTGCTGCTCTGGGGGGGCCACAGCCTCCAGGCTACTCATCTCAGAGGTCGGCCGGCGCTTGACCGTGCCCATGCCATTGTGATACACTGAGAGCTGGGCCAGCTCCTGCTCCTTGTCTTTCAACTTTGGCCGCCTCTTCACCGTATCTGATTCTGTGAGGATGAACTTGATATTGTCCTGTTGACACTGCTTTGCCCGGATCCTCCGCTTGAGAGTGGCGCTGGCCTCCACTCTGGAAAGGTCGCTGTGCCTATGACCTAGGGAGAAGCCTTCCCCGCCTTCGGCCTTGGCCAGGCTCATCTGCCGGGGACGCTGCTTGATAGTCAGGCTGCCCTCCTCGGCAAAGGGGATATTTTCTCCTGAACCGTTCTGTGGGGCACTCCCACTGTGCTCTGCCCGCAGCCGTTCCACAGGGCCGCTGTCTTTGACTGTGTCAGGCTTGATGCTGTCCGAGCGTTCACGTCGAGCGGCTGCCACAAGACCAGTCACAGGGCCACTGATGGTGCGTCGGCGGTTCACCACCTCTCCGTCTGGACCGATGGCCTCTTTATGCTTGACGGTGGCCAGAACAGTTGCAACACGGGCATGTTCCGGACTGGCAGAGCGTACAACCACACCAGGCTGCAAGTAGTACCCGTCAGCCCCCTTTTGCAGGGCAAGAGCCCGTCCCCCTCCACCGATAGATGACATTTCTAACATGGCAGCAATGCTCTTCACGCTCCCAGCACTGCCTGTCTCCACGGTGCCTCCTTCACTCGGCTGTCTCTGGTCCAGCTCTTCTCCCTCCTCTCCCTCTTTGCTAAAATCGTCTGTCATGTTGCTGCTGGAGATGGCAGAGCTGGAGCGCTTGGGTGGTGGTGGCGGAGGACCCTTCTTCTTGGGCCGCACAGCAAAGGACTGACTGCGGTTCACATTCTTGTCAGCACCCGACTGTGCCCTGACAGAGTGGCTGCGGCCAACCCTCCGCTGCACAGTGGCATAGGGCCCGGCATCTGGCACCAGCAGCTCGTCCCGCTCCTGCTCGCTGTCGGACATTGCATAGCGATTCAGACTGTGGGCTCTCTTCTTGGGCCGACCTGCCTCCTCCTCATTCTCTGCAGCCTGTGGTGGCAGGCACAGCACTGGGATGGAGATGGGCAGGACTGGCACACCTTGAGCCAAGGGGCCCACAGCTTGAGCCTCTCCCTCCACAGGTTGCGGCAGGACATAGGCAAAGCCTCGGTGCGTTGGGGACTGAGGCAGTGAGCGAGGGGACATGGGTCGGTCACTCTGCGGCAGCAACTGTGGCGTGGGTTTAACTTTGGCTGTAGCATGGGGCACCCCGAAAGCCTGAGGAGAGGACGGGCGTGGCTTGGTGGGAGTTTGTGGAGGGGTGTAGTGGCCTGCAGCTGGAGGGAAGGATTGCCGTGGTTTCCCAGGCACTGGTGGGACGCTTGCCCTCTTGATGCTGTGGCCATGGCGGAGGCTCCGCACCTCCTTGGGCAGGGTGCCCGGAGGCTCCTTCCCCTCTTCCACTAGGTGCTCCTGGCTTTTGGATGCTGCAGGGCCAGGAGATTTGGGTCCATCTCCCAGCAGCTCCTGGGAGCTACTAATCAGCTTAGCTCTCCCACTCAGGCTGTTCTCGTGGACGAGGCGGGAAGGGTGCCGGTAGACAGTTCCATCCCGGAAGTGCGTCACATGGTTGGCCTGTTTCTCGGGCCCCTCTTCACTGGTGCCTGTCATGGCCACCTGCAGTTCATTGCTCAGATCGCTGTCCTGGAAAGTGGACATCTTGGGGGACTGGCATTCGGATGTTTCCTGCAGAGGAGACTCTATGGCCACCGTGTCCTGTGACTGTGGGGGACCCTTTTTCTTCAGCGTTCCTGATTCATATTTGATATATTCCGCTTTCTGGATCTCTGCCAACTTTTTCACAGCCAGCATCAGCTTCTTCTGGTGGCCTAAGCAGATACGAGAGATCAAAACTGGTTAAAATTCTAGCACAGTCTTTATAAATAAACCTCCAAACCAGTACAATTATGTCTCACTCGGTCTACTGAGCGAGAGCCAGTTTGATGTAGTGGTTAAGGCACGAGTCTAGTCCTGCCTCAGGCACGAAGCTAGCAGGATGACCTTGGGCCAATCACTTTATCACAGCTCTAGGAAGGAGGCAATGACAAACCACTTCTGTAAAAAAAAAAAAAAACATGGCCAAGCAAAATGCAGGGACCTGTTGAGGCAGCCTCCAAAAATCAGACAGGATTGAAGAGAAAGGGGTGGGGGAGATCTATCACTTGGTTCAGCCATTTCACCTGCCAGGTATCCCTTTGGTTCCCCCCAAAATCAACATTTTAACTTAGTTCAGCAGCCCTTGAGCTAGAATCTGCTTTGTCTTATCCTGGGAGGGCACTCTATTTTTCCTGCTCCTTGCTGCTCAATAACCACAGGATGGGCTGTTTGGTTGAATGGCCAGCTGATGCCCAACCTTGCCCAGTATCAATGGTTTCAGTGTGTCTGTAATCTCTCCTCTCCTCTGGCATCTAGATTAGATATGAGGGATGAACACACACACACACACACACACACACCCTTCCTTCCTTGCTTCTTCCTCCTCTTTACTGCTCAGAATTTGTACCCCTTCCAACATTTGGAAGAACGCCAAGGAATCTGTAATTCTTAAAGATCAGTGTTCTACTTTTAAAGGTGCAGAAATCTTCATGAGTCTTCTCCCCACCCCCTTCCCAGTTTTCTTTTAAAATAATTTAGTCATTAAAATGGCAGGTGCTGTCCGCTGTGCCACTTGGAAGGAACCTCAGCAAAGAGACTTTTTCCTTGTCTAGTTAGGTCAGGAGTGTTAAATGCGATTTCACTGATGGCCGCATTAGGGTTGTGTTTGACCTTGTGGGCTGGGGTGGATGTGCCAAGGGTGTCTGTGCCAGCTTCAAGTCACTCATGTCAGGGGCGGCTATGGTGACCCGAGCACTCTGCCAGCAAAAACAGGCTCTTGAGCTCCCGTTTTCAGCTGCGACAGCCTCCTGCATCCCTCTGCCATGAAAATGGAGCTTGGGAATGCCTCCTACGGCCTTGCAAGCTCCGTTTTCAGTTGCAATAGCCTCCTGCAACCCTCTGTCAGTGAAAACAGAACTTGGGAGGGCCGCACATAACCCTCTCGAGCTCCGTTTTCGCTGGCAGAGGCACTGTGGGCCGGTCCACTGTTTCCAGAGCAGCCCTGCGAGCCTGATCTAAACCCCTTGCAGGCCAAATCCAGCCCCTGAGCCTTGAGTTTGACACCCCTCAGTTAGGTCATCCGTGTTCAGCATTTGGGAGATGCTTGACTGGCAGGAATGCCAGTTTTGAACCAATACATTACATTGCGTTATATCCCTGCCGTAAAACATTACACTTCTTGTAAGTGCTTCTTCCTAGGTACTCTGCTCTTCTCTATAAGCACCTTCTCTAATCCAACACCAGCTCCATTGCCAAGATATTTGAGGCCCAGTCACAGTATAGGCTGGGCTTTCCCAACCTGGCATCCTCCAGAATAACAGAAGTTGTAACTTCAAGACATCCCGAAGGCACGAGGTTGGGGAAAGTGAGGCAGACCCTATTCTGCCCTCCATCTTAACTCGGAACCCAAACCCCACCATTCATGCATAGAGGTACACAAAGACCCTGTTTTAAGTTTCTAGTTGAGGATGGAGCTGCCTCCATGCTCCCCTCACCCAGTTTGATGATGCCGATCTCCTGCAGATCCTCCCAAGTGATATCGGTGATAAAATCGATGTTCTCGTAGCCATTTTCCACCAGGACTTTATAATACTGTGCCAGACCAATCATGGAGAGCCAGAGAGCCAGGTTTGCCTGGGAAGGACAGAGGATATAATAAGCCAGAATTTCTCAACATTGGTGACTTGAAGAGGTGGGGACTTCAAGTCCCAGAATTCCCCAGCCAGCATGGGATTCTGGGAGTTGAAGTCCACACCTCTTCAAGCCGCCAAGATTGAGAAAGAGTGTAACAAGCCATTTCACAGGGCAAAAGGATGCAGCCCCAGACCACCCCACCAGTGGAGTCCACCCGCCCTCCTAACCATCAGTATCCAATCGGCACCTTCCGTGTTTTCTGTGTAGTTCATGTTTTTTTCCACATTAAACATGCAGTTGTAATCTGAAAAGACTCGGAGGAATTTCTGACCTCTTCCCCATAATTAAAACAGCCTTGAAATGCTACTCTACCCATCGTCAATTAGCAGAACTCCTGGGAGAATTTTCAAATTATGTCTGCTTAATTAAGAGTTTCTGCTGGACTCTTCGAGCCTGTTTATTGCTTTCTGCCAGCTGGGAGGGGAGGAATCGTGGCACTTTGTTCTTCTGCTGCCAAGGAGAATAAAATTTTGGTCCTTGATTTACAACCACAACTGACCCACAAAGTTATGTTGCTAAGTGAGAAATTTTGGTTTTTTCCCCATTTTACATCTTGCCTGGGGACACGGTAGGTGTCATAAATATGAGCCAGTTGGCAAATATCCGAATGTAAATCACCTGACCTTGGGGATGCTGCAATGGTCATAAGTGTAAAAAATGGTAATCTTAAGGTCACCAAATGAACTGTTGTAAGTCGAGGACTACTACGATTCTATGTCACTTTAAAAGAAATGGAAAGTAAAGTAGACAGGTAGACCTTGACTTACGACTGGTCACTTAGCAACCATTTGAAGTCATGACAAACCTCTCTGGGAGTTGTTATATCCCAATTCTGCAGTTCCCATGGCCACCCCACCCCTCCTAGAGTCACATGACCTCATTTTGGGACACTTGGAAACCAGCCCGCATTTTTGACCATTTGCAGCATCCTCTGGTCACATCATCACGTTTTAGGATGGTTTTGCTGAAAAACGGCATTCCGGTTTCTAGCAAAACTGACCCATAGTAAACCATTGGTTCACTTAACAACTGCCGCAAAAAAATCAGGCCAGTCACATGGGTGATCAAGTTTACCAGCCATCATGGTTTGCAATGTTAGGTAGACTCCATTTTGGTCGTAAGGCAAGGTCTACCTGGAAGCCATTCAGGTTTTACTCCCCTACGGAGGGAATCGGGAACTTAAAATGAGGTTCTCCGGGAAGACTGCTGAAGGAGGCTGCTTGTCATTTGTACAGGTGGTCCTCGACTTTCAACCACAATTGAGCCCAACATTCCCATTAGTCAGTGAGACACGAGTTAAGTGAGTTCCCTCCCATTTTACGACCCTTCTTGCCACAATTGTTAAGTGAATCACTGCACTTCTTAGCAATATGGTTGTTAAGTGAATCTGACTTCCCTATTGACTTTCCTGTCAGCAGGTCACAAAAAGGGATCACATGACCTCGGGACACTGCGACTGACATAAATATGAGTCGGTTGCCAAGCATCAGGATTTAGATCATGTGACCACAGGAATGTTGCAATGTTGTGTCAAAAACGTACAAGTCACTATTCTCAGTTTTTGTAACTTTTGAACAGTCACTAAACGAACTGTTATAAGTCGAGGACTACCTGTATTTGTTAAATGGAGGTGACCTGCATGATTCTCACAGAAGAATTCTAGCAATAAAGGAAAGTCTGAAGCATAACATCGCCTTTCCCTAAGTTGAACCAAGGTGTGAATTCTGCTTTTGGATGGTCTGCGGAAAAGCAAAATCCCTGCAGTGCTTCAGAGACCACGCCAGAAGCAGATACAAAATTGTGCAAGTCACCAGCAAATCAACAGTTAAATCTGCTGCTGACATACTCTGGGATTTCTGAACATTTTAAGTTAGTGTCAACCCTGAAGCTGATCTGACCGAAGCCATTTTGAAGCTTCAGTGTTGCCACCCTGGAACTGAGGGATGCGGAGTGGGATGGAATAGGAATAGCTGGGGTTTTGTAGCCAAAACAAAATACTTTCTCCTGAAAACCAAAGACAGTCTCACACCTGGTCAGAGAGAGAGGAGGCATGGCATTACCAGGCAACCAGATGGCACTCTGATTGGACCCTGTGGCTGATTGTTTGGGGAACTTTCAATTATGTGAAAACCGCGGGAAACTTCAGAGTTGGTTTTCACCAGAACTGTGTTAATATGATTTATCCGATAAAGCTATTCTTTGAAGAATCCACCTGCCTCAGAGTTTTGTTTGCTATGGGTGTATTACTTGGAACCCTGACAGTTAGGGCTTCCCATCTCAGGGCGATACACCTGGCTTACACCTCCCCAACCCCAAATGCAGCAAGATATGAGGCCGCTCACTGGCTTGTATTCTGGAAGCCATTCGGGAATGTTCAGGTTGTTGATCTCAGAGGCAATCTTCTTTCGGTGTCCTGGCTTGGTAACCCCAATGGCCGTCAGGTCCTACCAAAAATAATGACTCCATCATTCAAGCCCCAGAAAGCAGCAAGCACACATTAAAAACCTCAACACTGTTGAAACTAGGAATCAATACAATATTTGTAGCTCAGGATTGAATTGTGGGGTCCTTGGTGCTCCCTGACCTTGGTTGTTTTCTTGCAGATGTTTCATTACCCAACGAGGTAACATCACTGCTGGAAGACAGGAGAGTATGCTTCTCATATTTTTTTCTTTTATATTAGTGCCTTGCCCTGTCATTGTTGGTGGGAGTGCTCTTGGTGGCTCCTTGATTAGGTTGTTGTTTATTGATTGAGTTGGTAATTCCTTGATTGGAATATTGCTTTTTTATTGTTGGTCTAGTGTTAATCTTGATGATAATCTCTGCTCATCTGGCTGTCGATTGTTGGCAAGAAGGTGTTTTGTTTTTTTTGTTTCCTTTTTGGCTTTTTGATTGTCTCATTTGAATGGTATGTAGATGTTGTTTATCTCTATGTGTATGTTGATGGCGGATTTCTCTGACTGCCAGGTGTTCAGGAATTGTGTAGTGCAGCGGTCCCCAACTTTTCCAGTTTGGCAGACCAACAGGGGTTTTTTGCCCTCCCCAGCCCCCAGAGGGGATGGATCTGTGTGAGCGGCGGACGTGTGTACAAGCATGTGTAATTCCATTTGCACTAGTATCCGCTGCTTATGCAAATAGAGCCTCACACATGAGCTGGCACGCCTGCCATTCACGCAATTGGAACTGCAGGTCTGTGCGCGTTCGCTCTCTGCTTGGTGGCCCAGTTCTGAAATGGGCTGTGCCCCGGGGGGGTTGGGGACGCCTGCTCTAGTGTTTTTGGACTAGGTTTGGTCTGGGAATGGCTGTGGAGGCCCAACCACAGAGAAGATTAACTTGCACCATCACATGCAGTAAGGCAAAGTCAAGCTCGCTTCCCGGGATGTCTTGTTTCTTGGTCTTTTCAGGATACTTTTTCACTTCCCAGCCTAGCCAACCACTTTCACACACCTTCATTAGCCCTGAAAGTCATATTTCCAACCTCTGGTGTTGGTTTCCTTATTCTTCACACCCTTGTCCAAATTTGTCACTCCCTCCCTATTTAGGATTACTGTATTTTTCGGAAGTGTAAGACACACCTTTTCCCCTCAAATAAAAGGGTGAAAATCTAGGTGTGTCTTATTCATGGAATACAGCATTTTTTGCCTCCTGAAACCCTGCCCCCTTCACAAAAATGGATGTGCGTAGGCTTTGGGAGGCTTGCAAAGTGCTCCTGGGGGCTGGGGAGGGCAAAAACAAGCAAAAAACGGCCCGGTTTTTGCCCTCCCCCCCAGCCCCCAAGAGCACTCTACAAGCCTCCCAAAGCTCTGCATGCCTTTTTTTTTTTTGCAAAGAACGGGGAGTGCAGAAAGTGCAAAAACTTTTTTTTTTAATTTACCTCTTCAAAATCATGGTGCGTCTTATAGTCTGAAAAATACAGTACCATCCAGACTCCCTTGGGTGAGGTGGGCAGCGATAAGTAAATGAAATAAAATCCCCATTTACTTTTTCCAATCTCCTGTCCCTCTTTATTCTCGATCAAGTGTATTCTTGAATACACTAGGCCAGATTTTCCCCTTTCCATTTTTGCTTTAAAAAGGAGCTTTTGTGGGTCTTCTTTGCTTTCAACCTAACAACATGTCTTATTTACATCTTTCAAAATGTTGGTGCTTCATCTTCATGACTCTTTCAGTCTGTTGTTCTTAAAATATATTTACAGTGGTTTAGCTTCTAGCATGGGACACCATGCGGTCTTCCCAGTTCTAAGCCAACCTGATTCTTCTTTGATTCTGATACCAAACAAGCTCAAAGTTATGCGGTGTCCTCTGTCACGTCTTTTCAGGGCCTGGGCCAGCTACTCACTCTCCCACCCATCCGCCCAGAAATGTGATACATTAAGATTATTTGCAGGAGCACCACTTGAGTTGACATCTTCTAGCTGACCACGGTTGATCTTGTGAAAGAGTTAAGAAGAGTTAAATCCAGATGAAGAACAACCAGTCAGTTCTAGAACTACCAGCATGGCTGGGAAGACAAAACACATCGCAGAAAGTGTTGGCAGAGGGCAAAACCAGAGCCAAGAGGATGGGAAGAGCCAAGGTGGCGCAGTGGTTAGATGCAGCACTGCAGGCTACTGCTAGATCAGCAGGTCAGCGGTTCAAATCTCACCGGCTCAGGGTTGACTCAGCCTTCCATCCTTCCGAGGTGGGTAAAATGAGGACCCAGATTGTTGGGGGCAATATGCTGACTCTCTGTAAACCGCTTAGAGAGGCCTGAAAGGCCTATGAAGCGGTATATAAGTCTACTGCTATTGCTATTGCTATTGCTAAAACGCTTCTTGCCAAAAAAAAAAAATCTGCTTGGGTGGATTTTGCAAATTGCCAGGAATGAAGCGGGACTCAAGGAAGATTTTTTTCCCTCCAAGAATGACTCATGTTCTATTTAAGTTTTTTAAAAACAGACTCCTTAAGCTCACTTTGGAGAGGAACAGAAGGTGCCTTAGAAAGGAAATTAAGCCTCTTACAATCTTACCGTGTTTCCCCCAAAATACGACCTATCCAGAAAATAAGCCCTAGCTTGATTTTTACGTTTGCGCCTAATATAAGCCCTGCCCCCAAAATAAGCCTTAGTTAAGACCCTTCCCCCTCTGTCCCACCGTCTGGTTGTACGAGGTGGAACGAGGCGCATGCATAAAAATCAAGCTAGGGCAAGGGTGGAGCTGCCCCACGTACCCCACACCCACTTACCTCAGGGCCTCCCACACCCTGACATCTGCAGCTGCTTGTGGCCAGATGCCGTATGGTACATCACACCGGTGCCACCCCTTGTGGCAGGAGGCCACATGGCATGTCACAACGGTGCTGCCGGTCGTGTGTGCAAGGACACAACAAACCACACGGTCTCCTGCCACAAGCAGTGGCACCGGCACAATGTGGCTTCTGGCCGAAAGCGGCTACAGAAGAAGTCGGAAACCAGTGCGCCTGGTGTCAGGGAGTGAGAGATCTGGCTGGGGTGGTATTAAGGTAAGCATGGAAGGCATCTCCTGAGGATAAACGCTGGTGCTTACTTTGGAGCCCAAAAGAAAATAAGACCAAGTCTTATTTTCAGGGAAACATAGGAATAAGTCAGGGAAACATAGGAATAAGTACAGATAGAGGTTTTTCCTATCCAGTCGTGTCCAACTCTAGGGTGCTCATCTCAAGAGCTGGAGCTCATCCCATTGCGCAGTGCTCGGGTCTGAAACCCAGGCTATCATGCTCAGCTTCTTAACCACTAATCTGTTGCACCCCAACAATCATAATAATACCTGCACTCTAAAATGGGGTGGTGGGGCTGTCCTCTTCCTTCCTACCGTTCCAGTGACAGGTATTGGAGCGAGGAGCAAGCGTCAGGTGAGTCATCAAAAATCAAGATGGTGGCATCAAACATTAAAAACAGGTAGAATTTTTATTCTGTCCCTGTGGTTCCCATCCTGCCTTTTTCAAAACCAACCCTTGTGGATACCTGTGCATTAAGAGACCATGCTACTTTCTCTGCCAAACAAATGAGTTTAAAAAGTCTGTGAGGAATAAAATGCATCCAAGAACTGGGTTGGAGATGCTCCCACCCAAGGAGCTGCTGGCTGCGGTCAACACATTTCTATGAGTCGCGTTAGCTTTGCTTTTTAAAAATTTCTCACTTCTAGAGTTTAAAAATAGAGCAGTTCTTTTAAAAAACCAATCAGGAGGCTCCCTCAGCTCCACCAGCCCTTTTCTGAATTGAGCACCAAGCAGCCAACTCCGTAGTCCTCCCCTCTTCCACCTCCCCTACCCCATTTTCCCCAGCAAGAGCTCTCACCTCGGGAGTCATCCGGCTGATCGTGGGAATGTCATAACCAGCGTTGATGAAGTTGGAGGCGTAGAGTTGCAGCTGAAACTTGTACAGCCACTGATAGACGGCCTCTGAGCTCTGGGTGGGAAGAGGGGGTGCAGGGAATTCTTTATAGATATTACGTCTCTTTAGAAAACCCCAAATCACCTGCCTGAATGCCTGAGAGAGGCAGGTTTTGATCCCAGCAGTTCTTTTTATCTTCTTCCTATGTCGTCTTCCTTCCAGCCTCGTCACTAAGATCCCCATCATTATTTTGGGATCTCTTCCTACCTGCAGAATCTCTCTCCTGGCAAGAAATCAACCCGTTCCTAGCCCCAGCTGCAGTTTTCTCCCCTTCCTTCCTTCCTTTCCACACTTATTCAGTCTGAGGAAGGGGTTTAATGAGCCTGAAAAGGCAACCATTAAAAAAAAAGTGGGGGGGGGATCTCATACATGGAATCGTATCCTCAGAGCTCAGGCCAGCTGGGTCCTTTTCCAGAGCATCTTGACTGCCTCATGAAAAGCAGGGGAAGCCGAGAGAACCAAAGCTGCCAAGCAAAGCCTGCAGCCTACCCCAGATTACCCCCACCACAGGTAAATTGGGGGGGGGGGATGCAGCCTAGTTCCTTTGGGGGAAGGGGAAGATAGAAGTGAAGGAAGAGCTGCCCTTCCCCCCCCCACCGCACACTAACAGCCACAAAGCACCAAAGAAAACACTCTGCATTTGAAAACGCTTTGCATTTGGGGGCTCATCCACATTTCTGCAGCCTAGAGGTGGCATCCTTAACCAGGCTCCCCCCCTCCCTGCCGCCCTTTCCTCTCCTTTACGATAAGTTGGGAAAGTCAGATTGTACACAGAAGGGCTCCAAACTCAATTCCTGAGCCACGTCCTGTCTCTGAACTCTCCCAGGCCACCTTTGTGCCAGCTCCTTTCTCCAGGTTTTATTCGGAATTCCAAAATGAAGGAGACTTGTGGTGGGAAGTGGTGGTGGTGGAGAACAAGGGACAAAATGGGTGCTTCGTCTGTCCCTAAAAACACTCCCAGCCTCCCTCAGAAGCCCAACCAAACAGAGAAAATTACAGCTCCTCTCCCCCCCCCCCCCCGCCCAGGGAATGCCATGGGCTGCAGGGAGCCTCCGGGCACTCTTGTCCAGCTCTGTCCTGCTCCACCCGCTTTGGAAGCTGCTCGGGGGGTGCCCAAACTTGCCTTTCCCTCAGACTGCGGCTCCACCTTCTTGACCTGCTGCTCCCCATATGGCTGGGTGGGGTATGGTGCGCTGCCCAATCCTGGCGTCCGGGAAGAACCTGTCACAGAGCAGGCAGGAATTCTCAGCACAGCAGAACCTTGGGAGGCGCTCCCTGTGCAAAGGAGGCCCTGGGGACCCCCGTGAGCACATTCCCTGGCAGGACAAGATGGCCGGCCACAGGACATTGGGAGGAATGGACTAGCGTGCCGGTGCCACAGCACAGGGGGCTTGTCTGGGTGTGGGTGGCTGTCAGCCTCTAACCCCTGGAGCTGTGCAGGTGCTCTGTTTCCTTTCAAGCCAGAGAAGTCGGGAGGCCCAGCCTCACTCGGGCAGCACCTTCCTCCCACCAAACAGGTGGCAGAAGATGAAGATGGCAGCCAAGGTGACCTTGATGTCCCCAAGCCATGTTCTGTCGTCAAACCCTCAACAAGGACAACAACACTCCCAGTTCAGCTAACACGCAAGGCCTCCGGCTGGACCCAAGGGCTACCAAGACTTCCGGCATCAGACTGGAAACCACCCCTTGAACCTCGGGAGACCATGAGTGGGCCCAGAGCTTTCCAGCTTTGGGACTCCAGAGAAGGACAGCTCCAAAATTAAAAGCTGCTTCACAGAAAACACAGAGCCCCCCCCCCCCCCCCCCGGGCAGATCCACAATCAGGCCAGTATCTTGGAAGAACAATCCTGAACACAGATCAGAGCAGCCTGGTGGCTGCCTTCCACCCCTCACTCCCAATTTAAAAAGCCCTTCCCCAAGTGAAGGTCTAGACACTTGAGACCCAGGATCTCAAGAGGGCGGGCACCGCAGAAAGCAGCCCTTGCTGACCCCCCTCCCTTTTGCCCCCTCCTGCCACCCAGTAGCTCTTGAAACGCTCCATCGAGGGGTTGAGCGAGGAGCAGAGCAGCGATGCATTTGGGTGGGTGGGGGGTGAGAAACAACGCTCCCAACCCAACCGAAGGGGGTAGCAACACCAAGGTGGGAGACAGACTATCCTGCGATCAACAGCGTTCTTCGCACAGAAGGCAGCTTGCATGCTCAACAGAGGCAGGGGGGCTGTCTTGTTTTCCCTTGGCTGTCCTGCCCTCCCCCCAGCGCTCCCCACTAACCGAAGCAAGCGAAGGGCTGGCAGCAGCAGCAGAAGGAGAGGGTCATGTTCTCCAGGAGAAGCCGCTGGTCCTGGGAATAAGAAACACTCCCGTGGGGGGACAGAGGGACCAGCTGTCCTCCGGAGCATCCACGCACCTGCGGGTGACTCCACTGCCTTGGCAGGCCCGTCGCTCACAGCAGATTCTTGCACAGACGCCTTCTGGGAAAGGACAGTTGCCAGCAGCTGAGAGAAATTGGGGGAGGAACAGCAAGAAAGCGTTAACCAGAAAAAAGAGCGGCAGGCAAGGAGGACTGGCCGGGGGGGGTGGCGGGGGAGAAGAGAAAAACAGGGTCTCAGGAAGCCTGGAACCAACCGAGGGAGAATCAGGTGCTTTTCTCCCAGAAATGTGACTCAGTTGGCAAAAGTGGCAAGCTGCAGCATGGAGAACAAACGGGTGGCACAATGGCGCTGCCTGCTTGGCATTCGTGGCTGCAGCCGAGCCAGCTCGAAAAGAGAATTCTGGTGCAAGCAGGCTGCAAAAAGGGTGATTTGGGAGCTAGCAGCCTGCCCCTCCTCCTCCTGGCCCAGTTTCCCCAGGGAAGGAAGGAGCCCCTTAGGGTCACTGGCCAAATGCATGGCATCGGAAAGGGCGAGCGATCCAATCTGAAGCCACAAGGGGGCAGTAGAAGACCGAGCAATGTCAGAGATGGGCAGCTACTTGTTTGTTTTGGGTGGTAAAATTTATTGGCTGCCCATCTAACCACAGGGTGCCCACGGTCAGTCTTAAAAAGATTTAAAATATACCACTAGACAAGGGCCATTGGGCGAGACTTGCACCAGGCAATGGGCTGGAGCTCCCGATTTAGCTCCTCTGGGAAGCAGGGATTCAGGCTTACCTTCACGCCTTCTGAGCCAGGGTGAAGGGCCCCATGGCCTCCGCTTCCAGTGCTCTGTCCACTGCCTGAGCTCCGTCCACTGGTGATGCTTCCAGTGCTGCCCACGCTGCTGCGGTCGCCTCCTAGCGACGGGAGGGGGAGGGAAAGACAGTTGGCAGGATAAAGGACAGCTCCGTCCTATGATGGGCAGTTTTGCTCAGGACTGCCATCCCCCACACCCCAACCAAGGACCGGACGGGATCCCATGTGTCTGTTTTCTGGCCACCAATATCCTGCTGCTGAAATTCAGGCAAGCAGCAGAGGACAGGTCAAATGGCCGTCCACCCAAAACAAGCAAATGGACCGGGGGGGGGGGATTCCCTGTTCAGAAAATCCCATTAAACCCAAAATTCTCTGAGGGTCTTGAAGCCTTAAATGTCTCAAGGGGGAAATCCTTATCCTTATTTACTGCAGGATATCTTAAAATGTTTCTGTAAAGCTCCTTTAACAGATTAACAGACTTGGAAGGGACTTGGAAGGTCATCTAGTCCAACCTCCCTCCCAAGCAGGAGATCCTATATCATTTCTGACAGATGGCAGTTCAGTCTCTTCTTGAAAGTCTCCAGTGATGAAGCTCCCACAACTTCTGAAGGAAACTTCTGTTCCACGGGTTGATTGTTCTCACTGTCGAGAAATTCCTCCTTATTTCCAAGTTGAATCTCTCCTTGATCAGTTTCTGTCCATTATTCCTTCTCTGGCCTTCAGGTGCTTTAGAGAATAGCTTGACCCCCTCCTCTCTGTGGCAGCCCCTCAAATATTGGAAGACTGCGATCCTATCTCCCCTGGTCCTTCTCTTCACTAGACTAGCCAGGCCCAGTTCCTGCAACTGTTCATCATATGTTTGAGCCTCCAGTTCCCTTTCTTGAAGTAGAAGTTATAGGAGGAAAACCAGGCATCTCCCTCTACAGTACCCGGAGATCAGGAGGCACCTGGCAGCATTTTATGCAGTTCACAAACTTCATTCAGAGGCAGAAACGCTGCAGCTCCTCCTAACTTCTTCGTTTTGGGGTCCTGACTTGCCCTCCCTCACTTTGTGTAGCGCTCCAGGTTGGAGAGAGGAATATTAAGGGAGGGGTTGTGCTTCCCCCCTCCCCAAAAGAGAGGAAATGCTGCTCTCATCTCCAGTTTCGCCTTCTAGTACAACAATTCTCCATGACCCCTCCCACCTTGCATCATACAATTGCCTCTCTCCATCAGCGAGCCACTGACCAAACTCCCCGCAGGACCTCCCCTCAAGAATGCACCCCCAGCCCAGCCCCATGCCCCTTGAATCCCTGCAGCCAGCTTGTCCCCTTGCCTCCCTTCTCCTCCTACCTGCGAAGGGCTTCCGGAGCACCCAGATTTCTTCTGCAGGGGCCGGCGTGGTCGCAGAGCTGCCGGGGGACAAGTGGGAGGGGCTGGCATCCGACCCCCGGGAACCTTTGAGATCAAAGAGAGCACCACGATCCAGAAAAAGGAGGGAGAGAAAAAGGAAAAGAAAGAAGTGAGAGAAGGAGACAATGTTGCATGACGGAGAGGGGTTTGGGGGGAAGTTTTGACAGCATCCTCTGGACCCCTACCAAACCCCAGACTGGAGGGAGTAGTAGCTTGTTGGAGAGGGTCTTGGCCTTTGCAACTATTGTTTGACCTCACAAAGTCCAAGAGTCAATATAAGGGCCGTGATGGTGCAGTGGTTAGAATGCAGGATTGCAGGCTAATTCTGCCCACTGCCAGTAGTTCGATCCTGACCGGCTCAAGGCTGACTCAGGCTTCTGTCCTTCTGAGGTCGGTAAAATGAGGACTTGGATTGTTGATGCCAAGATGCTGACTCTGTAAACTGCTTAGAGAGAGCTGTAAAAGCACGGTGAAGCAGAATATAAGTGCTATTTCTATTTATCTTTCTATCATTTATCTATTATCTCTCTATCTACCTCCCCCCCTCTCTCTCTGTCTATCTCTCAGGTCATGATGGTTCAGTGGTTAGAATGCAGCATTGCAGGCTGATTCTGCCCTCTGCCAAGAGTTCGATCCTGACCAGCTCAAGGTTTGACTCAGCCTTCCATCCTTCCAAGGTGGGTAAAATGAGGAGAGATTGTTGGGGGCGATTTACTGACTCTGTAAACTGCTTAGAGAGGACTGTAAAAGCACTGTGAAGAGGTATATAAGTCTAAGGGCCATTGTTATTTCCAAAGTGTGAAGCCCAGCTTGGCTACTGCTCCACTGGCATCCAGGTTGCCCCATCATATTTGTGGCCCTTGGGGACCAGGGCAGTAGTTCTCAACCTTTTCTTCACCATGGACATCATTTAAGTACTTTTTTCTGACACGGACCACGCCCACAGGCCTCCAAGACTTAAGATTTAAACCATAACCTTTCTTCAAGCCTTCGTGGACCCCATGATGACATCGCACACACAAACACACACACACACACACACAGGGTCCACAGACAATAGTTTGAGAACAGTAAATTAAGGGAGCTTGACCAGGGCGAAGACTCTGCAAATGCTACAGTCACCTGGTCCATACTTTAAGACAACGGATGGTTTCCCTAATTTGATCCTTGTGGTTCGCTCTGCACATCTGAAGCTCGGCTGTGGTGGCTGACAAATACCGATTAAAAGACCACATCAACAAGCTCTTTTTTTTAAGCAGGAAAACCAACGTAGTGTGAAAAAGTCCTTTTTCTGGCTCCTCTGTGGTCAGTCAAAGGCTCCTGGGGAAGAAAAATCAACCTCTCGGGGAATGGCGTTTGTGCAAACTAAATGCAGTGGCCATCCTGATTGTGCTCTTTGGGGCATTGAGCATCCCGGGGAGAGGATGCAGACCCCAGGGAGAAGCCCATCCCTCCACTCTGGAGCCCCCCTACTGAAAGTGCTGGAGTCCAAATCAGTTCTGATGGAAAAACCCGGAAGTGAGTGCAGCTGCTGCACCACAAAAGACTTTGATTCACTTCCTCTCGTGCTCCAGCCTGCCTTCCCCGGTGTGGCACCATCCAGGTGTGCTGGCATTTTTGGTGTTGCAGTCCTAACGTAAATGGATGCAGCAAGATGGGAGCTCCAGAACATCAGAGGCCCAACCTCTGGGGATTGAGCTGGCTGGTGAAGAGGAGGAAAAGATCCTTCCATTCCCCACAATCCAGTCAGAGCTGAAGAAGCTTCTTGGATGGGAAGCGAAATGTCTTCAAAAGAAAAAAAAACCAGAAAGTCCAGCTGCCTCTTGAAAAAGCACCTTTGGGATGACCCTGGATGACTGAGAATCTCCATAGACATTCAGGAGGAAAAGAGAGTTTTCTGTCCATTCTCACGGAAAGTGCACAATGGTGCAACCCTGGCTCACCCTGTATTAATTGTAAAACAGTGTTTCTCAAAGTTGACCCCTTAAAGATGGGTGGACTTCAGGTACCAGAATTCCCCAGCCAGCCAAGCTGCCATTCTGCTGGCCACGCATTGCAAGCTGACAGCCTGACGTTAGCAACTGGGGGAGGACAGATTGGGATGTAGGGAGGAATTGGGGGGGGGATCAGAACAGTGGTGGGATACAACCGGTACGCCCTGGTATGGGAGTACCAGTGCCTGCTGGGAGCACCAGAAACCATTCCAGTATGGTGCTCCAGAGGGCCCACCTGCCTGCCCGTCCTCCTTAGCGGTATTTGAGTCGATCGGGGCTTACACACACGGAGCATACAGCGCCTGCACGATGCTCCGCTGAGCAGCTGCAGCATCATGGACAGTAATTACGCATGCAAGCGCTGCATGTGTGCATGTGGACGACGCCCGGCCCTGTTGCACTGTACCGGTTGCAATGGGATCCGGAACCCATCACTGGATCAGAACCAAGCTGTGCGAGGCAAAGGCATGAGACTTACCAACCAGCCCAAGGTCAACCACAGAATGCAGAGCTGAAAAGCCCACAACCTGAGGGTCCGTTGCCCAAACAATACAGGACACATAATTGGACAGTGACTGATAACAGGGGGATGGCCAGGGAAAATGGAGAGTTCATTGTATTGTTTAATTGTATTGTTTGCACACAAAAACATCAGATCCAGCTTTGCTACTTCTGTAAGCACTTAAGCTTTACTCTTGGTGAACCATGGGCCAAGAGTCCTTCTTTATTAAGATGATTGAATGGGATGGTTGACATTACACATCTTCAAGTTGTCAAATTTGAGAAACACTGGATTAAACACTTGTGAAAACAAGACCCCAAATCCTTGAAGAAGAATCCAGGACCTGTGAGGGTTGGCTCGGGTAGTGGAAGGTTAGGGAAGGGAGATGACAAAATGATAAAAGGATCGAGAAAACAAAACAGAAACCAAGGCTTACACACCCCTTCTCTTCTCCCAGGACATCTGCAGGGCATCGCCAAGAAACTCAAGAGAGCCATGATGGCATAACAGGCAGACAGAGATTTGATTGCATTATGGTGGCGCATCTTGACTTTTTTTTTGACTATCCTCTGCAGTCTCTCACTTCTCCCATTTTTCAAACCACTCTCTCAAATTCCACTTCCTGTACATGTCTCCAAATTCAGCTTTCTCCTGGAAGTAATTCCTGGCCCTCCAGCCCATCTGCACCCCATCTGCATCTACCATTCTCAGCTGGGCGAAATGATCTGGATAGCTGGCCATTGGTTTAGCCACCCAGTAACTGCTCGTACATAATTTAATTATATTGATAATTTTATTCATCACTCATGCTATGTGTTTTTAAAATAATTCACTGCTCTAATATTTTATATTTTGATAGACATTTATATGCTGTTCTGTGATTTATTTATGCATTAATGGTATATTTTGTTATGCTATACACATCTACTGTATATGGTAGATACCAGAAAGAGAGAGGGAGGGAGGGAAGGAGGGAGGGAGGGAGAGAGAGAGACAGAGAGAGATTGTATGTGTGCTGACACATAACAGAATAGAATAGTTTTTTGGCCAAGTGTGATTGGACACACACAAAAACTTGTCTTTGGTGCAGATGCTCTTAGTGTACATAAAGAAAAATAAAATAGAATACATTCATCAAGATATACCACCAATGCAGAAAAAGTCACAAAACAGCATATAAAATATCTATCAAAATATTTATCTGCATTAGGCAAAAGGGAGTCCTCGGGACCTGTTGGCCTGCATTGAATTGTATCCGCCTCTCTGCTCATTTTCTCTTTCTTCATCCTCCCCGCAGGCCAGCAAACACTGCTGGCATTTGAAAAGCCAAGCGGAGGCAGACAGAGGTGAGGCAGGGCACCCTTGGGGTGACTCGTCTGCCATGACATTTCTCTCCTACACCTCTTGTCTAAAAGGGGGCTCCCCCCACCCTCAAATGGTGTGAGAAACCTCTACCACAGTGTCTCTCAGCCTGGGCAAAATTCCGTTTGTGTGGATCCAACTCCCAGAATCCTCAGCAATAGCCCCATAAACTAGGGGATTCTGGGAGTTGAAATCTATACTTCTGGAAGTCGCCAGAGTTGAGAACCATGATCGAGTGAGGTCTTCATTCCCAAGGACACGTCCAACCCCATTCAAGATCCCAAGGACATTCTTGGAAAAGAAATTCTTGGCGAGGAGTCGACAGAACCATTGCCCTGCCTCTAGAACAGGGCTCCAACCTTGGCAACTTTAAGACTTGTGGACTTCAATTTCCAGAATTCCCAGCAAGCGAACTATGCTGGGTTGAAATCCACAAGTCTTAAAATGGCTGACATTGGAGAACCCTGAGCTAGAAGAACGGCAGGAGGTGATGAGGCCTTTCTGGTGTAGAAGTGGTGGCAGGTGGTTGGTCTTCTAATCCAGGGGTCTCCAACCTTGGCAACTTTAAGACTTGTGGACATCAACCCCTGCTCTAATCTACAAGTGTTGGGACTGGCCCCACCTCCCATGGCAGCCATTTTGTGAGAGTAGCCCTGCGGTGCCCTAGTGAACCTGATGTCTTATCACCCCACTGCTGTGCCCCAGCTGCTGAATCAACCACCTCCTCATCTTCATCAGCCCAACCACATTTCCTGTACGTGCAAAGCCACCCAACAGAAACCCAGCAAAATGAAAAGCTGCACAAACATATGTCAGGATCAATGGAAGGAACCCCCCCCCCTTCAATATGGCCAAAGCGTAACAGAAGAGAACGTAAAACAAACCAAGCAATGGAGGGTCTACCTGGATTGGCGCAAGGCCTCTCCGTGCCGCCATGGGCTAGCCGGCGGTAGCCGAAGGAACTGAAAAGAGGCTGATGGGGAAGCATTGGAGGCAGGCAATGGAGCTGATGGAGGGGGGAAGAGGAGGAGGAGGAGGAAGCAGGGAGACCGTTGGGGAGGGCAGCCCCCCCAGCTGGGAGGGAGATGGCTTGATACTGCCCTGGGGAAAGGTCTCCATCCCACGGACCTGACAACAGAAAGACAAGAGGCAACATGAAGTGGGGGGTCCAAGCTGGGAGGGAGAGCCGGGAAGGGGGTTATCAGGAGTCCAACAAAGGTAGAAGGAAGGAGCCACACACAACCAAGTGACACACACACACACACACATATCATTGAAATCTCAGGGGGTTTTTTTTGCCATGGCCTCACTAGCAAACCTCTTTTTCTCTCTCCTTCCAATTTCTCCCCTATGGCGGGGGGTCAGCAAACTGCGGCTGTGGGTCTTTCCTCTCTCTGCTGCGGCTCCGTCACCAGTCGGCATCACAATTTTGAGAGGAGCTTCCAGTGTGTGGGGGGGAGGAGAGAAGCACAGCGCGCCAGGAGAAGACTCTATGGCAAGGGGAGGGTTTTCCAGTTGTCCCCACAATTGATAGAGCTTTCTGTTATGACAGGTAGAGGAAAAAGTATGCTGTGCTCGGAGGAGACTCTCTGGTGGGGGAACTGAACTTCCGGTCAGCTCCAGAATTGAACAGGAGGTTTCTGGTTAGGACCTTTGTGGCTCCCAGTGTTTTCTTTAATGTGGGAAACGGGTTCAAATGGCTCTTTGGGTGTTTAAGTTTGCTGACCCCTGCCCTATGGAAAGGGATGATAATGTTGATTGTACCAGAGGTGGGTTCCTACCAATTTGGACTGATTTGGTCAAATCGGTAGTAACTTGGTGGCTTGGGTGGCTGGAACTGGCAGTGACCCACGCCTCCGAACTGATTCACTCGGCAGCACCATAGGCGGCGCCATCTTGTTTTTACCTTTTGCACATGCGCAGAGCAATTTTTGTTGCACTGCGCACGTGGGGGCGCGGCATGTCCCTGAGTGAACTGGCAGTAGGGGCAACCGGAACTCACCCTCGGATTGTACCTGCAGCATGGCTGCAAAATTGTAAAATCTGGCACACAAAAAACATCTAAGCATTGACAAGCCTTCCCCAATTGATTATGGGGTGATTATCATGATAGCAAAATTATGCCTGCAGCCCGCAGGGGAATCCCTGCTAGCAGAGGACGTGCTCGAAGTCACCGTCTCTTGTGAAACACACTTTGTGAGGTTTAAGGAAACCCCCGGAGTGCCCCTACCTGCCTCCCTTCCTCCTCCCACCTGCCGGCTCTTGAGGATTTAATCTGCCTTCAAAGGAGGCTGGAGCTTACAATATTAATTATATGCGTAACAGGATTCTAACGGAATTTAAATAGGATAATCTACTTCCTTTTTTAACCCAGCACCAAATCTCCAGTTGCAATAAAGCAAAGTATTAGATTTGGGGGGGGGGGGTAATCAAGAGGAGGGGAGAGGTAGAAAAATTAATTACAAAGCATCCAACCTTGTCAAAATAGGACATGAATATCAGCCAGCTCCAGTTAATGGCTGTGGCTACAAGCGGCTGGTTCTTTTTCCTTCAGCTACACAGAGTAAGATGCTGGTGGAAGCCACAGGCTATGGACCACAGGCTACAGAATAAGAGCGTTAGAAGGAACCTTGGAGATCTTCTAGTCCAACCCCCTGCTCAAGCAGGAGATGCTAGACTATTCCAGGCAAGTAATTGGCCAGTCTCTTCTTAAAAGCCTCCTCCTCCTCCTCCTTCACCATCACCATCATCTTCCTTCTTCCTCTTGCAAAAAACAGTCCCACTGCTTTTTTTGAAAAAGCCCCTTTGAGACTCCAGCAAGCAGCCAGAAGAGGGTGCCAGAGAGCTTCCAAAATTTGGAGCCTTCACTGCCCTCTTATTGATGTATGAATTTTGGCAACTCAGATCTAGTAAATCCAGAGGAAGATTTTTTTTTCAACCTTGGCCATTTGACTCCCAGAATCCTCCAGATTGGCTGGGGGATTCTGGCCACTGAAGTTCATACATCTTCAACTGACCAAGGCAGAAAAATGATGCTCTAGAACAGAGCTCTGCTAGCTGGAGAATTCTGGGAGTTGAAGTCCACAAATCTGAAAGTTGCCAAGTTTGGGATTCCCTGCTCTACAAGATTGTAGCTCTCTTTTTCATTTTTTGCGAAATGTAAGGAGCCACAGCCAAGGATGTGAGGCCAGGTTTACACATGGAAACTCCTGGATCCAATTCAAAGACCTGACAAGGACGGATGCTTTGGAAGCAGACGGGGGGGATCCTGGCCAACCCAGTGCTTTCTGGGTATGCTGGAACCAGTGGCATCCCTTCCAGATAGTCTCTCTTTTGGCTCTGGGTCTGCATAATGTTGGGGAGGGATCCTAAGGGAGAATCCTTCCAACCTAGAACTAAGGAGAAACTTCCTAAGAGTGAGAACAATTAACCTGCGGAACAGCTTGCCACAAGAAATTGTGGGTTCTCCATCACTGGAGGTTTTTTTAAGAAGAGACTGGACAACCAATTGTCTGAAATGGTACAAGGTTTCCTGTTTGAGCAGGGGGTTGGACTAGAAGACCTCTAAGGTCCCTCTGTTATTCTCTCTGGCCAAGCTGTCTGGGCACACCTCCAGTCTGTGCTCATATTCAGGAAAGAGGCCTTTGCTCCTGAAACGCTAGAAGCTGCTGCTGCCATTCTCAACCACCTGGGCTGGCTGCCGGTTCACACACCAAGATGGCTTCCAGCTGCCCCCGTTGAAGACCCTTCAGCCCTCAAGAGACGCTCAGGCGTTACTTGATTGCAATGGCTGGAATTGGATAGCCCTGGCTTTCTTTCTTCATTATGTTTTTACTATCTGCTTTGAGGTTACTTTTAACAGGAGTAAAATCAATACAATACAATAGCAGAGTTGGAAGGGACCTTGGAGGTCTTCTAGTCCAATCCCCTGCCTAGACAGGAAACCCTATACCGTTCCAGACAAATGGCTATCCAACATCTTCTTGAAGACTTCCAGTGTTGGGACATTCACAACTTCTGGAGAAAAGTTGTTCCACTGATTAATTGTCCTAACTGTCAGGAAATTTCTCCTCAGTTCTAAGTTGCTTCTCTCCTTGATTAATTTACATCCATTGCTTCTTGTCCTGCCTTCAGATGCTTTGGAAAATAGCTTGACTCCCCCTTCTTTGTGGCAACTCCTGAGATATTGGAAGACTGCTATCCTGTCTCCCCTGGTCATTCTTTTCATTAAACTAGCCATGCCCAGTTCCTGCAACCGTTCTTCATATGTTTTAGTGTCCAGTCCCCGAATCCTTTTTGTTGCTCTTCTCTGCACTCTTTCTAGAGTCTCCACATCTTTTCCACATCATGGCGACCAAAACTGGATGCAGTATTCCAACTGTGGCCTTACCAAGGCATTATAGAATGGTATTAACCCTTCACGTGATCTTGCATGCAGAAGCATACAGTATCTGAGCACCCGCTGAATGCTTCCAGATGTTAGCCAAGCCGCTGTCTGGGGGGTGCAGCAATTCTGCTCCCAATTCTCTCTCATTGTTTGTGGTGAAAACCAAAGAGACAGGATATGGAAGTGGGGAAAGATGTAGATGCTGAGAGGTTCAAGGGAAGACCGGATGCTCCCACCAAACCTAAACTTCCAGGAGGTCTAAAATCCTTATCTGGAAGCCCCCAGTCGAAGCAGAGCAAACGCAGGCAGCCAGAAAGAGAACGAGTGAAAAAACACACAAACAAACTGCCCCTCCACCCCGCCCCCCAAAGAAGTCTGGGAAGCCCCCCGGGAGTGATATTTGCCTGTGCGTTTACTGATGGCTTCGACCAGGGTGGAGGGGAAGTATCCCACGCGGTCGTTGCCTGTCCGGTTGTCGTGGATGCAGCCTTTCCACCGGCCGTCGGCATGCTGCTCCAGGACCTGTGGGCAGGGTGGGGTGGGGGAGGCAAAGACCAGTCAGCGTCCATTTAGAGTCAAGGGAGCAAAGAATGGGCAGGACAGGGTCCCCTGCAAGGGGGGATCAGAAAGCCAAGATGGGGACCGCGAGCTTCAATCAGACAGTGGCCGCCGCCATCTTGGTTTTTCTGCCTCCACGAATGTCTCACTCTGCCAGCAAAAACGCGGCTTCTCTTCTCCTGAACCCAGAGCCACCCCCAATTGCCATTCTTTACTCTGTGTGTGCTGTAGGGCATACGGTTAATACTTATTACGGGTAGTCCTCGAGTTGTGACCATAACAGAGCCTGCCCAACACAGTTGTAACTGGTCATGGAACGCCACAATCTTGCCCAAAAAACGAAGTAAATGTCAGTTTGGGGGAAAACCATCCCCCAAAGCAGTCGTGTATCCCTGGGCATGGCAAAGGGCCACCAGTGGGGGGAAGGGCCCCCTTGGCGCTGGGTAGGGAAAGACTAGATAGGCAGGGTCCCGTCCCCCCCGAAGCCTTCAAGGGAGAGCTGGGCATCTGAAGATGGCAAGGCAGTGTCCAAGGTCATCTTGGCCCAGGAGGGTTCGGACTCTGCGACCACAGCCACTCACCGTGATTATGTCCCCGGTTTTCACATTGAGGCTGGTCAGGTCATAGTTGTTGCAATAATCTTTCATGGCCCTGACCTGCAGGGCGGCCGAAGCGTCTGGGAAGGAAAGAAGGAAAGAGGGAAGGGAGGGAGGGAGAGAGGGAAGGAAGGAAGGAAGGAAGGAAAGAAGGGAGTGAGGGAAGGAAGGAGGACGGAAGGAAGGGAAGGAAGGGAGGAAGGAAGGGAGGGAAGGAGGGAAGGAAGGAGGAAGAGGGAAGAAGGGAGGGGAGGAGGGAAGGAAGGAGGAAGGGAAGGAGGGAGGGAGGGAAGGAGGAAGGGAAGGAGGGAAGGAAGGAAGGAAAGGAGAGATTGTCAAAAATATGGACTACCATAGTGGCACAGTGGTTAGAGTGTAGTTCTGCAGGCTACTTCTGCTGACTGCCAGCTGCCTGCAATTTGGCAGTTTGATTCTCACCAGGCTCAAGGTTGACTCAGCCTACCATCCTTCCGAGGTGGGTAAAATGAGGACCCAGATTGTTGGGGTCAAGAGGCTGACTCTGTAAACCTCTTAAGGGGGGAGGCTGTGTTGTTGCTATTGTTACCTGTACCATCGGCTAGGCCAGGCAGCCCCTGACCTGCTCTGGGCACCCCTTCCCACTGCCAGCCTTGCCCTCTGGGCCTGCTGCCATTCATGCCATCTTCACTTGTGCCTGGAAGGAACATCAAAGCAGGTTCACACTCTCCCATAAATGCCAACCAAGATGGAAGCAGGATGAGCAGGTTAGCAACTCATCCCCCTGGTGCTTTACCATAAAGGGGGGGAAATGGGCACTTGGAATTGAGCCCAGGAGCTCCTGGACAGCCAAACAGCAGCTTCACCCAGTGGGTTGAGCCATCAGGAGTCTAGCTGCCAGGTTCTGTACCAACTTCAGCTTCTCGGTCACCTTCACAGGCAGCCCCTGGCAGAGGGCACTGCAGCTGAGTGCCAATCAAGACTTTTTTTAAAAATATATATTTTTTAAAAACACAAATAATACAAACAGTACATACATAACTGAATACAAAAAAGAAAGACAAAAGAAAAAGGGGAAAAACACATATTACAATGCACCTCCACCTCCTTTATATTTCTTAGATCCATGATGTGAACTTATGGCACACGTGCCAGAGGTGACATGCACAGTCTCTGTGGGCACGCGTGCCATTGCCAGCTGCTCTTCTGATTTAAAAAAGGCTGTTTTGGGGGACTTTGGGGCTGTTTTCAGGTTGAAAAACGGCCTGAAAAGTCCCAAAAACAGGCATGCGCACACCAGCCAGCTGGTCTTGAGGTTTCCAGTGCTCCAGTGCACGCACATGCTCACACATGGATGCGTGTTCCAGTTTGAGCCCAAAAGGTTCGCCATCACTGTCTTAGATATACAATATATTCCAATTGTGCCCTTATACCAGAGGTGGGTTCCTACCAGTTCACACCGATTCAGGCGAACCGGTAGTGGAGATTGCCACTGGGTCACCAAAGCTGGCCACGCCCCCGAACCAGTTCCTCAGTTGCCCATGCGGTTTGCTTGCATGGTTTTTACTCCTTTTTTAATGTCCTACGCATGCACAGAACAATTTTTTGGCAACTGCACACACGTGCATAGCGTGCGTCTGGCACATGCGCTTGCTTCGCTCACATGCGTGTCCAAAGCGAAGAGTGCCGTGAACCAGCAGTAATGCTGGCAAATACCCATACCTGCCTTATCCCCTCCAAAACAACATCTGTTCTTGAGTAGGTTTATTCCCTTTGCCTTCCACCAACACTGGCTCTACAAAATCTCCCCATATTTCATTAGAATTATTTACTTTAAACATCCCTTTTTAAGTTTAATTTCTGTTGTTAATTTATCATGTGTTGCCATACTCCACATTTCATTATACCACTCATTTCTTTGAGAATCCCAATTTCGACCCCAATATTTAGCCCTCACTAATCTAGCTGTCCTTATCAAATTTACAATCGATTCCTTTTTTGTTTCATTTATATCCCGTTTTTCCAGCAGCAACAATAATGCAGTCCTCGGTGACATCTCTAGATTTACATTCAACAGTGCTCTAATTTCTCTAAACACCCTGTCCCATATTTTTGTGCACTATCACAATCCCATCACATATCTTTATATGTTCCAACCTCTTTCTTGCACCTCCAACAAATCTTTGTATATTTATCATCTTTTTTATTTAATTTACGTGGTGTTAGGTACCACCTCCATATCACTTTATATCCATTTTCCTTAACTCTGACCTATTCTTATATACTCTTCTATTCCAAATATTTTTCCAATCATTATCATTTATTTCTCCCAAATCTGATTCCCAAATTAATTTTAAACCTGAGTGCTAATCAAGACTTGAGACTTTCAAGAAGAGATTCGAGTGCCATTTGTCAGAAATGGTGTAGGGTCTCCTGTTTGAGCAGGGGTTGGACTAGATGACCTATAAGGTCCCTTCCCCCTCTGTTAATCAGTTAAAAAAAGACATGAGTGGCCATCACCAGAGGGAATTGAACTAAGTAGGATTGTAAGAGATGCACCGGTCAAAACTGGGCAAAGTGTTTTTTAGTGGTGACTTTGGCCTTTTTCTGAAGGAAGCACCCTGTATTCAAGAGGGTCCTCTTGGGGGTGGGGCACCATGTCCACAGTGACTCCTGGGCAGAGGTCACAAGGTCACCCGATGACCAACAGCTCAATCTCAGCAGGATTCAATCTGAGCTTGTTTCCAGTCTCGAGACACCAGCTCAGGACTTCGACAGGCTCCGGGCTCAGGTGAGGGTGGCCATATACAGATATGTCCTCGGTTTATGGCTACAATTGAGCCCCAAATTTTTGTTGCCCCTTTCTTGAGGGCCAGCAGCCCTCCCAGCAAACTACTACGGATCTCCCAGAACTGCTCCCAGGAGAGGCATAGTTGAACCCCTCAGAGGGCTGAATTCTTATTCTAGGTTAGATTATTTTACTTCTCTCTTACCTCTTCAACTCTATCTATCTATCTATCTATCTATCTATCTATCTATCTATCTATCTATCTATCTATCTATCTATCTATCTATCTATCTATCCCTTCCTCTCTTTCTCTTTCTATCCATCCATCTAATCATCTATCTAATCATATCTCTCTCTCTTTATCCCTTCCTCTCGCTCTCTTTCTATCCATCTACCCATCCATCCATCTAATCATCTCTCTCGTTACCCTATGATAAGAAAGACAGTCAATTTAATAAATAAATAAAATAAATAAATAAATAAACAAATAAATAAATAAAAAATTCAAAGGACACTCCCCAACGTCCTCACCATCCACATATTCCAAAAAACCCAGATTGTGACAAAAAAAACCCATGGCTTGTTATCCTAGGGCTGAAAGGTATCTTGAAGGTCATCTAGTCCAACCCCCTGCCCAAGGCAGGAGCCTTATATCATCCCAGTTATCCAGGCTATTCTTGAAAACCTCCAGTGATGGAGCTTCTACAATCCCAGGAGACAAGTAAAAACCCGCCTACTCCTCCAGCTGTTCCAGAGGTTTTGTCCTCTTCATCCTCTGTCCCTCTGATCAAGGCTGCCCCGGGGTGGGCTCAGGCCTGGCGCTCTGCCTCTGCTCTTCCACCAGCATCACCGTCACTCTCGCGTGTCTTCCCTAAGCTGAGCCAGCAGATGGAGGCAGAGCCATGGGCTTCGTCCCACCATTAGATTTATGGATGTGGGATGGCCTCATTTCCCAGGTGTCGGGAGAGGCACCGCGATGCATGGAAGGCAGGTGTCTCAGGTAGGCTGCTGGACACGGGAGCCCCAGGGAGCTGGCTCTGAGCCAGTTCCTTTTCGCCAGGCAAAGGTGCTTGGGAGGAAAACTGGAAAGCGGGGGGAAACAAACCTTACTGTCTTGAGCAGAAGTGCAAGACAGCAAGAAGTAGCAAGAATGAGGGACACAACAACGTTGTCAGCTGCCCTTGCACGGTCCTCCCGGTTATGAAGGAAAGGGCACCACCAGGTGCTTCTCAGCTCACAGCTGGAGACTCCCACCCGTCCTCACCTCGCAGCATCTGCTTGATCTCCTTGCTGGCTTGCGTGGCCGTGAACTGGTGGACAATGTCCAGGGCAGTCTGGCTGTAGGTATTCCGGATGTGGGCATTGATCCCGCTCTGTAGAAGAGAAGGGGGGGAGGCGAGAGAGGGCTCTGAGTGAAGAGCAGCTGAAGTTGCCCCTGGATGCCAGTCGCCAACAGCCACAGTCGCCAGCGGGTCTGTAGGCCCCTCTGGAAGAATCTATGGGACCCTCCCTGGGAAATGGGGGTGTGGTGGGGGGCTTACATCCAGGAGGAGGCGCACCACGTCCGTCTTGCCACACAGGGCCGCTTCGTGCAAGGCGGTTCCTGCCTTCGTCTGACGGTTAATGTCTATGCCGGCCTGGAGCAAAAGCCTGTAAGAGAGAAAAATAGAAGAAGAGCTGGAAGTAAGACAACGTTCACAGATTAACAGACTTGGAAGCGACCTTGAAGGTCATCTAGTCCAACAGATGGTAGTCCAGTCTCTTCTTGAAAGCTTCCAGTGATGGAGCTCCCACAACTTCTGAAGGCAAGATATTCCATCGAATATAGAATAACAGAGTTGGAAGGGACCTTGTAGGTCATCTAGTCCAACCCCCCCACCAAGCATGACATCCTACACTATTTCTGATAGATGGCAGTCCAATCTCTGCCTGAAAGCTTCCAGTGATGAAGCTCCCACAACTTCTGAAGGCAACTTCTGTTCCATGGGTTGATTGTTCTCACTGTCAGGAAATTTCTTTTTTTTATTTTTATTTTTTTTATTTTATTTTATTTTTTTGTTACATAGACAACATAATCATATAACAATAGAAAAAGAAAGGCAGAGGGGAAAAAAACCCACACACAAAAAGGAAAAAAAAGAAAAACCCCATCATCCCATACAGTATGTCATTTGATTACAGGTGCATCCCTACTACGTTTCCCTCCATACACACACCCCGTATCTCTCTGTTATATATTTAATAGACACCACAATAACCTAGGGTTTAAAAAAAAATGGGGGGGGAAGACCCAAAATAGGGGAAGAAAAAAAAAAGAAAAAAAAATATCATTTCCAGGTTGAATCTCTCTGATGAGTTTCCTTGTCTGGTCTTCGGGTGCTTTGGAGAATAGTTTGACCCCTTCCTCTCTGTGGCAGCCCCTCAAATATTGGAAGACTGCTATTATATTGTGCCTAATTCTTCTTTTCACTAGACCAGCCAAGCCCAAATCCTGCAACCGTTCTTCATATGTTTTAGTCTCCAGGCCTGTGATCATCATGAAGGTGTCCACCATCACATGACTGACATCCCACCATTGTTTTCAGGCCTGGATGGAGGCCAAGAGGGACAGGGCTTTGACCCAGCCATGGCTGCCATCTTGCTTTTTTTTTAACCTCTCCCAGGGGTCCTTGTGTGCAGATGTTCCTCTTTGGACCACCCTCACTGCCTCTGGTTGGTGCAGCCCCCACACACTGTGACCTTCACAGGAAAGGAGGCCTACTCAGCTTGTGTGTTGCGTGCATAAGCACACCAATGTGCCTACCGTCTCTGTCCTAATTTTCCTTTTTATTCGTATCCATTTCATGTATTCAAAAACATGTTTATGCTTATATACCATATTTTTCAGAGTATAAGATGCACCTTTTTCCCTCAAAAAAGAGGGTGAAAATCTGGGTGCGTCTTATACACTGAATACAGTATTTTTAGCCTCCCAAAACCATGCCCCCTTTGCAAAAATGGATGTGCAGAGGGTTTGGGTGGCTTGCAAAGTGCTCATGGGGGTTGGGAGGGCAAAAACAAGCACAAAACAGACCGTTTTTGCCCCCAACCTCATCCCCAGGAGCACTCTACAAGCTTCCCAAAGCCTCTGCATGCCCCCCCCACTTTTTTGTTGCAAAAAATGAGGCATGCAGAAATGAGGGTTTGGGAGGCCTGCAGAGTGCAAAACCTTTTTTTTAAAATCATGGTGCATCTTATAGTCCAAAATATGGTATGTTATCTAACACCTGCTTGATGAAATAAAATGAAATTAAAAATAGAAGGGGCGAACAATCCTCCCCCTCGCTTTGCCCAGCCTCTTCAGGCCTGCATCCTCCCCCGTGCCCTCACCTGATGACATCAATGTGCCCATTCTTGGCAGCCAGGTGCAGTGGGCTGGTCCCGTTTGGGTCAGTGATGTCCCCCGGCTTGGGCTCCAGCAGGGCTGCACACATGTTGCTGTTCAGAAGCAGCTGCACCACCTGACAGAACAAGAAACAGAGGTGGTGCCCAAAAGATTTCCTCCCAAGTGAGATCCGGGTCTTCTCCCCATTCCCCGCCCCCCAGAATGCAGCCAAATCCCCCCACTTCCCACCCAATATAAGGAAGCCTCATCTGGCCGTTTAGCTCCCTTAAGAAAAAGCCCAGGTTTTGCAGAAATCACATCATTTATTCTCAAATTTATTCTCATCAAATGACATAATTCCCTTTGCCACAAACCTTGGTCTTGTGGCAAAGATCCTCCCAGTTCTTAAGCAAGTGGCTGGGGGGGGGGGGATTAAAGGGACATATGACCTCTAAACTGCCAAATCATGAGGGAAATGGCCAAAGAAAGTAGGGAGAGTTCTGGCAAAGAGTGCTGGACTCTTGCGGGGGGAGGGGAGTGAGGTCCTGATGGCCCCACCAGCTTCCACCCAACAGCATCTTTTGCAGAGGGGAATTTCTTGTCTTTTTATGGACACTGAGAGCATTTGCACCAAAGACAAATTCCTTGTGTCAATTACACTTGGCCAATAAAGAATTCTACTCTACTCTACTCTACTCTATCCACTCTACTCCATATTTCTATTCTATTCTACTCTACTCCTTTCTTAGTTCTCTTCTATTCCATTCCATTCTTATTCTGTTTTGTTCTGTTCTGTTCTGTTCTATTCTGTTCTATTGAGGCCCCTTAACTGGGTTTGTGCCCTGTCCTCTTTCACAACTCTCCCCCCACCCCCAAGGATCGGGCTTACCCCAACACGGCCAAACTCGCAGGCCAGGTCCAGAGGAGTCTTCCCACTGTTGTCCAGTATGCAGGGATTGGACTGGTGCTGAAGGAGCATTTCTGACTGGGGGATGGACAGAGAGAGAGAGAGTGTGTGGGAAGCCCAGAGATCCCCCTTTGGCACAAAGCCAACCTGTCAAATGCACCCATTCACTCCACTTGACACCCCCCCTCCGCCCCCAATCACCTCTTCCTCCAAAGAGCAGCCACACCAAGGGGCAAAACGGTGGTGCAACCTGTCAATCAAAGCCCCACCTCCTTTAAATATGTACTACCCACAGGGCACACATGTCAAACAGCTGGGGTGTTTTTAGAGCTGGCAGCAGATTCGGACAGTGAGGAGGTTGGGGAGGAACCTGGGTCAGTCCTGGATTCTGGGGAAGGCTCTGACGAGGCCTCTGTGTCAGAGGCAGAGAGGGGGCCAGGGCCATCTGCCAGTTATCAGCTGCCTTCAGAGTCAGACATCAGTGGGGCAGATGAACAGCTGGAGCCTGTTCCCAAGGTGCGCATGCGCAGAATGGCCAGATGAAGGAAACAGCTAAAGAACAGGGGTCGACTTGGGAAGTAAGGCCACAGGTGGACAGTGAATGGCCCCTCCCAGAGGAAATAAAAGAGGAGCAAAAAGGAGTGGAGTTTGCAGGAGACAATTAGTTCGCTTAATTGGTTCGCGACTCTCGGAGACTCCTTGCCAAGTTCTGCAGATATCGGCCTGGCAGCTCTCCAAGCCAGATAAGATCTGTGACTGTAAATTGTCCCTTGAAAGCCTTTGCTGGATGTGGATGAGCAGAATTCACAGCAAATTAATAAAAGGGGTTTTTGTTGGACAAGGAGTTTACTTCAGGCTCTTGGGAAGCCTCGGGCAGAACAATGTGCCTCTGGGGAAGGAAGACTGTAATGGTATGTGTGAATGGCCATTGGAAACTGGGCGCTGCTGAAGGAACAATTAGATAAGAGACTGCACAGCCTGCAGCTGCCTAGTGGGTAGAGCAAGGGGCTCAGAAAGGAGCCTCCTTGGTTTCTTGAACTTGCAAAGGCGATGGGGTGGAGAGAACCACACTTTCAAACTTGCAAGATTCTGTCACTGCAGCTTTTCTCAACGGTGGCACCTTGAGGATGTGTGAACTTCAATTCCCAGAAGTCCACACATGTGCACTCCGTGGTGCTCCTTGGAGGGAGATTGTGCTTCATGCTGCCTCTTACCACATCGTAGTGTCCGTGCTGGGCTGCCAAGTGCAAAGGGATCTGTCCCTCGTCCGACGGGATGTTGACCGAGGAGCCGGCCTTCAGCACCAGCTTCATGGGTTCCTTCTTCCCTTGCCAGGCAGCGTAGTGTAAGGGTCGCATCCCTGCAGAAGAGGGTAGACATTCAGCAACGGAGAGAGGCAGCAGGTCCTTCTGCCATTTGATGGAACCGCCGTCCCACCAAGCCAAGAGATGGGCCCAGATTACGAATCTATCTGAGAAGGGATAAAGAGCGGTTTTGACCAGCCGTTGCCAGTTATGGAATCAGGTGATTACGCCTGATATTTTGTGTATTTGGTTTTGGCTCCAATCAACAGTGGGGCATCTACCTGTGAAGTTCTTTTAAATGCTCTTGTAATTTAAAAAAAGATGATGACTTTCTTTTTTAAAGTTTTCATTTTTTTTATTTTCATGCAAATAACCACATGTATACCATTACATAACCAACACTATTTTGTATTATTAAATGTTTACATCAATTCATCTTGCCATCAACTCCTAAAAACTATCATTGGGTCTTCTGCTCTCCATACACCATATTTATACCCTACCAATCACTTTCTTACCTCTTCTCCCTCTCTCCTCCCCCCTACCTCCTTTCTTCCCCCCGTTATCCTTCTCTTCTCTACTTTCCCTTCGTCTCTCCTTCTCCTCTCTCCTCTTTCTGCTCCTTCTTTCTCTCCTCCTCTTCCCCTCACCCACCTGATGATGACTTTCAACTGGCCATGTCTGGATGTCCTGGCTGAAGGTCATCTCCTGCTTTCTGGGAGAGAACTACAAACTTGGTTGGTCATCTGGACGCAGGACCCAACCTTTGCCTCGCCACCATCCATCTCTCTCTCTCTCTCTCTCTCTCTCTCTCTCTCTCTCTCTCTCTCTCTCTCTCTCTCTCTCTCTCTCTCTCTCTCTCTCTCTCTCTTTCTCACACACACACACACACACACACACACACACACAGCCTCCATGCTTACCTTTGTTGTCCTTGATATCCACTGCAGCCTGGGCCTCCAGAAGTAGCAGGATGAGCTCTGTGTTGCCGTTGAGGGCGGCGTGGTGCAAGGCGGAGAACCTGTCACGACAGGAGCAAAAGTCACCAAGACCATCCTCCCCTTCCCTTCCCTGGATTCCCTGCGCCCTCAAGCTGATCTCGTCTTAGCAAGACCACACCTGGAATGCTGCATCCAGTTTTGGTCACCACGATAACAGAAGATGTTGAGACTTTGGAAAAAGCATAGAGAAGAGCAACTAGGATGATTAGAGGGCTGGAGACTAAAACCTATGGAGAACGGAATTGGGTTTGGCTAGTCTAGAAAAAAAGAAGAACTGGGGCAACACAATAGAAGTATTCCAGTCTTTGAGGGGCTGCCACAAAGAAGAGGCACTCAACCTATTTTCCAAAGCACCAGAAAGCAGGACAAGGAATAATGGATGGAAACTAATCAAGGAGAGAAGCAACCTGGAATTGAGGAGAACCTTCCTAACAGTGAGGACAATCAATCGGCGGAATGGCTTCTCTTCAGAAGTTGTGGAAGCTGCATCATTGGAGCCTTTCAAGAAGAGACTGGTCAACCCCTTGTCTGGAATGGCATGGAGTCTCCTGCTTCAGCCAGGGGTTGGACTAGAAGACCTCCAAGGTTCCTTTCAGCTCTATTCTGATTCTGATCCAAGTTCTGAACTGCAAAGCTGGACTAAGTACCTCCAGGGTGGCTCCTCTGGCCAGAATTTCTGCAGAAGAATCTACTTTGGAAAGGTCTTTCTCAGCCCTGTTAATCTCATTCCACCTGGAGACTTTTCTTCGTCCTTTTTCCTTTTGGAGTGCTTTCCTCTGTCTTATTAAAACACCTGATAACTCTTTTTATTTTAAAGCCTGGGTTTTTTTTATTTCTGGACGGCTCTCTCCTGTCAGCCTTATACAACTGCTTTATTAGTTTTTAATCCTCGGCTGCATAATGTGCCGCTTGGCACAGAAGGGGGATCTGAAATGAAAACATGCAGAAATAAAATTTAAAAAATAATATTCCCGTCTCTACAACAGCGAGCACAACAACCCCGCTGATTTGCCATGACGACTTCAGGGCACCCTGGGTAGCAACACTGCGGGGAGACGGGTGACTGGCCCAGCTCTCCCTGCAAGGACTCTCCAGGAGGTCCAGCAACCTACTCAAAAGTGAAGGGATGTCCATGCAATAGGTTAGTCCAAAAAATCAAGATGGCAGCCCATGGTCACGTGACCAAAGCTCCTCCCTTTTCCAAATACATCTCAGATGTGACACATGTAAAGTCTCCCCCCCAAGCTCCCCCTGAAGCTCCTGCTTCTCCTTATAACTCTACTCCCCCTCCCAACAGCTTCCCCTTGCCGCCCCTCCCCCGATTCGTCTCTCTTTCTAGTAGGAGAAGCTCCATGTCTTCCCTGCTCCCTTCCTCTTAGCAGCCGCCAGTCTCCTGCCTGACAAATAGAGGAGGGGTCTCCTTCACAGCCAACCTGGAGCCCTTCTTAACAAAATAGCAGAGTCGGAAGGGACCTTGAAGGTCTTCTAGTCCAAACCCCTGTACAAGCAAGAGACCTTACACCCTTTCAGATAAAATGGCAGTCCAGTCTCTTCTTGAAAGCCTCCAAGGTTGAAGCTCCCACAACTTCTGAAGGCAAGCTGTCCAATGATGCATTGTTCCCAATGCCAGAAAATTTCTCCTTAATTCTAGGTTACTTCTCTCCTTGATTAGTTTCCATCTGCTGTTTCAGAAAATAGAATAGAACAGAACAGAAGTAAGAATGGAATGGAGTGGAATGACGTGGAATAGAATAGAATAGAATAGAAAATAGAACAGAATAGAAATAAGAATGGAATGGGATGGAATGGGATAGAACAGAATCTGGAAGGGACCTTGGAGGTCTTCTAGTCCAACCCCCTGCTCAAGCAGGAGACCCTATGCCCATGATGGCAAACCTGTAGCACACATGCTAGAGGTGGCACACAGAGCTGAATCCCCAACAGCTCTTCGATTGTCTAATTTATCAGGCTGGAACTAGAAGCAAGAGAATGCAAAGGTTGCTTCAGTTGGCTCCTCTCCTGCTTGTCCGCAAAGGGGGGGGGGTGTTGGCATCTCCCTAACCTTGCTGGCAGGTGCCTGGCCAACCCTCCAGGTGACCCAGCCCTCCTTCCATCCCTCCCCAGCAGCCAAGGGGAGCTAACACCCCCTTTCTCTGGCACGGCCAGTCCCACCTTCTCCTGACCAAGCAGGACTGTAGGCAGGAGTCTGTTGGCTCCAACAGGGACTGAGCTGGTGATGTGAGCAAGTGCGGAGTCTGCCCAGCTTCTATTGGCTGTTTCCTTCTCCTTGCCTGCGGTGGGTAGCAGCAGTGGTGTTGCAGGGCAGGATGAGGCTCTGACGCTGGGCGTTTATCTCCGCCATCACCACCCCCCAAGCAGATGCCCTGCAGAGCGTCTCAGCAACCAGGTCAGTGGGTCAACTGTTGGCTCTGGCGGAAACCAGAGGAATCTCCTAAATCAGGATTTCCAGACCCCTATCCTTAACCATCACTGCCAAGGGGAGATTTGCCCCACAGGGCAAGCTAGACCTCTGTTCAGCAGGCCTTCTCTTCTGCCAGGGTCAGTCCTACAAGTGGATTTTTTTACAGCCTGGGGGGAAGGAATTTAGGAGGAGGGAGTGTGAGTTGTGCCCTTCCCACTGTCAACCCTGAAGCCGGCCTGGCCAAAGCCATCTTGGAGCTGCAGTGTTGCCATACTGGAGCCGAGGGATAGGGAGGGGGGAGTAGAGGTAGCTGGGGTTTTGTAGCCGAAACAAAATACTTTCCCCTGGGAATCAAGGACATTCTCACACCTGGTCAGAAAGAGAGAGAGGAGGAGTGACGTTACCAAGCAACTGGACAGCACCTTGATTGGACCATGGGACTGAGGAAGGGGGAAAACGTTCACTTTTAGTTAGGTGAAAACTGCGGGAACTTTCAGAGTCAGTTTCCACCCGATCTGTGCCAATATGATTATATCCAATAAAGCTGTTCTTCGAGGAATCTACCTGCCTCAGAGTTTTGCTTGCTGTGGGTGTATTACTTGGAACCCCGAAACCAGCCTCTCCTGTGTGGTCTCTCAATGGAGAGGAGGTTTCCGGCTTCACTGTGACTTCCTTAGTTCCAGATTGATGCAGGCTGCAGGTTCAAAAGCTGCACATGATTTTCATAGGCATTAGACAATGATTCAGTGCGGCGCTTATGCTGCTGAAAGGTCATGCCCCCGCCCGATCATTGGCAGGTAGACACCTACACACATGGTTCAGTGTTCTTTTCAATCTTGGCAGCTTCAGGACTTCAACTCCCAGAATTCTCCAGCCAGCATAACTTCTACAGGAATTGAAGTCCACACATCTTCAACTTGCCACGATGGAGAAACTCTGGGTGACCTTCTTAGCTCACAATTACTTAAATACAGATTTGGGAGTAGTTAGAAAGGCAGAACTGTATGGGCCACTCTGAAATCTCTCTTTTTCAGGGGAGGGACATATAAGATTGATGGGTCAAGAAACCCTGAAGGAAGATAGTTCCAGCCTAGCGACTGCTTACATGGGGTCCAGTTTTGTCGTGGAAGGCATTTGCCTTTTCCATTCCACAAAAACATGCAGAAGAGAGCGAAAAAGAAAACAGATGGTTCATTGCTGCTTCCAGGCCTTCCAACTACTGTATTTTTCGGCTTATAAGATACACCAGAGTATACGACGCACCAAGGTTTTGAAGAGGCAAATTAAAAAGAATAAAGTAGGTGGGTAGATAGAGGGATAGAGAGGGAGAGAAAGAGAGAAATACAATAGGTAGGTAGGTAGGGAGAGAGAGTGAGTAGGTAGGTAGGTAGGTAGATAAAGGGATAGAGAGAGAGAGAGAAATAGAGAGAGTGTGTGTGTCGGTAGGTAGGCACGTAGGTAGAGGGATAGAGAGAGAGAAATAGAAAGAGAGAGAGAGAAATACAGTAGATAGGTAGGGAGAGAGAGTGTGTGTGTAGATATGTAGGAAGAGGGATAGAGAGAGAGAAACAGAGATAGAGAGAAATACAGTAGATAGGTAGGTGTTTCTGCTGGCACAGCACTTGATCAATGTAATTCTCATCAATCAATTAAAGAGCTTTCCAAAAGGAAGAAAAAATGTTTTTGCACTCTTTTGCACTCTGCAAACCTCCCCAAATTTTTTTTTGTGAAAAATGGGCCTGTATTTCCCCCCCAAAAAAGGCATGAATAGCCTTGAGGGGGGGGGCTGCAGCGTGCTCCTGGGGGGAGGCAAAAATGAGCAAAAAACAGCCTGTTTTTCGCAAAAATTGGGCTGTTTTTTCTCAAAAAAATTGCATTCATATAGAGTGCTGCTGGGGGGGGGCTGTTTTTTGCTCATTTCTGCCCTCCCCAGCCCCCAGGAGCTCTTTGAAAGCCTCCATAAGGGTATGCACAGCCATTTTGGTAAAGGGGCAGGGCTTTGAAAGGCAAAAAATGCTGTATTTGGTGTATAAGACGTACCCAGATTTTCAACCTCCTTTTTCAGGAAAAAGGGTGCGTCTTATACTCTGAAAAATACGGTACTTTAGGTTTTTTTATACAAATTAACAGAGTTAGAAGGGATCTTGTAGGTCATCTAGTCCAACCCCCTGCCCAAGCAGGAGATCCTACACCATTTCTGACAGATGGCAGTCCAGTCTCTTTTTGAAAGTCTCCAGTGAGGAAGCTCCCACAACGTCTGAAGGAAACTTCTGGACCAGATAGCGGAGGAATGGTCTTTGTTGTGACTCAGCAATTCTGCTGAGAGCTTTTTTGGGATACAAAATTCAGTGTTGTGATTCAGCAGTTCTGCTGAGAGTTTTTTGGGGATACAAAATTCAGTATGCAGCTGGGGCTTGTGGGAGGAGGTTTGGAGATAAAAGGACAGATGCTGCCATGCCCCAGTCGCTGGAATCAACGTTCCTTCGTGTGTTCCGTGTTTGGTAAAACTAAGGTGACCAGATTTTCAGATTGGAAAAGAGGGACACCCTTGACCGGGGGGGGGGGGGGGGGGGCTTGATTAAAAAAAAATTTTTTTGTCAAAAGGTCACCCCAGGACACTGAAACCAGCATAAATACGAATCTGTTGCCAAACAAAATTTTGATCACGTGACCAAGTGGCTAAGTGTGAAAAATGGTCGCAACGGTCGCTAAGTGTGAAAAATGGTAATCAGTCACTTTTTTCAATGCCATTGTAACTTTGGTCACTAAATGTTTTCCCTCTCCTCGAGACTCCTCACTTCTTCCTTCATTCCTCTTGCTTATCTACCTTCACCTTATCTGTCTTCTGCTCTTTCCCTCTCTTCCTTCCTTCCTCCCTCCTTCCATCCTCTTCTTTCCTCACTCACTCCCTTCCTCCTTTTTTCTCTTCCTTCCTCCTTCCATTCTTTATACAATATAAAATTCAATGAGGGTGAAACACACCAAATCTGGCAAAGCTGCCTTGCACCAACCTGGCCTGCCCATAGAATAGCAGCCACTTTGAGACACATAAACCTGGTCTGAACATATTGCATCACAAAGATTTGCAAAGATCACATTTGCAAAAAGGAACATTTCTTGTAGTAAATACATTTTATAAACAATTTAAAAGTAAAAATCCCCCCAAAATAATAAAAAGGTATTCTATAAATAAAAGAAATCCTTAAAAACCATTGTTAAGTATTACACCAGCAATAATTTATACTGTCACCATTTCAAACTATCATCAGAAATACGAATCTGTTGCCAAACATCAACATTTTGATCGCGTAACCATGAGGATGCCACAATGGTCGCTAAGTGTGAAAATGGTCGCTAAGTGTGAAAAATGGTCATCAGTCACTTTTTTCAATGCCATTGTAACTTTGCTCACTAACCAGCCATGTTCCTGACTTAACAACCACCATGATTCACTTAACGTGGCAATAAAAGGTCGCAAAATGAGGCAAAAATCATTTAACAAACGTCTCCCTTAGCAACAGAAATTGGGGGATCAATCCTGGTCGTAAGTCGAGGATTACCGGTAGCTAATTGCAAAAGGCAACTTTACTTGGAACAGGTGAGATTGTGCCCGGATCCCTTTCATGCCACCATCCCATCCTGTCCATGGGGAGAACTCCACAGGCGGACAAAAGCCCCCAATCCCCTCTCAACCTCCAGCTGCCATCCGCCATAACCACACATGCCCCTCAAAGGCAAAACTCAGGGGGCTGAATTCTACAGGGGGAGGAGTAAGGGGGGGATTTGAGGGGCAGCCCAAAGCACCATCTGTCTAAATTTGCATCAGGCAGGCAGTAACATTTTCATAGACCATGATCAGAGGAGCAGCTGATCCTATGGAGAGACTCCTCCTGCATTCAGTCCCAGGCCTACAAGTGGAAGTACCCCTTCCTTCCTTCCTTCCTCCTTTCACCTTCCTTCCTTCCTTCCTTCCTTCCTTCTTTCCTTCCTTCCTTCCTTCCTTCTCTCCCTCCCTCCCTCTTTCTTCCTTCTAGCCTTCCTTCCTTTCCATTCTTTCTCCTTCCTTCCTTCCTCTTGCCTATCTGCCTTCTGTCTTTCTGCTCTTTAGATCTCTCTTCCTCCTTCCTTCCTCTTTCCATCCTTTCACCAAAAATCAGGATGTTTTATTAGCATCAGCATCATTCTGCTGAAAATGCCAAATTCTGTGGTACTTCTGGATGAGATTTAGAAAATTACAGAGACATGAGGAACCATTATATAATTTCACTTGGCAAAACTCTGATTAAAATAATAGCAACAAAATGTAAGGTTTTTTAATTTTAAAACTCTAGCAAAACATAGATTTATTTCTAGTTTAGTTAATTAATGTCATTATAAAAAGGAATGCAATTGATTAAATAAAAATGACTTTTTCTTTTATTAAGAATACTTATTCTACATTAAACTAGAAAATATTTCATAGGCCCTTCAACAAGTTTGTTACAAATTTTCAGGAATGCATGCATTCTTGAAACTGATACTATGTAATGTTAAAAAGCAGATGGCTAACTAAGTACACTAAAAACCATGTTTAATTATTTGCTACTTGAGGCCAATAGCAATGATGAAGAAATTTCTGTCATCCTCAGTGACAATATTTTTAGGGCCAAAAAATAAAACTGTATATTGGATCTGTTGAATGGAGAAAGGCCTGCCCCCCCTCCCCCAAATGAGACACCTTCCACGATAATAGGAGAGGAGAGCCTGGAGACAGCAATCACAAGGCAGAAAGTAGCTAAGAGAACGGGACGGGGGTTGGGAGAAGGCATGGGACGGGCTCCCAGCAGCGGCTGCTCGGATTTGCCATTTGAGAGAGAGAGAGAGGGAAGGAGGGAGGGAGGGAGGGAGGGGGAGAACATGAGTGTGTGTATCCCTCCTTCCTTCAGCCCAACACTCTTGCTGGCATTCTGGCCAGACGAGAGGGACTGCAGAGGGTCTAGGGCAGCGAGTCATTCAATGGGAAACTTGCCTCTTGGAAGGAATGACCCGGTTTGGCTCCCACTTTCAACAATCGAACAGAGAAGCGAAGAG
Source organism: Thamnophis sirtalis (assembly GCF_051295495.1). Lineage (NCBI taxonomy): Eukaryota > Metazoa > Chordata > Lepidosauria > Squamata > Natricidae > Thamnophis > Thamnophis sirtalis. The sequence continues at coordinate 19,574,129 of NW_028261394.1, read as the reverse complement.
GCAGGAGAGACGAAGCGGGAGCCAAGCCAGGCTAGAGTGTTGGGCTGAAGGAAGGAGGGATACACACACTCGCGTTCTCCCCCTTCCTCTCTCCCTCTCTCTCTCTCTCTCTCAAATGGCAAATCCGAGCAGCCGCTGCTGGGAGCCCGGTCCCATGCCTTCTCCCAACCCCCGCCCTGTTCTCTTAGCTACTTTCTGCCGTGATTGCTGTCTCCAGGCTCTCCTCTCCTATTATCGTGGAAGGCGTCTCATTGGGGAGGGGGAAGCAAGCCTTTTTCCATTTCAAGGAGCGGCCGCTCCTCCCCCCCACCTCTTAGAAGTCCAGCCAGCTGCCCGCCAAGCTCTCCACGGAGACTCACCCAGAGTTTTCACCGCGATTTGCCTGGTGAGGGGAGGCGGCAGGTTGATGCAGACCAAATCCACAGTATAATAAATACAAGTATAATAAATACTTGTATTTATTATACTTGTATTTACTTCCTCCTCCTTCTCCTCGCTGCGATCTGGATGCCCGACGCACCTTCCTTTCCTCCGTGTTTGGCCCTTTCGCGTGGTGCCTCAAGATTACGAGCAATGCAGGGTTGCTACGTTAAGGGTGCCCAGTCCCAACTGCTGCTGCGGCACCCAATCCCTGCAGCAGTGGCTGGCTCTGCTCCCGGCCGCGGGCCCCTGCCCTGCCGCGTCCAGCGCGTCTTCAACAGCATGACCCGGCATCCCAAGCGGAGTCCCCCCCCCGCCTAGCTGCGTTGCCCACATGCACGGGGATTCAAGGTATCTGGCCAGATTCCTTGAATCCCCGCGGGTGTGGGCAACGCAGCTAGGCGGGCTCTGCTTGGGATGGCCAGGCTACGGAGGGCATAGCCTGGTCATCTCAAGCGAAGCTCCCTCACTCCGCCTAGCTGCGTTGCTTCCCTTCACATCTTTGGAACGGCTTGGCTCCTTTCTTTTTTTTTTTTAGGGCGCCCCTCCGTTGGGAGGAGGTGGAGGATAGGCTCCAACTCTGCCCAGAGAAGGAGCCCGAGTGCTCCGGGGAAACGCGGCAAACAAGCCAGCACTTCAAAGTCATGTTTCGCTGAATGACGGGCGAGTTCTAAACTGCCGCCATGACTTTGAAAGGGCTGGATTGCCTTCTGCGTGGGCCGACATGGAAGGCAAGCGGCAAGCCAGCCCTTCAAACTCATGCTGGCACTTTAGCGTGCCCCTTGGCCGCCATTCAGCGAAATATGTTTCGCTGAATGACGGGCAAGTTCTAAACTGCCGGCATGACTTTGAAAGGGCTGGATTGCCTTCCGCGCGGGCCGACGTGGAAGGCAAGCGGCAAGCCAGCCCTTCAAACTCATGCCGGCACTTTAGCATGCCCCTTGGCCGCCATTCAGCGAAATATGTTTCGCTGAATGACGGGCAAGTTCTAAACTGCCGGCATGACTTTGAAAGGGCTGGATTGCCTTCCGCGCGGGCCGACGTAGAAGGCAAGCAGCAAGCCAGCCCTTCAAACTCATGCCGGCACTTTAGCGTGCCCCTTGGCCGCCATTCAGCGAAATATGTTTCGCTGAATGACGGGCAAGTTCTAAACTGCCGGCATGACTTTGAAAGGGCTGGATTGCCTTCCGCGCGGGCCGATGTGGAAGGCAAACGGCAAGCCAGCCCTTCAAACTCATGCCGGCACTTTAGCATGCCCCTTGGCCGCCATTCAGCGAAATATGTTTCGCTGAATGACGGGCAAGTTCTAAACTGCCGGCATGACTTTGAAAGGGCTGGATTGCCTTCCGCGCAGGCCGACGTGGAAGGCAAGCGGCAAGCCAACACTTCAAAGTCGTGCCGGCAGGCAGGGCTGGAGCGAGCGAGCGAGCGTGCTCCGTCCTGGTGGGTGCATGAGCGGAGCACTTTTCCAGCGCTCCTGTGCCTGGAGAGCTCCCTCTGCATATGAGCCCGGGATCCGCCGTTTGCGCTCCCTTGCTCTGCCTCGCCACCCGCCTTCCCTATCTAGGGACTCCTCCAGCAGAAATAGCAGAGTCGCGTCGAGCGCCGCTCTGCCTTTCTCTGCGCTCTTCCCGCCCAGACGCCCAGAGCCTCCCAGCCCGCCCGGCCCGGGGTGAGTCAGCTGCAGTGCAGCGGGCGGCGATCCCGCCACCCCCCCCCGCTCACTCGCCCCGCCCGTCACTTACTCTGAGTTCGGAGAAGAAGCGGCGGCCCCAGGTGGCACTTTTCCCAGAGGTTTTCCCACAGCTTGTCCGGAAGTGGAGCTGGAAAGGCGAGCTTGCTCCCCACTCACTCGCTACGCTACCCCGCCCATGCGAGCGGCAACGGATGGGCGGGGGACTCATGCGGCATGCTAAGCGGACTCCAGCCAATCAGTGAGCTGGCTGGGATGGAAAACTTTAAGCACGCCGTGTTTTCCATCCCAGCCAGCTCACTGATTGGCTGGAGTCCAGGCCAATCCAATCAGTGAGCGGCAGGCTGGGCTGGCTTAAATTTGTAGGTAGGTAGGATAGAGAACAGAATGATGAGCCAGCCCAGCAAGCTAGCAGCTCATGGGCGGGAGCTGCGAGCGCCAAAAAAAGCGTGCTTTTTAAAAAAGCGTGCGGGACGCGGGAAAATGCATTAAAAAGCGGGGTGTCCCGCCAAAAGCGGGACGTCTGGTCACCTTAGTAAAACATTGTGTGATTACTAATCGTGATTTATGCCTATTACACTTGGAAAAGTGCTTTGGTGTTTCATGTAAACCTGATCTGTGAAGACTGTGGAAGAACTGCTGCGTTTGTAAGAGCTTTTGTTTTGAACTCTTATCGGAGAGTTATGTTTATGTTATTTCTGGGCTCGAAGCCAGCTTGAACTGTAAACTGATAAAGAGAAAAGTCCTTTTTTAGTTTGCCTGCCTGTGTTTGTTAACAAGTCGTGAAGTGGGGGTCAGAACAGGTCTTTGTGCCCAACTTACATCCTGCATATGCACAGATGAAGCTTCACTCACTCACCCTCTGCTTGTGCAGCCCGGTTCCTAACAGAACCTGGACCGATTCTGGGCCACAGCCTCGGGATTGGGGGCCCCGGTTCTAGAGAGAAGCACACAAGAGTCCTGCACTCCTCACCATGTTCCCTTGCAAGGGGGAGCAAGGGGGGAAGCCCGTGCATTCCCTGTTCAGGCAGAGGCAGTCAGGAGTGGCGTCTTCCCATCCCGGCATTCTCAATACCACTCGAGCATAAGAGGAGATTTTATTCCCCCTTGGGATGGACAGTTTTCAGTGGTGGCCATTTTGTGCATTCAGCTCCTGGCTGGCCGCATTGATCGAGGGGCTTCCAGGACAACTGCTCTGGCCTCAGTAAGAGCCAAGGACTGAAGGAGAGCTCACGCGAGACCTGCCAAAGCCCACCACCCTATTTCCCACTGCAGGTAGTCCCTGACCAGAGGTAGGCTTCAAAAATTTTACTACTGTTTCTGTGGGTGTGGCTAGATGGAGGAGGCATGTGACTGAGTGGGTGTGGCCAACTTCACATCTCTCACACCCACTCAGTCACATGACCTCCCCCCTCTCTAAGCCATGCCCACCAAAACGGTGGCAAAAAGTTTCGACAGGGAGGGCGGGGGCCTCCAGCCTCACCGGAGCTAAGGGAACGCCTGCAAACTACTCAGTAAGAAAAAAAAGTTTTTCTCTCCCTGGCCCCCAGAAATACTCTGCAGGCTTCAGCAGGGCTGGGGGAAGACAGAAATGCCCCAGTTTGTGTGAAAAACGACACATCTCTGGGACTGGCATTCACACACCATTAAAAAAAGGGAGGATTACATTTTTTCAATGAAGATTGTTCTGCGCATGTGCAGAACAGAAAATAAAGATGGCGGTGCCCAGGATAGAACCAGTAGGGTCACGTGTCCGGCCGAGTTACTACCTCTTCTTTTAAATAACGAGGCGAGAGTCGTCTTTCAACAGTAACGGTTTATTATGAACAGATCTGTTAACTTGGAGAATTCAGAACGCGGACAGCTCCAGACCAACTGATAGCTCTTTATATACTCGAGCTGTCAGTTGGCCAGCCAATAGACAATCGGCGCGTATCCCTCCAGCTGGCGGGTGCGTCGCAGCCAATCGGCTGTCGGCTGCTCCAGCCCCTCCCGTCAGCTGGCACAGGAGGACGTAACACCCCTTCCCCCCAGATAGCGCATGCGTAGTCCTGCAGATACGCTGGTTGTCTGCGCACGCTCTGCGATCTCCTCAGTGCTGGGGCGTCTACCGAAGGAGGAGGATGTGTCCTGCTGTGGTGACGTATCGGAGGGGCTGGACCAGGCCTAGAGCCTTATGGAGTGGGCCGAGGTAGGATTGCATAGCTTAAGGGGCGGAGACACCCGTTGACGTTGTCGGGCCTAGTTGGCGGAGCCGCAGAAGGTCGTGGCTGGGTAGGCTGGTCGGCCACAGGGCATGCAGGCCCCGGCTGAGCGGTGCACAGAACTTCCCGTCCGGGCGGAGCTGAAGGGACGCCGGCTGGAGGTGTCTGGGCAGGTGAAGCGGCTCTTGGGTGTGCAGACCCTTGCTGCTGTTGTTGGTTGGGTCTGGCTGTGGCCGTGGGAGAATCTGCCGGTGCCCGGCGCCGCAGCTGATTCACATGGCGCCTCCATACTCGTCCGTCGGCCAGCAGGACCCTGTAAGAGCAGGGCCCTGTTATCTCTGTCACAACCTTGGCTAGCCATTTCGGTTCCCCTGCATAATTTTGTCCGTACACCCCCTCACCCACCAGAAAGAGCCTAGGGGGTTCTGCTTTGTTTGGTGCTGTAGGTGAGAATGCAGGGTGCATCCTATCTAGGGTGGTTCTGAGTCTGCGACCCATTAAGACTTCTGCTGAGCTTTTCCCCGTGGCTTGGCACGGTGTGGAATGTTGTGCCAGCAAGTAAGTGCGGATACGTTGAGGCCATGGGAGGTGGTGTAATCTCGCTAATGCTTCTTTGGCAGACCGTACGGCTCTTTCAGCCAATCCATTGGCTGCAGGGTGGTACGGGGCTGTAGGTGCATGGCGTATACCCAGTGAAGCTAGGAAGGTTTGGAAAGTGTAGGACTGGAACTGGGGCCCGTTATCAGAGACGATGACGTCTGGTAAGCCATGCGTAGTGAATAAGGACTGCAGGATTTGGACGGTGGCGCCCGCCGTGGTTGAGGCCATTTGAAAAATTTCTACCCATTTTGATAGAGCATCATCTATTATCAAGAAGGTGCGGCCTTCTACTGGGCCAAAAAAATCCAAGTGTATCCGGCTCCAGGGTGATGGGGGGGTCTCCCAGGTTTGTGTGGGTGCAGACGGAGGAGCTGGGCGGACTGCCTGGCATGGAGGACACCGCTGTACCCAAGCTGCAATGTCTGAGTCCATGGAGGGCCACCAGGCATAGCTGCGGCCGAGAGCCTTCATTCTCACTATGCCTGGATGCCCTCCATGGAGGCTGGTGAGCACTTGCGAGCGTAGGGCGGCTGGTATCACAACTCTTGATCCCCACAATATGCAGTCTTGAGACTCTGATAGTTCGTCTCGGCGGCAGTAGAATGGAAGAAACTCGCCTGTGCGTGTTTCCTCCGTCCAGCCCCGTCTAACAGCGTCCAGTACCCTCTGTAGGAGCCGATCAGAGCGCGTGGCCTGTGCTATGTCAGTGGCTGACAGTGGGCAGGTGACATCGTCGGTCAATGTGAAGACCGATGCGGAGGGAGCTGGGTCAGTGACTGGCGTTGGTAGGGGGCAGCGGCTGAGGGCGTCAGCATGCCCTAGCTGCTTGCCCGGTCTGTACAATAGGGTATAGGAGTATGCAGAGAGAAACTCCGACCAACGACCCATCCTAGGGGCCAAGATGGGTGGGGTGGGGCGGTCCCCTGCAATTATGCCCAGTAATGGCTTGTGATCAGTTACCAGTGTGAAGGGGTGGCTGTATAGATTACCGTTTTACTCCCGCTACGGCCGCGAGGGCCTCCTTGTCCAACTGGCTATAATTTCGCTCTGGTTTGGACAAGGTGCGGGAGTAAAAGGCAATGGGTCTTTCGGTTCCATCGGGGTATGAGTGGCTGAGGATGGCTCCAATCCCGTAGGGGGAGGCATCGCATGCCAGTAGTCATCATATTGTACTAGCACCGGGGCGTTGGTTAATAGTGCTTTGACAGCCGCAAGCGCTTGAGCTTCGCGGTCTGTCCAAGGGGTAGATGTGTCCAGGAGCCGGTGTAGAGGTTCTGCCACTGTGGGGGATGAATGGGGAGTAGAAATTTAGGAGGCCTAGAAAAGCCTGGAGCTCTTGTTTGGTAGTGGGAGTAGGAGCGGAAGCGATGGCTTCCACCTTGGAGGGGGTGGGGTGGATTCCCTTGGAATCTACCAAAAAGCCTAAAAATTTGACTGAAGGGACGCCGAACTTGCACTTAGATCACTTTAAGTGCAGTCCGGCTGCGCGGAACCTGGAGAGGACGTCCCTTAGTGTATTGACGAGTCCTGATCGGTCCTTAGCGGCGATCAGGACATTGTCAAAATAAGGGACGACCCCAGGGATGCCGTGGAGCACTCGCTCCATAAGGCCCTGAAAAATTCCTGGTGCGACGCTAACCCCAAACTGGAGGCGGTGACATTTGAAGGCGCCTCTGTGCGTAACGATGGTTTGTGCGGTGGCGGACGCCTCGTCCACCGGTAGCTGTTGGTAAGCTTGAGCCAGGTCCAGTTTTGCAAAAGTCTGGCCCTGGCCCAAGGAATGCAGTACATGCTGTACTACCAGCACGGGGTAAGGGTGGGCTTGCAAGGCCTTGTTGAGCGTGGCCTTATAGTCCGCGCACACCCTAAGTGAGCCGTCGGATTTGAGGGGTAGAACGATGGGTGTCTCCCAGAGGGCGTGGTCAACGGGCTCTAGGATGCCTTGCGCGACGAGCTTGTCAAGCTCGGCGTCCACGCGAGCCCTCAGGGCTAAGGGAACCCGTCTGGCCTTCAAACGGATGGGCGCCACCAAGGGGTCCAGATTTAGTGTAATGGGGGTGCCATTGTAGCACCCTAAGGCATTTGAAAAGACGTCATCGTATTCCGCTAGTAGGGACGCCAGGGAGGGGGCTACCTGTAAGGAATTTATGCCAGAGATTCCTAGCCCTAGGGCTCTAAACCAATCCATGCCTAATAATGAGGCTAATGGGGGTTTGACCACTATGATAGGTAAACGACCCTGAAATTTGCGAAAGGACATGGGGAATGTGCTGCAACCCAGAATAGGGATGGCATGTCCTTGATAGTCCTGTAGGAAACAGTTTGCGGAACTCAATTGTGAGAGTCGGAGGGTTGATATAAGTGCCCTCAAGGTGTCCCACGAGATTATGGTGCGGGCTGAGCCTGTATCAAGCTCCATCGTGCAGGGGCGGCCTGCGAGTAATATGCGGAGGTGCATTTTACCCTGGCCGCCGTACGATGAAGCAGCAGCCGGGTCGGTTTGCCAGTCAGGCATCGTTGGTTCCGGAGTGGACACGGCGTAACAGGTCATCCGGTCTGAGGAGGATCCTGGGGTTTGTCGGCGGCCGGCAGGCAGTTGGCTCGTCATCGGAAGGGTAGAAGACATAGAAGAAGAAGGAGGTCTCGGATTCCGAGGGTCTCCAGAAGAGGATTTGCACACATTGGAAATGTGGCTCTTTTTTCCGCAACGGTGGCAAACGGCCATGCGGAAACGGCAAGATGCCCTTGGGTGGCGGCCGCCGCAACTCAAACAACTGCCTCCGTCCCGCAAGGGCTGTGCCCTCATGCGATCAACTGTAGCCGTGGCGTCGGCACAGGGGTCGTTGGACAGCATTTGGCTGTGCACGCCTGGGTTGGGCAATCCTTGCAGGGCAGATGGGGGCAGCCTACGGTTGTCTGGAGTTGAATGGCCAGCCATCTCATACGCGTGAGCCATGTCAACTGCAATTTTCATGGAGAGGACGGACTTCTCTAGGATCTTCCTATGGAGATTTATGTCTGCGAGTTCATAAACTGCTCTAGCAAGGTGTCTTCTAAGTCAGGGAACTTGCAGTTAACAGCGGTTGCCCGCAGCTCTGCAACGTATTGGGCGATTGACTGGCCCTGTCGCTGGATACATCGCCGGAATGTTTGTCTGCGAGTATATTTCGAAGGAGCTGGCTCGTAGTGCAGTTTAAAGCGCTCCATCAGGATGTAGTGAGTGCACAGGTGCCGGGGCGGCTAACGCACAGGCTGTGGCAAACATTTCTGCCCCGCAGTAATGGAAAAATGTGCCGCGCCTTCTTCCCTCGGGGAGCTCGGACAAATCATGGGCCATCAGGAACACCTCGAACCTTTCCAGGAATGCATCCCAGGACTCAGCTTCTGGGCGAAAGGCGGTGAAGACTGAAAATGGTGCCAGAGCTGGCACTACAACGGGGTCCGTTTCTGACATCCTCGTCGCCAGTTTTAAATAACGAGGCGAGAGTCGTCTTTCAACAGTAACGGTTTTTCTCGGTTTATTATGAACAGGTCTGTTAACTTGGAGAATTCAGAACGCGGACAGCTCCAGACCAACTGACAGCTCTTTATATAGCAATAGCAATAGCAATAGCAGTAGACTTATATACCGCTTCATAGGCCTTTCAGGCCTCTCTAAGCGGTTTACAGAGAGTCAGCATATTGCCCCCAACAATCTGGGTCCTCATTTTACCCACCTCGGAAGGATGGAAGGCTGAGTCAACCCTGAGCCGGTGAGATTTGAACCGCTGACCTGCTGATCTAGCAGTAGCCTGCAGTGCTGCATTTAACCACTGCGCCACCTTGGCTCTTATATACTCGAACTGTCAGTTGGTCAGCCAATAGACGATCAGCGCGTCTCCCTCCAGCTGGCGGGTGCGTCGCAGCCAATCAGCTGTCGGCTGCTCCAGCCCCTCCCATCAGCTGGCACGGGAGGATGTAACATCTTCGGCCAAAGCGGTCCAAACTGGTAGGAACCCACCTCTGTCCCTGACTTAAAACTGTAATGGAGCCACACATGTGACCAATCCAATGTTGTAAACAATTGAAAAGGCAAAAGGAGCCAGTATCCACTGAGAGATTGCAAAAAGGTAAAAGTTTCCCTCGTACATATGTGCTAGTCGTTCCCGATTCTAGGGGGCAGTGCTCATCTCTGTTTCAAAGCTGAAGAGCCAGCACTATCCGAAGACATCTCCGTGGTCATGTGGCCATCATGACTAAACTCTGAAGGCGCACAGAACGCTGTTACCTTCCCACCAAAGGTGTTCCCTGTTTTTCTACTTATATTTTTACATGCTTTTGAACTGCTAGGTTGGCAGAAGCTGGGACAAGTAACGGGAGCTCACTCCGTTACGCGGCGCTAGAGATTTGAACCGCCAAACTGCTGACCTTTCTGATTGACAAGCTCAGCGTCTTAGCCCCTGAGCCCTCATAAAGAGAAATTCCCCACAAGATACTTGGAAAAAGGAAGATATTCTACAGAGTCCTCTGAAATAAGAGGCCACCCCAGGGATCATGGGGAGACGCGCGGACAGCCAGGCTTTGCCAACTCACCCATCTGTATCCTGGAAGTTCACGTTCACCCGTTTGGTTGATCCGAGGAGCTCTGCGGAGGGAGAGAGAAGAGAGATGGTTAGAGGAGGGGGAGCCTTTTCCCTGGGAATCTCTCCAGGCACTCCCGGAAATGCATCAGCTGCCCAAAATACCCACTTTGGGAATAATCGGTCTGCTTTTCCATCATGGCACCTCCATTATGAAGCCGGCTTCCTTTTGAAATGAAGCCAGCCGCCTCCCTGACAGTCCTTGAGAAGCTTTTAAGGAAGAAGCTTTCTCGGAGGGACTTTGGAGAACGCCTTCCAGGAGGTGGAGGTCTATTTTTATTATCCAGTGGTTGTTATTATGAAGCATTGTTTGGTTCTGGTGTATTATTCTCTGGATATTTTTATGCTGTGCTGTACGTCAGTGTGCATTGTGAGGATTCAGCGACCTCACCAATTTGGTAACTCAACAAATGGATGCATTCTGAGCCACGGGTTCTCTCGGTTTTGCTTAGAGGATCCAGCAAAATGGACATTTGGATTGGTCTAACCAATCCATCAAATTCCTTGCTGCTCACATGTGGCTATGAGAGCCTGGTGAGGACAGGGCCCTGCACGTCTGGCCCTTTTGCAAAAGGGACCCTCAGCAAAGGCATAGGAAGCAGGCACAGGAGAGAATACGTGCACCCACTCTCCCACCCATCTATACACACATTAAGAATTTGCAGTTTGTATAAAGAAAATCTGTATAAAATGTCTTACAGATGGCATTTCACACCGGCAAGAATGGCCAAAATGTATAAAGTTAGATCTGCTAAATGCTGGAAGTATAATTAACTATTGTGGAACGACCTCCCCGTCGGGATTCGCACCCTCACCACCGTCCAGACCTTCCGCATAGCCCTTAAGACCTGGCTATCCCATCAGGCCTGGGGATAGGTTCCCAATTTACCCGCCCGAGTATTGACTGTTGAATGCAAGTTGTGTCTTATCATTTTATTTTGTTCACATATTGTTTGTTTTTGTATTGCACCCCCTTCCCTACGATTGTAAGCCGCCCTGAATCCCCTCAGGGAAAAGGGCGGCCTATAAATCTTAATAAAATGTCTAAAAAAAAATTTTAAAAAAATATTGAGTTCATACTATCATATGTGGTGGACTTGTTCAATATATTATTGTTTGAAAATACATACTTGGTTGGAAAAAATGATAAAGCAGCATATAGACCTGAAACCAGAAACATTTTTGTTGGGCATCCTACCAGAAAAATATGATAAAAAGACTATATATCTGCTTTTACATATACTAACTGCAGCCAGAAATGTATTTGCACAACAACAGAAAAATGATGAGATTCCGTCAGATGAGAAAGTAATTAAGAAAATATTAGACTGCGCAGATTGGACAGACTAACGCTTATTCTTAAGGATAAAGAAGAGACTGACTATTTTTTGACGTGGGATGAATTTTATCAATGGTTAGACAATAGAAACAGTTAGAAGTTAGAAAGGAGGAGACATAAAAAGTGGAAATGTTAATGTGGAGAGAATTTAAAGATGTATGAAGATGTATTATTGCTATTATACTATTATATAGTTATATTATTAATATTATTGTGATGAATATAACAACAAATATGTGGAATATGACTGTTCAAATAACTGTACCCAGATCACACATTGTTTGATGGAAATGGAAAATAATATAAACAAAACAAATACAACTTTAAAAAATGAATTTGTGGTTTACTTTCCCATCCTCACAACACAACTACTGGCTACTAACACTTCCCAAGTCTCTGTTCGGCCAGGTAATCTTGGAAGTAGAAGGAAGGCAGTGCTTTAAATGGCTGTACCCCTAGGAGAGGATGATGGGCTTTGCAACACTGAGGAGGCTGCTGAAGGATCAGAAAGCATGAATTTCTGGCACCTCATTTCACCCTAGGGCCGTGTACCTCAACCTTGGCAGTTTTCAGAGATGTGGAGCACGACTCCCAGAATTGCCCAGCCAGCATGCAGGGGCCACGTTCTGGAAAGCAACTGCAGAGTTTCCAGATCTTTGAGAACCCCACAAATAGGCCCTGCAGACTGATTACTTACTTGCGGAAAGTGGGTGTGTTTGTGTGTGTTTCTAAGTGCAGGAAATAACCCAAGTAAGAAGCCTTAATAGTGGGTTGGGAGGATTAGAGGTTGCGTTAGGGCCAGCTTCCTGAATTACATTTCCCAATTTCTGCCTTTAGAGTTTCCCTGCTCTCCCTCCCCTGAGAATTTCACCGTGGAGAAACATTTCAGACCAACATGGCCAAAGATTTATATATCCCCCAACCCCCAACCTGGATGAGAAAGAACCAGCATGCCAGTCTCCCCTGCCACTTTTGCCCAGGTCCCCACCCCCCCAAAAAAAATCATTCTTGTCCCTCTTCTGCATGAATCTCTACATTTTTAAAGTAATAGGCCCAAAAAGTCACGTGCATACATGTATTCAAAGTATTTGGTCTCAAAATATAGGCTCATGCCCCACACCCCATGTTCTGAAATGAAAAGTGGGATAAAAAGTTGACAAGTAACCCTATTCGGGATTAATTGCATCAAGATAAGATTTGCCCTCTGCAGGTGGTTCAAATGATATCAAACTCCTCAAAGCATTCATGAATTCAATGCAGATTCCTGTAAGGATGTTGCACGTTCAGTTACATTCATGCTTGTTTTCATGCAAGCAAGAATGCTGAGGCTTTTGGGGAGTGTTATTGTGATAAAACTGACTAATTCCTAATCAGAACTAGAAACTACCCAAAGTGTTCAAACCTATTTGGGTGAATTCACGAGACGTGAACCAAGGGCATTCAAGAGCATTTACTGAGATTTTGTTCCTGTGGGTCATTGGCTCTTGTGGTGGCATCAAGACTGAAACCTGACATCAGTAAACAATGTTTTATTAATAAATATTGTATTGTGGCCTAAGAAAAAGAAGTTGGTAAGTAACAATAAGCAACAATTTGATGAATGCTCCCGGCTTCCCTCCAGCGATGCCTCCTTGCACCCACAAGTGCTACAGAAGCCAACCTCCAGGGCATCGGAAGGGTCTCCTCTCACAGCCCCCCCCCAGCTCTGCTCCAAAGCGGCTCCAATGGGGACTGAGTGACTGAGCTGGCTGGCTGAGTAGGGTCAGGGTCCTCCATGACTGGCAGCCGCACCTCCTTTGCTCTTGCCAAGCTGCCCCGCAACTGGACCAGGAGAGATGCTGGGCCGCGCAGGAAGCAGGCAGCCCTGCAGGGCAAGGAATAGGGCCACAAAGTTTCTCTGGGTACTTGCTTGCCCACCCCGCAAACTGGCAGGGGTTGATAATGGTCCCCTTGTCCTCGGAAAGAGCCCATCTGAGTCTTCTACTGAGCTCAGTCAGTCCTTTCCCCGTCTCTGCTCTGAAGAGGGAAGGCGCCCCCCCCCTCACCAGCCCCTAACTCAAACCTTTCATTTCCTGCTATGGTTTTATTAGCCTCCCCCTGGGTTGGCTCTCTGCCAAAGAGATGGTAGAGCAGCTGCCAAACTGACAGGAGCGGAAGAAGCTCGTAGCTGCCACTGGGTTCCCCAACCAGCCCCATTGCACCTCTCCCAGCCTTAGAGCCAAGCACAGCCCCACTTGGCAGAAGCAGCAGGGAGGGGAGGACCAGCACATTGGAGGAAGGGTGCTCTGGCCTCCCAGGGGAGGGACTGAGGGAGACCCCGCATCCCCATGCAATCCAGAGTTTGAATCTCTTGTGCAGCCCCTCCTGCCTTCACCGTCCATCCCTCAGTGCCAAGGAAGGAGCAGCAGAGATGCCACCCAAGGATGGAGGGCGAGGCAGAGCCTGGCTGGCAGGGACAGGAGTGGAGAAGGGCCATCCATCTTCCAGACAGAGGAAGAATCTGCAGGCTGGCCAACAGAGGAGATGTGTGTCAAAGGGAAAGGAGGGGAGGGGGAAGAGAAAGCGCAGAGGAGCCAAGGGGGAGGGAAGGCAGGGCACAGGAAAGATTTTTGCTCGTCATCACATTCTCATTTGCTTTTATTCTTAGCATCTCCACGGCAGAAGAGATGCCAGCTGACCACAAGCCTGGAGTTTCTTGGAAAGAGAAAGAGAGAGATGGGAGAGGCTGCCAGAGCACAGAGGGGCCGCAACACTCACCCGGTGCTCAAAGCCAGGAGTAGAGCTGCAGGGGGCTTTGCCAGAAGAGACCCTATTTGTAGGGCCCCACAATGGTAGTAACTGCCCTCCCTCTGAGCATGTGGCCTTGCAGCATCCGGAGTATCAGATAGGATAGGATAGGATAGGATAGGATAGGATAGGATAGGATAGGATAGGATAGGATAGGATAGGATAGATGGGAGAGGAGGGGAGGAGAGGGGAGATAGGAGGGGGAGGAGAGGAGGGAAGGGAAGGTATGAGGGGAGGATAGGGGAGGGGAGGGGAGGATAGGGGAGATAGGAGGGGAGAGAAGAGCTTTATTGTCACTTTGCATGTACACTAATTGGCATACATTAAAATGAAATTTCATTGCATGCGGTTCTCAAAAGGTCACCACCTCCAATATACACTACTGTACACTAATGAATGAATGAATGCATAAATGGATAAATAAATAAATACAAAATTATGCACCTATCCACATATATTATATGACACGGAGAAATAACACAGGCTAGTTTGGATGTATACGTGTACATGGGGAGATAAATGAATCTTGTGAGTTCACCAGAGGGATGGCAGAGGGAACAAAGCTGTTACAGAATCAGGTAGTCCTGCTAGAAATCCTTGGAAACCTCGTCCTAGAGGGGAGCAAGAGAAACAGACCCTGGAGTGGGTGTGTGGGGTCTCTGACAACGCTTTGAGCTCTAAGCACATGGAGCTTATAATAGCAGTATCCTGAATAATCCTGAATAATAATAATCCTGAATCCGCTCACATTTGCGAACCGGTAGGGAAGGTAAGTAAATCCCACCACCGGTATGCAGGTGTGCATGTATGCAAGTGCCAGGCCTTTGAGCAACCCACGAAGGGAAGTCAAGACATACCGTGATATCATCTCCCTAAAACCTATTCAGCCTGACAACAGTTATGAAAGCCAGTTTGGTTGCATCAACAGAGGGAGTTGGTAAAAGTCGGGTCCTTAATGGAAGAGAAGGTGAATGAGGCTACCTGTTTCTCCCCCCTCTCTCACAGAGAGACGGAGAGAGGGAGGGAGGCTGGAGGGAGGGAGGGAGGAAGGGAAGGAAGGAGTGGTGGGGGAGAGAAGAGTGTTTAGCTGTTACCCCCAACCTGGTTCCTTTTGGGTGGTGACAAGCAAAGTCGCCCGGCTGTGCTGACTCACAGCTCCCAATTGGTAGCCCCCCCTCCCTACAGAGCCCCCAACCTTTCTGTCACTTTTGCTTCCAGCCCACCTGCCATTCAAACCTCCACCCTTCCTCCAGGCCTGGAAGTTCTCTGCCTTGTCACAACAGGCATCCCGTTCTGCAATCAGGGTATGGGAGACTTAAGACTGAGTGTGCGTGTAACAATCAGGGAATGATTCACCGCCAAGGGTGAGGATTCAGCAAAGGGACAGGGGAGTTGCCTCAAAGGTGGTTTTTTCTTCTTCCAAAGGCAACCAGTTTTTTTTTCCTTGAGGAAAAAGAAAACATCTCACTTCTCTTCAAAGAAGCTTCATCAGTTCTGATGGTGGGGGGGAATGGAAAAATCATATTTCTTTGCAGTCCTTGGGTCATTAGCATTCCCTGTGAGAGCTGTTGAGGCCACTTGGGGATTTATCTATGGTCTTCTAAATCAGGGTGCAATTGGTTGTGGGGGCTTCTCAGAACTCCTGCAAGGGCTGAATTGTGGACAGGAGGTAGGTGGTGTAGTATTATTCCCCCTCTGTTGAGGGAGGGGTGGTTGAGGGAGGGGTGCCCAATTCTAACCTAAATGAACTCTTTGACCCCTCTTTCAAACCAATGGTCCTCACTATCCAGAATGTGGAGTTTGCTGCCTTCCAAAAAGTGGCCGTTGTCTTTCAAATGCAGATGGACAGCTGAATCTTTTCTTGATGGGTTTGATTGCTTATGCTGCACCAGGCGATTGTGAAGTGGTTGTTTTGTTTCACCAATCTACAGTGTATCATGCACAATGAAGCTTCTCGGATGAGAAGCGAAATGCCTTTGAGGAGGGAAAAAAGTCCAATTGCCTTTGGAGGAAAAAAGCACCTTTGAGATAACTACGAGGGTTGAGAATCTCCACAGATGAACAGACCAGCTGTGGGACTACAACAAGGAAGCATCCCGAAGCCTCCATTATTGCCGCCTCTTCTCCGCTCACTCCGACACCGACCTGGGAATGTCTGATCAACATTCACGCTGGTGAAGGAAAGGTGGGGGCCAGTCACCAGAGCTTTCAGTGCGGAAAAGAAGGAAAGCGCAGGAAAGAGCACGCAAGTAATAGATTATTATGCAGTAACTTTTAATTCCCTGGGAGCAGCTACTAATTATCTGGCATTTACAACTCAAAGAGGCTTTTTAAAAATCCAATCTGGAATGTCATTTCCCTGGCAAGGTGCCCCCTCCCATCTGCATTTGTTCCAAGTGGCACTGCCAACTCCACGCATGCCACACGGCATCCTCGCATCTAGTGGGACCAGACAGGGTGGGCGAGAAGCGTCTGATGCCAACAGTGGCCCTACATACTGGAAGAGGGTTTAATTCTATCTAGGAACACAGTCTTAAAAACACAGCCAATCGGAATGCTGGCTTTGTTTCACAACCACCCTGCAAGGTAGGTTCTGCTAAGTGGCATAATACTTCCAGGTTGACCCCTGCATTAGCTTGGCCGTCAAAGGGGCATCTGATGGCCATGGGTTAAACAAGGCCTTTTTTCTGGTGTAGTTAGGCTTTGCCATTTTCTCAAGAATATGTTGAAATGCAACATATTGCAGCTGTAGGAATTAAATCAAATCAGTAAAAATAAGTATATAAGTCCTTTAAAAAAAAATCTCCCAAAGCCAAAACGAGGCAGCAATTTCTTGGCTTAGGACAGTGTTTCTCAGCCCTGGCAACTTGAAGAGATCTGGACTTCCAGTATGGGGAATTCTAGGAGTTGAAGCCTTCACATCTTCAAGTCGCCAAGGTTAAAAACACGGCCTTGGGGTAAAGGTTATCCTGCATCTTGTCACCACTGTCCTAGTAAACAGCTGGGGAATTCTGGGAGTTGAAGTCCACACATTTTCAAATGGCCACGTCTGAGAAGCTTGCTTAGGAAATTCCTTCTTTCAAAGAGCAGCCATGCTCAGAACAAGCACAATCTATTTTTCCATGCTTATCAGTTAGGTTAAAAGGGTTGGGGGCTTCCAATCTTGAGTTTTGATGTAAGAGAAGATCCCTCTGTAGGAAGTTAGCAGCCACCCCCTCTCCTAGAAAAATGAAATATCCTGGGAAATATTGAAAAGGCAGAATGTTATATTTCCCTGGATAAAAAATAGAGAAACATGTTTTTAGGCAGGAAACAGACTCACTCTTAATAGCCCCCACCTTTGTCAATGGGCCATCAAAAGGCCTGAGTCAGTCTATTCTACATAACAAAGATCCCCCTTCAGCTCCATGGTGATGGGGTTAAGGCATGATAGTATTAGCCTTTACCCATCTCACCACAGGGCATCTGGGAAAAAGCAATGCTCAACCAAACCTGGACTCAAAACGCAGCCTAGAGAGTTGCCCCTGCATGGCCCTCATGGGAGTCTAACAACCAATCAGAATACAAGCTCAAGATCAAAGGCCAGAGAGGGCATAAAACCAGAGACTTTCAGCATCTCTCTCTCTCTCTTTTTTTCTTCTTCACTCAACATCTGGAAGCATGGGATCCCCTTTTCTGTTCAGGAGCACAAGCCATGTGGTCCTGTCCACCATTAAAACCATCTTCTCAAACAGCTTCAATGTTTCCAGTGTCTTTTCCCCGACTTGGAGCTAAACCCAGATGGGGCAGAGCTGGAAGTAGCAAAGGACCAGGTTGTGGTGCGTCTGGCAGCCAAAACGGGCAGCAGGGGGGGGGGGTTGGACAGCAGAGTGCTACAGGAGGCTTTCCAGGCCAAAAACAGGGTGTGGGGAAACTAGGGTGACCAGATGACCCGATTTCAGCGTGACAGTCACGATTTATAACAATTTTTCCCGCGTCCCTCTGCCTTTTAAAAAAGTCCCGATTTTTTTCTGGCTTCATGTTGAAAGCCCAGTGGATTTGCTTAAGAAATCCTAACCGGGGCAAGACAAAAGACACCCTGTCTAATCTAGGGTGACCAGATGACCCGATTTCAGCGTGACAGTCACGATTTATAACAATTTTTCCCGTGTCCCTCTGCCTTTTAAAAAAGTCCCGATTTTTTTCTGGCTTCATGTTGAAAGCCCAGTGGATTTGCTTAAGAAATCCTAACTGGGGCAAGACAAAAGACACCCTGTCTAATCTAGGGTGACCAGATGACCCGATTTCAGTGGGACAGTCACGATTTATAACAATTTTTCCCGCGTCCCTCTGCCTTTTAAAAAAGTCCCGATTTTTTTTTTTGGCTTCATGTTGAAAGCCCAGTGGATTTGCTTAAGAAATCCTAACCGGGGCAAGACAAAAGAAACCCTGTCTAATCCCTCTCTCTCTCTGTCTCAGTACTTTCATTGAAGATATTAAAACGTTAAAGCAACAAAACGGACCTCCCCCCCCCCCACCGTGCCGCTTTTTTACCTTATTTTATAAGAAAAAAATGAACCATAGAGCTGCAGGAAATGGCTAGAGAGGTCGCCAGTGTTACTTCCTGGATTTTCCGGAGGGGAGGGGCATGGAGGTTGGAGAACTCCAAGATGGTGGGAAAGTTTCTTTGAAAAATATTGAGTTTCTGTCTGCTGGCAAGTGTGCTGGGTTTTTTTCTTTTATTTTTTAATGCATTTTAAAATAATGTGGGTTTTTAAAAATGTACAGCTGCTGTTTTTTTATTCAAAACAATATGTGATGTGCCATGGAAAAATCATTAAAAAAAAAACTGAAAGAACAAAAGGGTTTTTAAAGGGTATTTTCCTGATCAAAACTATAATTGTTTCTGCATGACACCCTTAATCACAAATAGCCAACTACACTTCATTCTAAATAGTTTTATTTCCTTTATTGTATGTGATTACTCAAGTCCAAAAACTGAGTTAATTGGATAAACTCAGCTCCACAATTTACTAAATATACAGTTACAGGAATTTCATGTATAGTATGCTGTCTCTTAGGGTTTATTGAACATAGGAGAATAATATGGCCAATTACCTCCACTAGACCGATAAGATCGCATAGATTAGGCCTCCTCCGAATTCCATCAGCCAGCCAGTGTAGACTGGCAACTACCCGGAGGAGAGCCTTCTCAGTGGCTGCTCCGACCCTCTGGAACGAACTCCCCGTGGAGATTCGGACCCTCACCACCCTCCAGTCCTTCCGCGCCGCCCTTAAAATCTGGCTGTCCCGGCTGGCCTGGGGTTAACGATTCTAACCCCACTCGAATTGTATGACTGTTGTGTTCTTAAATGATGTAGTGTCTCCATGTTGTAAATTGTTTGTCCTTCCCCCCCTTTTGAACTGTCAGCCGCCCTGAGTCCCCCCAGGGAAAAGAGCGGCATACAAATAAAGTGAAAATGAAATGAAATGAAATGAAATTTCAACGCAGCAGACAAGACATGGGAGTGAAAATAATACACACTTTAACAATATTTTTTTTCTTTTAGCCATCAAATACTGCAGCAAGTGTGTCAGTAATAATAGCAAGACAGGCATAGGATTTTCCAGCCAGGTTAATTTTACTTTTTTATGGTTTTGATGTTGTATTTAATTTTATCTGTATTAGAAACTTATGAAGGCTGTGCAACATTTTGAGGTGATATAGAGTATGTAAAGGCATGAATACAGTAGAACCTCTGGTCACAACCATAATTCATTCCATAACATTGCTCACAAACTGATTTGGTCATGAATCAAACCTAATTTTGGAACTTTGGCGCTTACAAAAAAAATGGTGCAGAAGGGGAAATCAGCAGCGGGGAGAATGTGAATATTTTGGTCAGAAGCGTTCGTGACCAGAGGTTCTACTGTATAACATCTTCACTTAAGACTTAAGATTCACTTAAAATATAACATCTTCACTTAAGATTCACTTAAGAACTGTGGCAAGAAAGGTGGTATAGTGACCAAAGTTACAATGGCATTGAAAAAAGTGACTGATGACCATTTTTCACACTTAGCGACCATTTTCACACTTAGCGACCATTGCAGCATTCTCATGGTCACGCGATCAAAATTTTGATGTTTGGCAACAGATTCGTATTTATGATGGTTTCAGTGTCCTGGGGTCATATAATCATCTTTTGACAAAGTCAAATGGGGAAACCAGATTCACTTATGTTACTAACTTATCAGCTGCATTTATTCACTTAAGAACTGTGGCAAGAAAGGTGATATAGTGACCAAAGTTACAATGGCATTGAAAAAAGTGACTGATGACCATTTTTCACACTTAGCGACCATTTTCACACTTAGCAACCATTTTCACACTTAGCGACCGTTGCAGCATCCTCATGGTCATGTGATCAAAATTTTGATGTTTGGCAACAGTTACAATTTATATTTGTAAATTGTAGTTATGTTGAAATAAAAAAAAATATTACAATACTATTTTTGCGTTGTATGAAAAATTTTGTTGCTCCGTATAAAATTTTTAATCAACCCCCCCCCCCCACCCCAGTCAAAGGTGTCCCTCTTTACCAATCTGAAAATCTGGTCACCTTAGTGGAAACTGCATGCAGCCCCCTGTGCCTCGCTTTGGCCGGCAGGGTGCTTCAGGAGGTAACCCATCCCGCCCCTCCAGACCGCAGAGGAGAGCTACAATGCTGATCCATCCCTTGAAGAAATCCAGTTTGACACTCCTGCTTTAACCGCTCCGAAACGGTCATTCCTGATGGGCCTTAGTGCAAAATCGCTTATTGCCCTTTTCTGCTTTTGTTTTTCCTGCTCTCAGAAAGGAAGGCCATAGTCTAAGAATATAAATGCCATAATTTCCTGGCTTCTTTTTAGTCCCTCTTCTTCTCTACACTTGCTGATTTTTTTAAATAAATGCTTTCCAAACATTTACACGTAAAAGAGCCATTAAGGCGTATCATTTCCTACATTTGCCCGTCCCTTGATCCCAGAAGCATTAGCCTGATCTGAGAAACAGCAGACTGGAAAAGGCCAGATGTGGGTCTCACTTCCCCAAAGGCAGAAGAGGGGACGTGCAAGAAGCTAAAACTATTACTATTACTAGTATTATTATTATTATTATTATTATTATTATTATTATTATTATTATTATTATACAATTGTATCACAGCGGCCAGTTGTTTCGCCGGATTTGGCATTGGTTACTAGTCGGGCCCCACCCAGGCGCCTAGGACGTCGTAACATATTTTCGTAATATGCGTGCAGATCCAAGCAGTGCGGCTTTTTGCATTTGACTGATGGTGATTTTGTCAATTTTTAACCGTTTTAAATGTAATTCCAGTGCTTTTGGTATAGCACCCAGTGTGCCAATTACCACTGGAATTATCACTGCTGGTTTGTGCCATAGTCGTTGAATTTCGATTTTTAAGTCCTGGTATCTTGCGATTTTTTCATGTTCCTTCTCGGCGACCCTGCTATCACCTGGTATTGCGATGTCTATGATTGTGACCTTATTTTTCTCAACCAGTGTGATGTCTGGTGTATTATGCGCCAGTATTTTGTCAGTTTGTATACGGAAATCCCACAAGATCTTGACCATCTGATTTTCGGTGACTTTTTCAGGCTGATGTTCCCACCAGTTTGTTGCTGTTTTAATATTATAATTTTTGCACAAATTCCAATGGATCATTTGTGCTACTGAATTGTGCCGCAATTTATAATCAGTCTGCGCAATTTTTTTACAGCAGCTGAGTATGTGATCAACAGTTTCATCAGCTTCTTTGCAAAGTCTGCATTTGGCATCATCAGAGGATTTTTCGATTTTGGCCTTAATGGCATTTGTGCGGATAGCTTGTTCTTGCGCAGCCAGGATTAGTGACTCTGTTTCTTTCTTTAATGTACCTGTTTTTAACCATAACCAAGTTTGTTCCCTGTCCACTTTATCTTTTATTTTTTCCAGAAATTGACCATGCAGTGCTTTGTTCTGCCAACTCTCCATTCTTGATTTTATCACATCTTTTCTGTATTCTTGTTTTGTCTTTTGGGCCTTCAGTAGATTTTTGTTCTTTACTTCGATTAATAGATGTTCTTGACTTTCTTTTAAATAATCAGCCAGTACATGTTTTTCTTCTTCAACTGTTTGCTTCACTTGTAATAATCCTCTGCCACCTGATTTTCGGGGCAGATATAGTCTATCAGTATCACCACGTGGATGTAAACTGTAGTGCATTGTCATTAGTTTCCTGGTTTTCGGTCCAAAAGGTCCAAATCAGTTTGTGTCCAGTTAACTATGCCAGCTGTGTATCTTATAACTGGTATTGCCCAGGTATTTATGGCCTTGATTGTATTTCCACCATTCAATTTAGATTTCAAAATTTTCCTAACTCTGTTGGTGTACTCTCGTCTGACAATAGTTTTTACTTCTCCATGCTTGATGTTATCCAACTGCAGAATGCCTAAGTATTTGTAGGCTTCATTTTCTTTGCATTTAATTAGTTGGCCATTGGGCATTTCAATTCCCTCAGATGCAGTGATTTTGCCCCTTTTTATGGATACAGTGGCGCATTTTTCCATGCCAAACTGCATTGAAATATCGGTGCTGAATACTCGGACTGTATTTGTCAATGATTGGATTTCTATTTCTGACTTTCCATAGAGTTTCAAATCATCCATATATAGTAAATGCGAATTTTTTTCAGCTTCTTTGGCTGTTTTTTATTATTATTATTATTATTATTATTATTATTATTATTATTATTATTATTATTATTATTATTATTATTATACAATTGTATCACAGCGGCCAGTTGTTTCGCCGGATTTGGCATTGGTTACTAGTAGAGCCCCACCCAGGGGCCTAGGACGTCGTAACATATTTTCGTAATATGCGTGCAGATCCAAGCAGTGCGGCTTTTTGCATTTGACTGATGGTGATTTTGTCAATTTTTAACTGTTTTAAATGTAATTCCAGTGCTTTTGGAATAGCATCCAGTGTGCCAATTACCACTGGAATTACCACTGCTGGTTTGTGCCATAGTCATTGAATTTCGATTTTTAAGTCCTGGTATTTTGCTATTTTTTCATGTTCCTTCTCGGCGACCCTGCTATCACGTGGTATTGCGATGTCTATGATTGTGACCTTATTTTTCTCAACCAGTGTGATGTCTGGTGTATTATGCGCCAGTATTTTGTCAGTTTGTATACGGAAATCCCACAAGATCTTGACCATCTGATTTTCGGTGACTTTTTCAGGCTGATGTTCCCACCAGTTTGTTGCTGTTTTAATATTATAATTTTTGCACAAATTCCAATGGATCATTTGTGCTACTGAATTGTGCCGCAATTTATAATCAGTCTGCGCGATTTTTTTACAGCAGCTGAGTATGTGATCAACAGTTTCATCAGCTTCTTTGCAAAGTCTGCATTTGGCATCATCAGAGGATTTTTCGATTTTGGCCTTAATGGCATTTGTGCGGATAGCTTGTTCTTGCGCAGCCAGGATTAGTGACTCTGTTTCTTTCTTTAATTATTATTATTATTATTATTATTATTATTATTATTATTATTATTATTATTATTATTATTATACAATTGTATCACAGCGGCCAGTTGTTTCGCCGGATTTGGCATTGGTTACTAGTAGAGCCCCACCCAGGGGCCTAGGACGTCGTAACATATTTTCGTAATATGCATGCAGATCCAAGCAGTGCGGCTTTTTGCATTTGACTGATGGTGATTTTGTCAATTTTTAACTGTTTTAAATGTAATTCCAGTGCTTTTGGAATAGCATCCAGTGTGCCAATTACCACTGGAATTACCACTGCTGGTTTGTGCCATAGTCATTGAATTTCGATTTTTAAGTCCTGGTATTTTGCTATTTTTTCATGTTCCTTCTCGGCGACCCTGCTATCACGTGGTATTGCGATGTCTATGATTGTGACCTTATTTTTCTCAACCAGTGTGATGTCTGGTGTATTATGCGCCAGTATTTTGTCGGTTTGTATACGGAAATCCCACAAGATCTTGACCATCTGATTTTCGGTGACTTTTTCAGGCTGATGTTCCCACCAGTTTGTTGCTGTTTTAATATTATAATTTTTGCACAAATTCCAATGGATCATTTGTGCTACTGAATTGTGCCGCAATTTATAATCAGTCTGCGCGATTTTTTTACAGCAGCTGAGTATGTGATCAACAGTTTCATCAGCTTCTTTGCAAAGTCTGCATTTGGCATCATCAGAGGATTTTTCGATTTTGGCCTTAATGGCATTTGTGCGGATAGCTTGTTCTTGCGCAGCCAGGATTAGTGACTCTGTTTCTTTCTTTAATTATTATTATTATTATTATTATTATTATTATTATTATTATTATTATTATTATTATTATTATTATTATTATTATTATTATTATACAATTGTATCACAGCGGCCAGTTGTTTCGCCGGATTTGGCATTGGTTACTAGTAGAGCCCCACCCAGGGGCCTAGGACGTCGTAACATATTTTCGTAATATGCATGCAGATCCAAGCAGTGCGGCTTTTTGCATTTGACTGATGGTGATTTTGTCAATTTTTAACTGTTTTAAATGTAATTCCAGTGCTTTTGGAATAGCATCCAGTGTGCCAATTACCACTGGAATTACCACTGCTGGTTTGTGCCATAGTCATTGAATTTCGATTTTTAAGTCCTGGTATTTTGCTATTTTTTCATGTTCCTTCTCGGCGACCCTGCTATCACGTGGTATTGCGATGTCTATGATTGTGACCTTATTTTTCTCAACCAGTGTGATGTCTGGTGTATTATGCGCCAGTATTTTGTCGGTTTGTATACGGAAATCCCACAAGATCTTGACCATCTGATTTTCGGTGACTTTTTCAGGCTGATGTTCCCACCAGTTTGTTGCTGTTTTAATATTATAATTTTTGCACAAATTCCAATGGATCATTTGTGCTACTGAATTGTGCCGCAATTTATAATCAGTCTGCGCAATTTTTTTACAGCAGCTGAGTATGTGATCAACAGTTTCGTCAGCTTCTTTGCAAAGTCTGCATTTGGCATCATCAGAGGATTTTTCGATTTTGGCCCTAATGGCATTTGTGCAGATAGCTTGTTCTTGCGCAGCCAGGATTAGTGACTCTGTTTCTTTCTTTAGTGTACCTGTTGTTAACCATAACCAAGTTTGTTCACTGTCCACTTTATCTTTTATTTTTTCCAGAAATTGGCCATGCAGTGCTTTGTTCTGCCAACTCTCCATTCATGATTTTATCACATCTTTTCTGTATTCTTGTTTCGTCTGTTGGGCCTTCAGTAGATTTTTGTTCTTTACTTCGATTAATAGGTGTTCTTGACTTTCTTTTAAATAATCAGCCAGTGCATGTTTTTCTTCTTCAACTGTTTGCTTCACTTGTAATAATCCTCTGCCACCTGATTTTCGGGGCAGATATAGTCTATCAGTATCACCACGTGGATGTAAACTGTAGTGCATTGTCATTAGTTTCCTGGTTTTTCGGTCCAAAAGGTCCAAATCAGCTTGTGTCCAGTTAACTATACCAGCTGTGTATCTTATAACTGGTATTGCCCAGGTATTTATGGCCTTGATTGTATTTCCACCATTCAATTTAGATTTCAAAATTTTTCTAACTCTGTTGGTGTACTCTCGCCTGACCATAGTTTTTACTTCTCCATGCTTGATGTTATCCAACTGCAGAATGCCTAAGTATTTGTAGGCTTCATTTTCTTTGCATTTAATTAATTGGCCATTGGGCATTTCAATTCCCTCACATGCAGTGATTTTGCCCCTTTTTATGGATACAGTGGCGCATTTTTCCATGCCAAACTGCATTGAAATATCGGTGCTGAATACTCGGACTGTGTTTGTCAATGATTGGATTTCTATTTCTGACCTTCCATAGAGTTTCAAATCATCCATATATAGTAAATGCAAAAAAATTTCAGCTTCTTTGGCTGTTTGGTAGCCTAATTTCATTTTTTTTAAGATTACTGATAGTGGGATCATTGCAATGATGAAGAGAAGAGGTGAAAGTGAATCACCCTGGAAAATTCCTTGCTTGATATTAACCATTCCGTAGATCTCATTCCCTACTGCCAACTCAGTTCTCCATTGTTTCATCGCCTTTTCAGTAAAGGATGTAATATTTTTGCTGATGCCAGTTGTTTCTAAGCATTTTATGATCCAACTATGTGGCAGTGAGTCAAATGCCTTTTTGTAATCAATCCAGACCATATTCAAGTTCGTTTTTCTGTTCTTACAATTTTCTAAGATCATTTTATCAATTAGGAGCTGATCTTTTGTGCCCCTGCTCCTTCTTTTGTTGCCTTTTTGCTCTACTGGCAAGATGTTGTTTGTTTCCAAATAATCCATCATGTTATCTGCAATAATGCCTGTGAGTAATTTGAAGGTTGTTGGCAAGCATGTTATTGGTCTGTAGTTTTCAGGTGTTGTTCCTTTAGTTGCATCTTTCTGAATCAAGTATGTTTTTCCAGTTGTCAACCATTCATCAATTTGGCCCTTTTGTAAAATTTCATTCAGTTGCCTGGCCAATATTGCATGTAAACTGGTCAGATATTTGAGCCAGAAACCATGTAATTGGTCCTCTCCAGGTGATGTCCAATTCTTTACCTTTTTTACTCGATTTTTGACCATCTCAGTTGTTATTTCTAATACTTGCATTTGTTTGTTGCCAATGCTTTTCTCAAAGTCATGTATCCACTTTGCTTCCTTATTGTAGTCCTTTGCATTTTCCCACAATGCTTTCCAGAATTCAACTGTGGCCTGCTTTTCTGGTTTTTCACTTTTGGTGTCACCATTCACATTAAGACTTTGATAAAAACGCCGTTGGTCTGATCGAAATTGCTGCTTTTGTTTATATTGGATGATTCGTGCCTCATATCTTTCAATTTTTCTAGCTGTTAATGTTATCTGCTGTTTTACAATCTCTACAGCTTCACTGAAGTTTCTTGTATCCAATCTATATCTTCTGATTAGCCGATCTATGATTTTGTTGTTTTTAAGCCGTTGCTCATGCATGTTCTTTAAGTTGCTAGCATCTGCCCTTAATTTTTTGACTTTTTGTTCTAAACAGATTTTCCACTTTGGCTTTGATGCTTTTTCTGTTGTGTGATTAGGTACTTTGATTTTAATGCCTAGTTCATTAGTGACTATTACAGCTGTGCTGTACATTAACTGGTTCATTTCCCGATTCAATTGTTGAAAACACTGCATTAACCATTTTCAAGATAGGGGCCAAAATTTTCTTAGGCACAGTTTTTAGTGATGGTAAACCTTGCCTTTCCTCATTAAGCAGAAAATGCTCCATGATCTTATCCTTCAATTCTTTTTGTTTTTGAGTTAGTTCATCAGTTGGTTCAGTGATAACTGGTTCTAGTGGTGGTGGTGGTGTTATTTCCTCCCCGAGAGGTTCTTCTGGGAGTTCTACTATAATATCTTTAGTTGTGTCTTGAATATCAGTTATTTCCGCTTGTGATATTGTTTTTTTGGTTTTGCAATTTGCCTGAATTTCCTCAAGTTCAACTTCACTAAACACTTTATTCCGTATAATAAATCGCCTTTGATCTGCTAGTCGTTGTTCACTAACATTTGAATCTGGATATTGTTGTTTCCATAATTCATACATTCGCTTTAAATAACCTCTTTTTTCTGGCTCTGAGTTGTATTAAGAGGCCATTATGGCACGGTTTTCATCTGCACTATATGTTTGTTGGCTGGTCCACTTGCAGCCCACTTGTCGACGATGTCCAGGGACCCCAATATCCGCTGCGGCCCTTGTTAACCTGTGCGACGACCAATGCAGTATAAATTTTTTATTTGTTTCTTTCACCATATTGTATGGGTTGGCGGGTTTTTTTTATGGGGCCAGGTTGCCAACCTGACCCCAACCCTCCTCCTTTCTCATCCAGGCTTGGGGCCGGCAACGGCAGAGTTAGTAGTAGTAGTAGTAGTAGTAGTAGTAGTAGTAGTAGTAGTAGTATTGATTTTCTATTCAATACATTTCTTAATGCTTTATAAACGTCGTGTTGTCTGGGTATTTGCTTAACAATACAAATTACATTCTTAATCTCCAGCTCTTTTTCCCAATCCTTGATAAAATAAATTCCATGTCTGATAATATTCTACATCCTCTATTCTATGTCAATCTATCCATTTCTGCACAATCTAATATCTTCTTGACTATTTCTTCATCTCGCAGTACATCTTCATTTTTCCTGTATTGTGCAAAAATTAATCCTCGCTACCGTTAAGAAATGTAATATTAAATACATACTTTTCTTATCAGGTTTTTCTGATATTATATCTGGGGTTTCTTATATGGCAGCAGGCAAAGAAGAAGCATCTGGACTGGTGTTTCCTATCCAGGGCAATTTTAAGACATGTGGACTTCAAGTCCCAAAATTCTCCATCCAACACAGCTTGTTTGAGATACACTGGTCTAGACTGGAGATCTTCAACTATGGCAACTTTAAGACTTGTGGACTTCAACTCCCAGAATTCCCCACAGTATATAGCTGTGATGGTGAACCCATGGCACAGGTGCCAGAGGTGGCACGCAGAGCCCTCTTTGTGGGCACGCGCACAGTGGCAGAAACCCAAAGACTAGCTGGCTGGTGCACACATGCTCACCCGGCAGGTGGTCTTTGGGTTTCCAGCGCCCTGGTGCACCCATGCATAAGCGTTCTCATTTGGGCACCTGGTGCCGAAAAGTTTTGCCATCATTGGTATATAGCTTGTTTGAGATACACCTGGTCCAAATGAAAATGCAAGTCCAGATTCTGGCCGTCTGTTCTTCCCATTATAACCTGGAGTTTGGGAATCTGCCCTTCTTTCTTGCATGACCCCTCCCCCGTTGCTGGCCTTAGCTTCCCTCCCCATCCAATTATAAAGGCCTCTCCTACCACCATCCTGGGATAATTGGGTACATAAACAGCTGCTGCTGCAGGTGTCTCTCTGCAGTCAAAAGCCTGCCTTTGGGAGGTGGTTAAGCAAACTGCCCATTATCCAGACGGGTTGCCTTCCTCAATGATCACAGCAAATTTCGGCGCCAAAGAGAAGGTGGCAAGCTGACAGCAAGTGGCAAGGCGACTGGCAGGGAATGTTTCCCCCAGACAGGGAAGGAGCTGGCAGCCTTGGTAGGGAAGCTGAGAGCAGGGATGCCAGTTTGCTCCTTCTATCTTAACAAAATAACAGAGTTGGAAGGGACCTTGAGAGGCCTTCTAGTCCAACCCCACCCCCGCTCAAGGCAAGAGCAGTGATGAAATGCAATTTTTTTTACTACCAGTTCTGTGGGCGTGGCTTGGTGGGCGTGGTGTGGCTTGGTGGGCGTGGCAGGGGATGGATATTGCAAAATCTCCACTCCCACCACACTCTGGGGCCAACCAGAAGTGGCATTTGCTACTCAAAATTTCCGCTAGTGGGTCTCCAGAACCTGTCAGAACCTGCTGGATTTCACCCTGGGCAAGAGCCTTACCATCTTGGACAAATGAATGTCCAACCTCTTTTTAAAAACCTCCAGTGATGAACGCCCCAAAGGTGTTTTTTTCAAGAGGTGACTGGACTTTCTGGTTTTTCAAGCGTGACCTGGAGGACCGAGAATATCCATAGACTCCGCTGGTGAAGCCCCCACAGTGTCTGGAGATAAGCCGTTCCACTGGTTCATTGTCCTCACTTTCAGGAAATACCTACTTAGTTCTAGGTTGGATCTCTCCCTGATTAGTTTCCTCCTTTGTACAATTCAGCCCCAGATGGCATTCATAGAGGGATAGAATCAAGATCACGTGAAGCGTTAGTACAGTTTTATAATGCCTTGCTAAGACCACACTTGGAATACTGCATCCAGTTGTAAAAATGATGTTGAGACCTTAGCAAGAGCAACCAAGATGGTTGGGAGGCTAAAGGCTAAAACACATAAAGAACGGTTGCAGGACCTGGGCATGGCTAGTCTAGGGAAGAGAAGGACCAGGGGTGACATGACAGTAGTCCTCCAATATTTGAGGGGCTCCTACAAAGATGGGATGGTCACAGTGTTTTCCAAAGCACCAATACACACAAGATGGGAAACAATGGACCAAGGAGAAAAGCAACCAAGAACTAAGGAGAAATTTCCTAATGGCGAGAGCAAACAACTAATGAAATAATTTGCCTTCAGAGGTTGTAGGTGCTCCATCACTGGAGGCTTTCAAAAAGGACAATCATTTATGTGAAATGGTGTAGAATCTCCTGCTTGAGCATGGGTTTGGACTAGAAGATCTCTAAGGTCCCTTCCAATTCTATTATTCTATGTTCTACAAATACGGGGCAATGATAGGCTGGGATTCAATTGTAAAAAGGAGGGGGGGAGGGAGGGAGGGAAGGGAGGGAGGGAGGGAGGGAGGGAGGGAGGGAAGGAAGGAAGGAAGGAAGGAAGGAAGGAAGGAAGGAAGGAAGGAAGGAAGGAAGGGAATTCCTCTGCACCATCAAACAGCTGATTTCTTCAAGTTCTCTGCAGAAGTCACATCACCCTTTGGAGCAATGCACACTCAAACACACACACACACACACACACACACACACACACACACACACGGAGAGGAAGGCAGCCATCTGCCACCCAGAGAGACAGCAAACAAGCCGTCTGCTGTGGGCAAACACTTGCCAGCCTCCGAGCCCAAATAGCTGTCAGAAAGGGCCTTTCTTCTTTCACACCCCCAGCGAGCAAGCGAGCATGCAAGCAGACGGTTTCCTGCCACTTTGCCCCGCGAGTCACACCATCCTTCCAGGAAAGAGCCAAGCGCTTGGGAAGAGGGATTTCCCAAGAGGGGACGAAAAGGCAGGGCAGCTCCTGTGACCCACTTGGCAGCCTGGCAGGGCCCTCGTGCCAACCGCTTCCCCCAAATCTGCAACAAGGTGAATTCTCATCCGTCTAAGGGCACCAAAGAATAAGTTATGTTGCACACTGCAATGAACATAATTGTGCTTTTAAAGTGCAGCATGCATTTTTGAAAGAATCTACCTTACCTAAGCAAGCACCCCAAGCCTCCAACACTCAAAGGGCGGTCAGCACCCCAAAACCCCAGACGCCCTACATGCAGACTGTCTCCCCCTACCCCTTTCAGATGGATTGCCAACACTTCCTCCATGCAGCTGGGTACCTTCTGTTCCCCCACCCCTCGTACTCATCCTCCTATTCAAGAGATGGTGTTAACCTTTTTTCCTTTTATGCACACCGAGAGCATGTGCACCAAAGACAAATTCCTTGTGTGTCCAATCACACTTGGCCAATTAAGAATTCTATTCTATTCTATTCTATTCTACTCTGTTCTACTCTATTCCTTTCTTAATTCTATTCTATTCTGTAATTCTATTCTATTCTATTCTGTAATTCTATTCTACTCTACTCCTTTCTTTATTCTGTTCTGTAATTCTATTCTATTCTACTCTATTTTCTTTTCTGTTCTGTAATTCTATTCTATTCAGACTGGCCTACTCCCAAAGATTGTTGTGAGGATCCCTCATGGAACTTACAGTAGGGGTACAATATAATAAGGTTACTTGCATGATTCAGCCCTCTCTGTTTTGCAGACCGATGTTCAGCAGGGCTGTTTCCATTTCAGACAAATGGTTATCCAACATCTTCTTAAAAACATACAGTGTTGGATCATTCACAACTTCTGGAGGCAAGTTGTTCCACTGATTAATTGTTCTAACTGTCAGGAAATTTCTCCTCAGTTCTAAGTTGCTTCTCTCCTTAATTAGTTTCCACCCATTGCTTCTTGTCCTGCCTTCAGATGCTTTGGAGAATAGTTTGACTCCCTCTTCTTTGTGGCAGCCCCTGAGATATTGGAAGACTGCTATCCTGTCTCCCCTGGTCATTCTTTTCATTAAACCTTTCATTAAACCCAGTTCCTGCAAATGGGTTGAAGATTGAAAAATGGGTCCATTGTGCGCCAAAATTGGAGGTCACACGTGCATGCATGCAGGGGGGTCACTTGCATAGCATTATGGGTGTGGGCACGCCCATGCATGACCCCCCCCTGCGCTCCCCCCCTCTTTTGACACACGATGGGGAAAAGGTCAGGCATCCCTGTCCTATGGTATGCCTTATTTGAATTGTGATGTTTCTGATGCAAATAAACAAACCTCATTAAAAACCCCACAATGATTACTTTCATCTCAAATGGAACGATGATGGCGTAATGTGATGTTCTACATTGCACTACGATAAGCGATGAAAAGGGGTTGAATTAGATGACCTCTAAGATCCCTCCACAATTCTAGGATAACGGCTGAATCCCACGGCATGTTGAACTGGAAACTGTAGTCTAGTTAGCATGTTGTGGGGACTCAGACAAAGTTTGGAAGGCCACAAAGCAACCACGTTTGTATTCAGTGGGGAAGCGGTAGTGTGCTGGGGGGGCTCTCCCTCCGCTGCCAGCATGCAACACCTCTTTCCAAAGCCCCATTCAGGATGCTTTGGATCGGCCAGAGAAGTAAATCTTTCACTCAGGAAAAAGAGGACAAATGCAACGGAAACAGCTGCCTTGCCAAGTAATTGAATGCAGTAAGAATAGAACCCTGAAATGTATTTATCTATCTTTGGGTTGAATTTGCATAGCTGCCCCCTTGCCAGGACATTTTGGCAAGGGTTGAAGACATCAAATACAAAGGATGAAGGATGAAGCAGAGCAAACCAACACACCACACACACACACACACACACAAAGAGAGGGAGGGGGAGGGAGGGAGGGAGAGAAACTGCACTTGGGGAGGGGGTGGACATATGACTCATATAGTTAGATATAAATAGGCCAGGCCTGGGGAAAGCTCTCTGGGTCCTGATTAATAGACAGCAGGGCACGGTGGGCCAGGAAGGGTGGCCGATGGGCCCCTTGAACCAATGAGCAATGAGTTTCTCTTGGCTGCCTCCGTGTTCCTTTCACAGGCACGACCCTGCCCTGGCTTTGGGACACCCACCACCTCAGTGCTTTGCGGGGGAGTCAATGGAGAAGGCACCCAGTTCTACACTGGACTCCCCATTGTCTTGCCTCCTGAAAGACAACTAAGGAGCTTCCCTTCACTGACACATGACTTACAATACTGCCCTTTTCCTTGGCCATGTTAAGAACTTGCCCTAGCAATCTCTATGGAGATTCTCAGCCATCCAGGTCATGGTTGTCCCAAAGATGCTTATAAAGTGGTATTAACATTTCATGGGATCTTGATTCTATCCCTCTACGAACGCAATCTGGGACTGAATTGTACAAATAAGGAAACTAATCCTAAGGAAATTTCTCCTTAGTTCTTGGTTGCTTCTCTCCTTGGTTAATTTCCATCCATTGTTTCCCATCTTGTGTGTGTTGATGCTTTGGAAAAGAGTTTGACCCTCTCGTCTTTGTAGGAGCCCCTCAAATATTGGAGGACTACTGTCATGTCACCCCTGGTCCTTCTCTTCCCTAGACTAGCCATGCCCAGGTCCTGCAACTGTTCTTTATGTGTTTTAGCCTTTAGCCTCCCAACCATCTTGGTTGCTCTTCTCTGCCCTCTTGATAAGGTCTCAACATCATTTTTACAACTGGATGCAGTATTCCAAGTGTGATCTTAGCAAGGCATTATAAAGCTGTACTAACGCTTCACGTGATCTTGATTCTATCCCTCTATGAATGCCATCTGGGGCTGAATTGTACAAAGGAGGAAACTAATCAGGGAGAGATCCAACCTAGAACTAAGTAGGTATTTCCTGAAAGTGAGGACAATGAACCAGTGGAACGGCTTATCTCCAGACACTGTGGGGGCTTCACCAGCGGAGTCTATGGAGATTCTCAGTCCTCCAGGTCACAAAGGTGCTTTTTTCAAGAGGCAACTGGATCTTCTGGTTTTTTCTTTGAAGATGTTTCGCTTCTCATCCAAGAAGCTTCACCAGCTCTTCCCCAACTCTGGGAGGGTCCCAATCAAAGAAGCAGTTGGGGTAGGGTTGATATGCATCAAGCCACTCTGGCCACAAAGGGGCACACAGGAAAGGAGATGGAGGTGGCAGGGCAGGGCTCAGGCAGACAGCTGGAAAATCCACTGACACACCTGCTATGGCACTTGCCCCCAAAGAGCCACAGCATCTCTTCCCAGGACCTATTGGCACACCCCAAGCCCCACAGCTGAAAGGCTGGCAACTGGCCTTGGTCCTGAATCCTTCAAGATACCCTACTCGCTTCTGAAATCTTGCCAAGAAAACTTTGTGACTCAAAGGCCCATGTGTACACATATACATGAAGACCCGGCTCTCTGGAAAAGTCCACAGTAGTAGAAAAGGCAGTTGGAAGGTACCTTGAAGGTCTTCTAGTCCAACCCCCCTTCAATGTTCCCTCTAATTTTTTTTCCGTGTGAGCAGAAAAGTATAGTGTTTGAGCAGCACATTTTCATACCTGAGCACCTGGATTTTTTCCATAGATGTCACCCAAGACAACGAACTTAGTGTTATTTGAAACTCAATTCTACCATGTAAATATCCATTAAGTAACGAAATCTCCCTATACAGGTAGTCCTCAATCTACGACCATCATTGAGCCCAAAGTTTCTATTGCTAAGGGAGACATTTGTTAAGTGAGTTTTGCCCCATTTTACAACCTTTCTTGCTACAGTTAAGTGAATCACTGCGGTTAAATCAGTAACCTGGTTGTTAAGTCAGTCTGACTTTCCTACTGACTTTCCTTGGCAGATGGTTGCAAAAGGTGACCCCAGGACACTGCAACCATCATAAATATGAGGCAGTTGCCAAAGATCCAAATTTTGATCATATGACCATGGGGATGCTGCAATGATCATGTGTGAAGAACAGCTGTAATTCACTTTTTTCAGTGCTGATGTAGTTTTAGTCATTAAGTGAACTGTTGTAAGTTGAGGACTATACTTTCCCCCTTACTATCCAATAGTCTGCAGTGATATTAGCAAGTTATGAATAAATTACCAACTGATATAGATTAGCAATTGGAGCACTTAAAGAAGCAAACAAAGAGGGGAGAGGAAGGGAGGGAGGAAGGAAAGAAGGGAGAGGGAGAGAGAGACAGAGACAGAGGGAGAGACAAAAAAGGAAAGAGGAGAAAGAGAAAAAGAAAGGGGAGAGGAGGGTGGGAGGATAAGAAAAAGAGGCAGAAAAAAGAAAGAGAGAGAAAGAGGAAAGGAAGAAAGAAGGAAGGAAGGAAAGAAAAAAGGAAGAAAGAAAAGAGGAGAGGAGAGAAGAGAAGGAATAGAGGCCAATAAAGCAAACAAGGAAAAGTAAGGAAAAAACTTTCACTGGAAAACACTATTTTTCCATCAGTGCAAAACTTTCCTAAACAAGGTTAATTTTCTGGATTTTGACTTTCCGGTCCAGGTGGACCAAGAAGCCTTTATTTTCTTTTTCTAAAATCAAAATCTGCAGAGCACCAGCTCAACTCCCCCTTCCTGCGAAAAAAAAGTGGCTGTGTCTTGAGGGTAGTTTTGAACCAGGTCTCTTAAATCCTAGTCCAGCGCCTTAACTATTAAGCCCCTCAAGGAATGTGTAAAATAGCCCTTCCTAGGGCTTCGTCCTGTTTTTTGTCAGAAGTAAACTCTGGTAACAAATGGGGAATTATAATAACCCCAATCAATTTTGCTTTCTGTAAACTGTGACTCAAATTATTAAAATGTCACTGCCTGTTTTATAATTTCAATAAAATTGTTAGAGACACATGATTCTTTCTAGCATGATTTCATACAAAAGCATTTTAAAGGTTTTAATGTGTTATTGAGAATAAATAAAGATTAACATTAGGCATAGAATTATAAAGTGTGAGTGGATTAAAATAGAATTTAACTATTATCACAGTCCCTTCCTACCACTGTATGGCTCCAAGGTGCTAAGGCACCCTCATGTGTAGATCCAAAATGAAAGTCTCTAAGAATATGGGTTATTGTGAGGGGTATTTTTTTCTCTTAAGTTTTTTAAAATTAAAATTTCCTAATTGGTGCATAAAATATGTTGCAAAGCAAGTCTCCAGCTTCTTCATTTCTGCATTCTGAAATATTTTTTCCTGTGTGAAAGCTATTCATAAGGTTGGTTTTATTCCTGAATATCTAGTAAATAAGCTTATATTTCTCCTATATTCTGAAGTTATACCAATCTTCTTGTGTTTTAATTTCAGACATAACATTTTTGTCTCTGATTGCATTGAAAAACAGAAGAAACAGATAATGTTAGAAAACTTGGGAGTCCCTATTCGGGCGGGGGGGGAGACAGACGATGCCGCTGCGCCCGGGACCCCTCCTGTCCCTCGGGGCGGCGCTGATGTCTCTCTTGTGGGGCGGGGGGTTGCGGGGAGTTCCTGGAAGCAAGGAGGTGGTGGGGGGAGATAGCCAGGGTCCGCGTTTGGATCTTTCTCCCGGCCTCCAGCTCTTTCCCCAGAAGGAAACGCCTTCCTCCCTCCGCGTTACGCTGAGCCTCGTTTAAAGGCTGCGGTTTTGAGCTCAGGCAAGATGGGAACAAAGGGGGGGGGGTTGCACAGAGCTTCTTCAGCTCTGACAGGATTGTGGGGAATGGGAGGATTTCTATGCCTTGCGGACAGCTGGGCATTTGCATCCCCCACTTCCTAACTCCTCACTGTTGCAGCCATTGCTGGTCCAACACGATTTTCCTCCCCTGGGATGGCAGCGGAGCCCCGGGGCTGCTTCTTCTGCGTCCGCTGGACTGGGGCTGGGAAGGGGGCGGGAAGAGCGGCGGGGCTGGCTGTGGCCCGTGGTGGCAGGCTGGTTCACCACCTCCTCCTCCTCCAACAGGCAACAGCACTGCCGGATCTAGTTGTAGCCGCCTGCAAAACGTTTCCTTTACAGAGTTTCTCTGCGCGGCAGATAGAAACTCTGCGCGGGGCTTTCTTGCAAGGTGCGCGGCCGCGCAGGCGCGCACCTTAGAGGGAACAGTGCCCCCCTTCTAAAGCAGAATACTTTATACCCGTGATGGTGAACCTATGGCACACATGCAGAGCCATATTTGCTAGCATGCCAGTCGTCATGCGCGTGCCGGCCAGCTGATTTTCAGCCTTCTGGAGGGCTGGGGGAGGCCGTTTTCACCCTCCCCAGGCTTCTGAAGACTGGGGGCGGGGGATTGTGCACACATGCACAGTTTGGCGGGGAGGATTGAATTGGTGTGGGCATGCATGTACATGTGATAGCACATGCACAATTTTGGCATGCCATAAGAAAAAAGTTTGCCATCACTGCCTTAGTCCATTCCATTTTCGCTAGCAGAAGGCTAGCAAAAGAAACTAAAAAGCAAACAAAAGGAGAAGTTTTTCCCCATTTTGCATTTGAGCACACAAGAAGGGACAGGAAAGGAGAAAGAGGAAAGAGGAAAGAAAAAGAAGAGAGCAAGGAAGGAAAAAGAAGGAAAGAGGGGAAGGAGGAAGAAAGGAGAAGGAAGAGAGAAGGAAAAGAGGGAGGGAAGAAGGAAGGAAGGAGAGTATAATGAGAGTAAGGGAGGGTCTCAGGGAAGTCCTGCCTTAGCACTTGTCCCCGACCCAGACATGAGTGACATCATGCTTCCCACGCCCCCTGGCCATGCCCCCAATGAAATCGAGTTTGACACCCCTGAATTATACTGGGATGGGTTGGACTTGAACAAATCTAAAAGATCAGGTTGGGTTGAGGTCCTCGTTCAGAAACTCTACCTATATGGTCACGGAGAGGCAACAATGGAGTGACAGCACACAAGGAAATCAGTTCAATCTTTTTGTCTCATTACTAATTCCAATTTGGTCCCATTATTTGAAGCACTCCAAGCACTCCGTCTAAAGTCTTGGCAATGGCCTAGCACTCCTGCAGCCTCAGATTAAACAAGCCTGTTTTAAAATGTCCAAAAATCTGAACTGCAGTGAGCTTTGCGAAATATTTGGCAGACCAAAAGTATTGAACTAAATCCCGAGAAAACGACCCACAGAGTTCTCATTAAATCGGGCAAAAGAATCACCCAGCCTTGTGAAACACTCTTCTTCAAAGCTTCCCATTTCTTCGTTTAGGCTTGCTGTGCAAATTAAAGAATGCCCTGACTCTGTCAGAAAACGAGAGTTGGCAAAAGACTGCTTTCCCCCCGATTCTTGGAGCAAAATGGAAAAAAATAACTTGTCTGCAACACCGGGGCCTTTTTGAAACTAAACGCTCCATATGGCAACTTGGCTCCTCTGCTCTGTGGCTATGCACGGTATTTGTGGCCCACCAGCGACCTGCAGAGCTACAGCAGATTCGGACAGTGAGGAGGTTGGGGAGGAACATGGGTCAGTCTTGGAGTCTGGAGAAGGCTTGGACGAGGGCAGAGAGGAGGCCAGGGCTATCTGGTAGTTATGTCCTGCTTCCGGAGCCTCCGGAGTCTGACATCAGTGAGGCAGAAGAACAGAGTGAGCCTGTTCCCAGTACGTGCATGTGCAGAGCTGCCAGAAGGCAAGAACAATTAAGAAAACGGGCAACTCGGGAGTAAGGATTGGCCCCTCCCATAAGACATAAAAGAGGAGCAAACGGGATGTGAGCTTTTGCAGGAAGCAATTAGTTCATCTGGTCAGTTCAAGCTTTGAAAAGTTCTGTTTGGCCTTGCTCTGCATTTGGCAATTAGGTCTCTGGCAGGATTCCCAGTGAGATAAGGTGGGTGTTTATCAACATTTCCCTGAAAGACTGTGGCAACTCGAGCGGACATCTGTCGGAACCTTCACAGACTGTTTGTAAAGCCTTGTGCATGGTTAATGACCATTATTTACAGCTGTATAAATAAAAGAGGGTTTGGGGGACTACGATTGTGATGTATGCTTTCTCCACAAGCCTAGGTCACAACACATGGCTCCTCCATGCCTCTGCCAAAATTGCTGGGCCTTTGCTAAGAATAAGGTGCGACAAGCGCAGCTGTGAGGGTGGCTGTGATGGGTTTGTTCCAGACTGAGAGGTGGTGAAGGGAGCCAGTGAGGGGGGGGAGGAAGACTCAGCCTTTTAAGGACACCTGGATCAGCAGTCTGGATCCTCAGAGCAGCCAACAAATTGCAGAATGTGTTGTAGTCCGCCAGCAGCCAGAGAGGAGTGAAAGAGGAGTGGAGTTTGCAGAAGATGATTAGTTCGCTTAATTAGTGTGAAGATTTGTTCGTGACTCCCAGAGACTCCTTGCCAAGTATTTTCTTGTACAGCGTTGCGTTTGGAAGATATCATCCTGGCAGCTCTCCAAGCCTGATAAGGTCTGTGGTTGTAAATTCCCCCTTGAAAGACTGTTTGCAGGGACTTTGCTAGATGTGAATGAGAGGAATTCACATTCGCTTAATAAAAAGGAGTTTTGTCGGGACAAAGAGTCTGCTTTGTGATTTTGTGAAACCTAGCTCAGAACCGAAGGAAGCCCAACCATCTCTCCCCAGATGGCCTTCAGAGGCAGCCCCTCAAAACTAACGGATCCCCAGGACTTCCAAAAACTGGTACAATCCTTTCATGTAAATCAGCAGCACATTTTTGGTAGCAAATTCCAAAACTGAATTACATGTCATGTAAACAAACAAACAAAATCTCTCTCTGTCTTAATTCTTTCAAGGTTCCATTTCATTCCATGACCTCTAATTGTAGCATTTGGGGGAGGGGAAAACAGCCCCCTCACTTGTCCATGCCTTGCATAATTTTGTGCACTGCAACCATGCATTTTCCTTGCCAGGTGCAAGGAACCAGGAACAGTTTAGTTCAAAGGGCTGCAAGTTTATTCCATGCAATCTGGACAGGAAGTCCTCGACTTGCAACAGCTCACATAATGACCGTTCAAAGTTACAATGGCACTAAAGTGATTTATGAGCATTTTTCACACTTACGACGATTGCAGCCTCTCCATGGTCACGTAATCAGAATTCAGATGATTAGCAACTGATTCATACTTATGACGGTCGCAGTGTCCCGGGGTCATGGGATCCCCTTTTGCAACCTTCTGACAAGTAAAGTCAACAGGGAAGCCAGGTTCACTTAACAACTGTGTTGCTGGCTGAACATCCACAGTGATTCACTTCATTGTGGCAAGGAAGGTTGTAAAATGGGGCAAAATTCACTTAACGTCTCGCTTAGCAACAGAAATGTTGGGCTCAATTGTGGTCAAGGACTGCTGGGACACCAGAACCTGCTCTACTAACGGTCAAGGTAAATTTCTTTTTTTTTCTTCTTTCATTGTAAGCCACCCGGAGTCCTCCGGGATTGCGCGGCCTATAAATTTAATAAATGAAATGAAATGAAATGAAATTGGCACTAAGTAGGAGTTAATGGAATTCAAGGTGAGCTGGACTTCAGTCTATTGTGGGAGCGCAATGACTTCAAACTGATGACATATTTTACCCCACCCCCAGGCTCAGCCTGATGAAGATACATACCTCTTTTCTTGACCGAAAGGCCCCAAGTGACACCATCCTTCCTCCTGAAGAAGCGGCTGCATCTCCTTGACCCTCTACATTGACCTCCTCTGAACCTTCTCCAGCTCCACTATCTCCTTTTGAGGTGGGGCAACCAGAAATGCCCACAATCAGCCAGATACAGTGGCACAATGGATTCATTTATACAAGGGCATTATACTACTAACACCTCTGTTTTCAATGCCATTCCTTTTTATTGGCTTTTTTACGGCAAATTCAGGCAGTGTCAACCTCTTCATCGACCGCTTTACCGCTGCCATGAAACCTGCCTTTTTTTTTCTCGTCCTCCCATGGAGAGGACTCATCTTCCAGCAGCATCCTTGATCCACTGGCATCAAGGCACAAAGGGACTAGACTGAGCCACATTTTCCCTGCCGCTGGACAAAAATATTTTTGTTTTATCGGCTCGTTTGATGCCAGGTCTTAGGGATGCTTTCAAAGCAGAGAAGAGTTGACAGTAGCATGAGCTGGCCAAGGCGAGATCTCCAGCCTCTCATCTTTCTGGTGACATGCAGACTCTTCTTCCGGCTTCTCTTAAATTGGCAAGGAGGAAATTGGGAGGAAATTCCTCAGAGGGTTCTTTTTTTAATCATGGCACTGGGGAGGAGCCCTGACCTCAAGAAATTTCTGGGGAAATTTATTTTCCTTGGAGAAACCGTCTATCCAAATTAACAGAAAAAAAGGGTTGGAAGGGACCTTGGAGGTCTTCTAGTCCACCCCCATGCTCAAGAAGGAAACCCTAGAGTATTTCAGACCATTGTCTAATCTCTTCTTAAAGCCTCCAGTGATGAAGCACCCACAACTTCTGGATGCTGTTCCACTGGTTAATTGTTCTCACTGTCAGGAACTTTTTCCTTAATTTTAGGTTGCTTCTCTCCTGG
The DNA here is from genome assembly GCF_051295495.1 of Thamnophis sirtalis. NCBI lineage: Eukaryota > Metazoa > Chordata > Lepidosauria > Squamata > Natricidae > Thamnophis > Thamnophis sirtalis. The sequence continues at coordinate 19,533,151 of NW_028261394.1, read as the reverse complement.
ATTAGTTTCCATCCGTTGTTTCTTGTCCTGACTTCAGGTGCTTTGGTAAATAAGTTGGCTCCCTCTTCCTTGTGGCAACCCCTCAAATATTGTCATATCATCCCTAGTCTTCGTTTCATTAAATAAAACATGCCCAGTCCTTGCAACCATTCTTCGTATGTTTTAGCCTCCAGCCCCCTGGTCATTCTTGTTGCTCTTCTCTGCACTCTTTTTAGAGTCTCAACATCTTTTTTATATTGCGGTGACCAGAACTGGATGCCGTATTCCAAGTGTGGGGCCTTTCCAAGGCATTATGAAATGATTACAAACACTTCATGTGAACTTGATTCCATCTCTCTGTTGTGTTCTATTTCTGGAGAAGAATTTCAGGCGGCCGTCCACATCTGGCTTGAATCTACTCCAGGGTCCAGTAGCTGGCTCTTCTGACCCTTCCCTTGACCCTTCCCTCATTCCCATTCCCATTCCTGTGATTGCAACTGAAGAAGCAGCAATGTGAAAGATCAGAGTCCCCTCCCTCCCCCTGGGTGAGGAGGGGAGAGAGAGGGGGGAGAGATATAAATTCTAGCCCACTTGCAAAAGTTGAGGAAAGATTTAAAAGAGTCTGAGCGAAGAGAAACGTGGATTGATATTAAGAGCCATGATTTCCACATGCATGCTTATTAAGGTCATAATTTACACTGCAGCCATGAATAATCCATAAATCCTACATCCTTCCAGAAACTGAGACCCATCGGTCCCAACCAATCGGGCAGCAAAACCCAAGCAGGGGCCAAGATCGCTGCTCGAGGCGAGGGGTGGCTGGCGCTCTAAGATGCCACTCGGAGCAGCTGCTCCAAAGCCAAGCAGCACAATGGCGCTCGTGGCTGCCTCCTCCTCCTCATTGGCCAGACATCCTGAGCCTTTTGGCGCATCCGGGGGACTGGCAGTCTTCCCTCCTAACTGTTCTGGCAGCAGAGAAGGATTGATGGTGAGGGGGAGGGAATAGGAGGCTCCTTGGTCAGCCAAAGGAGGCTGCTCAGTGGCTGACACAGAAGCAGGCACAACCGGAGGCCGGAGAGGGAGGAGGAGAGGCCCCTCCCTCCCCATGGCATGAGCCATGGGGGGGGGGAGAGGCGCGGGTGGGGGGGAAGCAGAGGCAGACCGGATCCTTCCAAGGCCAGCTCTCTCCAGTCAAAGGATTGCATAACTTGGTCAGAATCTCACTGCCTCCTGTCAACCTCTGCAGGCTCCCTGGGATGGATGGAGGGCCAGGTGGGGCAGCCAGGTAACACCCAGGTGCAAAGAGGCTTGAGCAAGGGCTGGCCAGAGCCACCCCACTCCTGGCAATGAGAGACCAATGGTTCCATCCCCCTGCCCTGCCCACACTCTTCTGGCGGCCACCGTGAACTAGATAGCTGATCTATGATTTACACGCCAGTTTGTAAGTTGGTTAAAAAAAAAAGAGACTGGACTGCCCCGTGAGAAATGGTGTAGGTGTAGGGCACCTGCATGGGTGGGGTGGGGGCTGGACTAGATGACCTACAAGGTCTCTTCCAACTCCGTTAATCTGTTAAAAGCAAAAACCGTTCGTCCTCTCTGTTTTGCTTTTCTGGAAATGGACAGGAGACTCGTAGCAGCTCAGATATAAAGGATCCTGAGAGTCACGTGTGAATTAAGAGCATATGATATTTCCAAAGTTTGTGCCTCTCATTTCCTCTACTATAACAGAATTGGCTCCAAAATGGCTCCTCTGGGAGGAAGCAAATAATGGGAATGTGGATACTGTGACCCCAGGTTGGTTGCTCAGGAAAACCTGTTACCGCTGTTGGATGATGTTTTTCTTCAGCACCTGGCGTTACCTTGTGATTCTTACATCCTCCTTCCTTTTTAACGTCTACATGAGGCACTGCATTGCCTGGGTTGCTAAATCATAAACATACAGGGAAGTCCTTGGCTTATGACCACAACTGAGCTCAAAGATTGTCACTAAGCAGAACATTTGCTAAGTTAATTTTGGCCCATTTTACAACCTTTCTTGCCACAATTGTTAAGTCGTTGTCGTCCTCCTCCTTTCTTCTCCTTCTCCCCCTCCTTCTCCTGGCATATCTGTCATCAGATATTGGCGATCATGTTTGTAATCCTATTTTTATCAACAGCCGCATGAAAAAGCGCTGCTGAGTTTTGTCCAATCTGCTTCCTTAGATTTTGAAGCCCTAATGTTCTTCTTCTGCAGGGGCCTCCATTGCCTTCAATCTTTCCCTGAAGGATTAAGTGAAGGATGACACATTTTTCTGGGTGTCCAAAATATTCTAACTTTTGCTTTTTGATGGCTTTAATGATTTCCCTTGGCTTTCCCAGGCGGCTTATCACCTCCTCATTTCTGATTTTGTCAACCCAACCTATACGTAACACCTGCCTGTAAATCCTTAAAGTTAAAGTTGTTAAGTGAATCACTGCAATTGTTAAGTTAATAACATGGTTGTTAAGTGACTCTGCCTTCCCCATTGACTTTGCTTCTCAGAACGTCGCAAAAGATGGATCAAAGATGGCACTGTCACCATCATAAATATGAACCAGTTGCCAAGCGCCTGAATTTTGATGATGTGACAATGGAGACTCGGCAACAGTTTAAGTCTGAAAAACAGTCATAAATCTACTTTTTCGGTGCCGTTGTAACTTTGAACGGTCACTAAATGAACTGTCACAAGTCGAAGACTACCTGTACTGATGAGCCCCATTTTTTTATTTTGGGAGGTTCAAATCTGGTTGGAGCTGGTCTGTGGTATCTCTGACATTTGCGCCATGATCAGGAATGACTCGCGCCCTGCTCAGCCCTTCTTTACCCTCCTCCTGAATGAAAAATAACTCTACAACAACATAGTCTGATTGACTTTTGGGGAGGGGCAACATGCGATAAATTCACATGGTGCAACAGGACTGGGTGTTTATTTAGCAGGATTCCCTGGGCTAGGGAATGTTTTTGTCTTTCACTGTGAGTTGTATTGTGTTGGGGCAGTGATGGAGAACCTTTTTTGGCTGCTGTGCCAAAAGTGGGGGGAGCACAGGGGGGGGGGTCATGTGCCAGTGTGCCATACTCATAATGCAATGCACGTGACACCCCCCCACACACACACACTTTTACCATGGTTTTTTCGCCCTCCCCAGACTCCAGAGGCTTTCTAGGAGCCTGGGGAGGGCGAAAACAGCCTCCCCTGCTTCCCTGAATGCTCTGGAGGGCAAAAAATGGACCTATGGCCAAACTGGAAGTCACCATTCCTGAACTTCCGGGTTCCCTGTAGGTCCATTTTTTGCCCCCCGGAATCTTCAGGGGCCTTCCGGAGAGCGAAAACCGGTCCTACAAGCAAATCGGAAGTCCGCTCCTGAATTTCCAGTTTGCCCGTAGCGCCAGTTTTTCACGTTTCGGAGGAAGAAAAATGGGAAGCCTCCGGAGGGTGAAAAACGGCTTCAAAAGAAGGCTGAGTACAGGCCTTTGCGGATGACTTGGTTCGCCATCACAATTTTGGGGGGTTGGACACGAAGGGAAGCTCAGCCAATTTCACTGTACACTGTACACTGACAATAAAGGCTTGAATTGAATTGAGCTGCTGGCTTTCAAATGGTTGAGCTTAAGGAGAACCGAAATGCAGATAATGATTGTATCCAAAACCAGAGACCAAAGTGTCACTTCAGATCAGCTCCTAATCGTGTCATCAGATCATTGCTGAACTCTGGAACTGTTGCTATCAACTGAGCTCCCCTTTTTCTCAGACAACTTCCCTATTTCCCACAGGCCTGGGGGTCTCCAGATTAGACTCCTGTAATTCTCTCCATAAAGGGGCTCCCACCTGGGCTCGATAGCACTGCAGGGCCACAGGGTACAATTGGCCAAGTTGGAGCTCCTGCAATTTCTGTTCTATCTCCCTGTGCAAATTCAACAGATGTTGCCCAGATGCTTGGCCCAGCAAGGCTTGTAAAGAACTCAGGAGGTAGCTATTTTAAGCAATTGGCTCTCACCGTGAACAAAACCCTTCTTGTATTTCTTCTTACGCTCCTTCTTGTGCTTCGAGAGCTAAGTGGCTCTCGGTTGTTGACCTAACCAACGTTTCTGCTCTGAAGAGCATCAGCTCCAAGGAAACTGCCACAGCTGGGAGCTCCATTGGTTGCCTGTGGACATAGCAGTGAGGCTGAAGGCTTTACACACTGCATAGGAAAGCTTTCTTGCTCCTCTCGCTGAGGGTCTTATGTCCACCCGCTTTGCGGGAGAGGGACGATGGACCTGCCAACCAAGCTCCATCAGTATCTGGGTGCACAGGAAGCAGGGCCAAGCTCAGCACACTTTCTCTGAGGCTCCGGTCACGTCAAGCACCTCTATAAAAGGAGACGTTGCAATGCTTATATGGTTAGGCGCTCTAGAGTATAAACATTTCACTCAGTAAACAAACTTTGGAATGAAATGTACTTGGCAGCATAAGGAAGGCCCAACAGCACAAGTAGTGATGCAGGCTGATGGATTAACAGAGTTGGAAGGGGCTTATCAGGTAAGTACCAACGCCCAAGCAGCAAACCCTACACCACTCCTGACAGATGGCTGTCCAGTCTCTTCTTGAAAGCCTCCAGGGATGAAGCTCCCACAACTTCCAAAGGCAATTTCTGTTCCACCGGTTGATTGTTCTCACTGTCAGAAAAATTCCTCCTTATTTCCAAGTTGAATCTCTCGTTCAGTTTCCATCCATTATTCCTTCTCTGGCCTGAGGGGGGTTGGAGAGTAGCTTGACCCCCTCCCCTCTGTGGCAGCCCCTCAAATATTGGAAGATTGCTCTCATGTCTCCCCTGGTCCTTCTCTTCCCTAGACCAGCCAAGCCATGCCCAGTTCCTGCAACCGTTCATTGTATGTTTTAGCCTCCAGGCCCCTCATCATCCAGCTTGCTCTTCTCTGTACTATCCACTAGTGTGAAGAAATATTCAAGAAGTCCCTGGAATACTCAGCCATTCAGCACTCAGTTTGACTCTGGATTTATTTCCCCCATCCTGCCAAAGTTGTATTTTCCCCTGAAAAAGAGCAGCTGTAGGGGAGGATTAATCAGTGGACCAGCTTGCCTCCAGAGGTTGCGGATACTTCATCACTGGAGGTTTTTTAAAGAAGAGATTGGACAGGCATTTGCCCAAAATGGTACAGGTAATCCTCCATGTATGATCACAATTAAGCCCAAAATGTATGCTGCTAAGTGAGGAATTTGTTAAGTGATTTTGGCCCTATTTTACAATGTTTTTTGCCACAGTTGTTAAGTGAATCACTGCAGTTGTTAAATTAGTAACACGGTTGTTAAGTGATCCTGGTTTCTCCATTGACTTTGCTTGTCAGAAGGTCGCAAAAGGAGATCACATGACTCTGGGACACTGCAACTGTCATAAATGTGAGTCACTCCTAGAGCTCAGGGACAAGGATGAGACAGAATACCAGGAAATCTGGGACAAATGGTACAGATGGTTAGAAATGAGGGGAAAAGGTTGGGACAGAAAAACACAGATAAGTTAAGAATTGGAAATATGGTATTAATATTGTATGATAGGTAGAAATTGGATATGTATATGGACTGATAGTATCTATATAACGAAAGGGGTTAATTTGACCGATTATACATACCTATGTAATGGATATAAACTGTTATTATTGTAAGATCTAAGAACTCTATGGAAATGAAAATGACTATGCCAGAAATGTCGCACTAGGTGCAATGTTTTTAATGTTTACGTAATAAAAACCATAAATAAATAAATAAATAAATAAATAAATAAATAAATAAATAAATAAATAAATAAATAAATAAATAAATGTGAGTCAATCGTCAAGCATCCAAATGTAAATCACGTGACCATGGGAATGCTGCAATGGTCATAAGTGTGAAAATGGTCATAAGTGTGAAAAATGGTCATAAGTGTGGAAATGGTCATAAGTGTGAAAAATGGTCATAAGTGTGAAAAATGGTCATACATCACTTTTTCAATGCCGTTGTAACATTGAACAGTCACTAAATGAACTCATTTAGTAAGTAAATCAGTTAGGGTTAGGTTTAGGGTTAGGTTAAGGGTTAGGATTAGGTTTAGGGTTAGGTTAAGGGTTAGGTTTAGGATTAGGTTTAGGGGGGTTAGGTTTAGGTTTAGGGGTTAATTTTAGGTTTAACGTTTACAGCGTGCTTTTTTCCCTGCGCTGTTGTTGCGCTGTGATGACGTCAGCTACGCGGTTTCGTCGAGCGCCCTTTAGTCGAACGCGGTTTTGTGGTGGAACCCATTTAGTAAGTAAGTCAAGGACTGCCAGTAGAGGGTGTTCTGCTTTGAGCAGGAGGTTGGACTAGAAGACCTCCAAGGTCCCACCCAACTCTGCTTTTCTGTAGGATGCCCCAACCTCTCTCTGTGGCACAGAAAACAAGCAGGATCTTGAAGGAAACCTCTCACAAAGATGGAGGCGTTTCCACAGCTTTTAAAATCATATTTCGGTGATGCAGGGCAAGAAAAAGCCAATACTTGAAACTACATAGAACAGCAGACACCACTTCCTCCCAACTGCTTTGCCTGCCAGCCGTCCCAAATGGAAGAAACAGAACCACCACTTGAAAGGCAGCGATTGGAAGAAGAGAAAAACACACGAGAAGAAGCAGGCGGGAAAACTGCAGCCCTCAAAGACGTCTTATTTTTTATTTTGTGGTTTTCGCAACCTCCCAACACTGCACATTTCAGGAATTCTGAACTGGGAAAAAGATAAGTATCACTATGAGCCAATAAGCATAGAGGAGAAGGAGGAGGAGGAAGAAGAGGAGGAGGAGGAGGAGGAGGAGAAAAAGTAGTAGTAGTAAGCTAAAAAATAAGTAGATAATACACTTAGATAGAGATATAAATAAGAAAACTGTTAGTATGTGTATGATAAGAATAATGATGTTTAATGTTGATAGGATATTGTTACTAGAAGATAGTAAGAAGAAAATTGGAGAGTTCCACAATGTTTAAATGCTTAATATATTATTATATTAAACTTAAGAGAAATAATGTTCATATGACTGTGAAAGATGTGGCAAAAGAGAAACGATGTTGCACAGAAATGTTTGTACCCAGACAACACACTGCATAAGGAAAGATGGAATGTTTATTTTTGTAACTAAAAAATAATAAAACTCTTTAAAAGTAGTAATAGTAGTATTAAAATCCTTCCCTGGTGGGTGGACTTGTACGAAATGGCTTTGTCCCTGTTTATAGGACACATTTAAAAGGGTCACCAGTTGCTAACCCTGGTCATCTCAGCTGGTCTCCTGTGGCCTGTTTCCGGTTACCAGGGGGCCACATTCTAGCCTAGGCCAGAAACCCTCTTTTTGGGGGGAGGAGATCTCCCTGCTGGCTGGGGAATTGTGGGAGTTGAAGTCCACACATCTCTGAATTGCCAAGGCTGGCAAGCCCCACCCTAAGGGAACAGCTGATTAAGCCGGCTGTACAATATTGTGTGAATGGGGGCTCAGCGTGCTTCCCCTGGCAGGCGTTGTGTCTACCTGCCCTGCTTCCTTGCTTCACCCCCCCCGCCCCACAATTAGCCCACCACTGTGCCACCAGCAGCACTCCTGCAGAAGGAAGCGTTTGCCATTGTTTGACACTGTGCCTCGAGGTGGCTCAAGTCTCTGTTGCCCTCACTCATGCTGGCATCTCAAGGTGTTTGGCCTCAGCTGGCAGGAGGTGAAAGAAAGATAATGCTGAATAAAGCAAAATGTGGAAGGACATGACGCGTTGGTGCCTCTGGGCCATGTCTATGGAACAGGCCAGCCTCACAACTGAGGACAAGCACTGCTCTATGAAAACCATGTCCTCATTTGCTGTCTTCAAGGAGACTTGTTGAGGGTCGAGGCTGTTCTGACTCAGCCTTAGCAGAAACAAGAAACACTCCTTGACACAAAAAAACTCTCTTTATTTACCACTTGTGAATTAATTTCATTTACCCATTGAAAGTCCAGGCAAAAGTCCTGCAAAAAGTTAACTACAGCAGCAGACCTTATCAGTTCCTTAAGGCCGTGAAAGCTGCAAATTAAGTTCTGGCAAGCAGTCTCTGAGGCACGAAACACTATAAGCCAATCTTCAGAAATACGAACTGTTGTTTCCTACAACCACCACTCCTCTTTCCTTCAACTTATTTCCCAGCCAGGGAGGGGCCATTCAGCATCCATGTGTGCTTTGCTTTCCAAGTCAACTCCTTGTCCTCCATTGCTCACCTCTCCTAACAGCTCTGAGCATATGTGTATCTGGAAAAGGCCCTTCCTCGTCACTCATCTCAGCCTCCAAAGGCAGCAGCCTCTCCAGTGGCTGGGAAATGTCCAATGCTGAGCATCCATCAGACCCTTCCCCAGGCCCCAGTACTGGCCCAAGTTCTTCCCCAACCTCCTCATTGTCTGAGTCTGCTGCCAGCTCTGGTGGCAGCTGGTGGGCAACAACAGAGGCAGTACACCCTCCAGAGGCAAGGACATCAATTCCCAGAATTGTTAGCCAAGTTGGAAGACTGGGAATTACGGGAACTGAAGTTGTAGATTCAGAAGGATGCCCACGTTGGTTGCCAGCTGAGCTAGGGCTTGGCTGCTTCCTTCCCTCTGAGCCTCCCATTACATGGGTCTTCTTTCAAGGCCTTGAGATGTTCAGGTCTTGGACCCAAGACTCAAGAATCCAATGCAAAGGCTCATTGAAGCTGTGCTGGTGGAAGCTCAGTGCCAGCTACATCTTGCCTGGCAGCGGAGATGCTGCAAGAACAAGAATAGAATAAAACAGAACAGAACACAACCACAGAGTTGTAAGGGACCTTTGAGGTCTTCTAGTCCAACCCCCCTGCTTAGGCAGGAAATCCTATACCACTTCAGACAAATGTTTATCCAACATCTTCTTTAAATCCTCCAGTGTTGGATCATTCACAACTTCTGGAGGCAAGTTGTTCCACTGATTAATTGTTCTCACTGTCAGGAAATTTCTCCTTAGTTCTAGGTTGCTTCTCTCCTTGATTAGTTTTCACCCATTGCTTCTTG